>NC_090802.1:25914926-26244926 GCF_036512215.1 Solanum lycopersicum | reverse complement strand
TTATTATTATTATTATTATTATTATTATTATTATTATTATTATTATTATTATTATTATTATTATTATTATTATTATTATTATTATATTATTATTATTATTATTATTATTATTATTATTATTATTATTATTATTATTATTATTATTATTATTATTATTATTATTATTATTATTATTATTATTATTATTATTATTATTATTATTATTATTATTATTATTATTATTATTATTATTATTATTATTATTATTATTATTATTATTATTATTATTATTATTATTATTATTATTATTATTATTATTATTATTATTATTATTATTATTATTATTATTATTATTATTATTATTATTATTATTATTATTATTATTATTATTATTATTATTATTATTATTATTATTATTATTATTATTATTATTATTATTATTATTATTATTATTATTATTATTATTATTATTATTATTATTATTATTATTATTATTATTATTATTATTATTATTATTATTATTATTATTATTATTATTATTATTATTATTATTATTATTATTATTATTATTATTATTATTATTATTATTATTATTATTATTATTATTATTATTATTATTATTATTATTATTATTATTATTATTATTATTATTATTATTATTATTATTATTATTATTATTATTATTATTATTATTATTATTATTATTATTATTATTATTATTATTATTATTATTATTATTATTATTATTATTATTATTATTATTATTATTATTATTATTATTATTATTATTATTATTATTATTATTATTATTATTATTATTATTATTATTATTATTATTATTATTATTATTATTATTATTATTATTATTATTATTATTATTATTATTATTATTATTATTATTATTATTATTATTATTATTATTATTATTATTATTATTATTATTATTATTATTATTATTATTATTATTATTATTATTATTATTATTATTATTATTATTATTATTATTATTATTATTATTATTATTATTATTATTATTATTATTATTATTATTATTATTATTATTATTATTATTATTATTATTATTATTATTATTATTATTATTATTATTATTATTATTATTATTATTATTATTATTATTATTATTATTATTATTATTATTATTATTATTATTATTATTAGGTGGATCCACTAGCTAAAGACCTATGTGGGCACATATTTTTGGGATAAGGAGATTGCTACTAGAAACCCCGACTAATTGAGCTAAAAAGTTTCCATATCATGAGATAACCATATTGGGAGCCCAGACTAACTGAAGTAAAAGGAACCCATGGAGAAGTCGGACTAACTTGTATAAAAGCTTTCATCTCATATTCATATCCATTCGATGCTAAGAATAATTTCCTTAAATAATCAAGTTAATTTTTTACTTAAGTTCATGTGCAGGAAAGAATTCTGTAACACTCAAACCAATATGGTATCATGATAGCTCATTGAGTTATTATGTGAGAATGACATTTCAACTACGTTCATAGTGTTTCATGTGAAAACATTTTCAATCAACATAACAACACTATTATAGTTATAGAAAACTCATGCATAATCATGTGTAAGGGTGTGGGGAGAATGATCTTGCAATAATACCATAATTAGATCATAATAGAATCACTTTTACTCTTAAAGCAATATAAATGAATACACACAAGTCTTATACATATAACTATTTCTCATGCTTTGCCCTTCAAGGTCTATACATCACTATTCATCAATATCTCTAGAGTTACTTAATTTAACTTGTATAATAACCTAATTCTAATAATCCATCACATTCATAATTCAATACAATCTACAAATAAAGACCCATATTTCTATTTCAAGATCCAATTTTAGGAAACCTAGAAGATAAGGGATTCTTAGATAAAAATCCATAGGAAAATAGTAGTAATTCATCAAATTGATCATAATAGAAGACAATTAACACATTGAAATCGTTTGAAAGTGAATCCATGCCATATATTGAAAAACCTAGGTCTTAGAGAATTTCAACTTGAGAAATAGAGTTTTGAAGGGCGTTATGGAAGGAAATTGTACATAAATATAGACTTCCATACCTTTAGAGAGATTTGTACACGAATTTGAAGAAGAAAGTCTGCTCCTTCAACCCTAAGCTTGACCTTGTTCTTGCTCTTGATGGATTTTTTTAGAGAGAGAATATTTGGAGATAGGAGTTGGTTTTGTTTTGAGTCTTGTTAGTTGTGATGTGTAAAAAGTAGTGGTTAATATTTAATAATTACTTATATATATATATATATATATATATATATATATAAAATTGTCCCACCCTTTAATAATTCAAATAGAATTTACCTAATTTAACCCACCCTAGATTGTATCTAAGGCAACTCTACAGGCCCCATCCATGATGTCACGCCCCAAGCTACCCTCGAGAAGCAAACACGGGACCTAGGACCACAAGTGATCCCAAGCTAATCCTAATGGCATGATAATGAGCATACTAAAGAAAATAACTGATGCTAAAGCTAAATCATAATTTAAAATGAAAAGATGGGGAATACCCATATTTTATAACTGAGATATTTGAAATAATGACGATTTTATTACAAAGAAAATATTAACTCAATGCTATGTTGAAAATAACTATGTCTGAAAATCGCCTCTAACTAATTATAAATGTTGGGACTGGCCCAAACTTAGTCTAGCAAAAACTTAAACTAAAGGACTAAAGTATTAGAAAAAACTCATGAATATTGTCCTCGAGGAATGAGATCTCACCGCTGATTCTGCTGAACTGGAGATCAAAAATCGACCCAAGTGCGATCTAAATGTTGAGAACTTGAACCTATATCATGAGAAGATGTAGCTCACATATGAGACAGTACTTGAAAGGTACTGACCATGTAGGATTGTGTAAAGCTGAAATAAATCATAACTAAATAAGCACAAAAGCAAGTATAGTAATATGAACATGATATATACTGAATTATGAGATAACTAGATGCAATGACCAAATTTATAATATATTGAGACTGAATACTAACTAATCTGTAAATATGGTTAATGCAATAGAGTCTGACTAAACTGTGGGAGCTACTAATTACCGATAATAAAACCACATGAGCTAAATGTGGAGTCCGATATATACGCCCCATCAAGAGGACCCAATATACCCTTCCAAAGGTATAAAGGTGTGCTGGAGTGATCACTAAATCGATGCCCACAGAGGGGAGTTACAACCTACTTGTCTAGTAGATCTAGGATTAATTGGGTAAGCTAAACACTAGTCCAACTCGGTATTATGCTACTCTCAATGAATAAAGTGATTAAGACATTATGACTGAATTTCTGTAAATACTAGATAGCTCAAAACAAAACATGCAAACTGAGAATGCAACAATTAATTTGATAATAATGCATTAATAAAAGAGGCATGTATATATGAAGTAATTTAAATGTGTGGCCTAGCATGTGTAATTTAAGAACAAAAGAAATACATTGCTAGGGTTCTGAAATTCATGGGATAAATTGAATAATAACTTTAAAATCTGATTTGGAACATATATTTAACTAATTTATGATAATGTTTTGTAATTCCAGAGACCTTAGGTTTAATCATGATAAGAGAATCAAAATTTGACTCAAAACTAGGTATCTAATGGGTGAAAGGAACACACTAGTGAAATCCCACATACCTAATGATGATATCTACGTAAAAATATTTAGATTTCGGGGCTGGAACTACTGGAATATTGTGGTGTTCTTGAACTAGGGTTCTTGACCTTTTTCTCCTTTCTTGCTTCTAATTTTTTAAGTTTTGATTTATGATTTTGACTTATGTAACTTCTTGTTATGTTTCTAGGCTTAAACTGACTAAAATTTGATGATTTAGGTATTAAAATACGTATCTTAGGGTTTAAACAAAGTAGGAAAAGACCAAAAGACCCCTGAGTTAGTTTTTGTCGGACCAAACGGCGAACTAAACTTACGGGTTATCGTTCAATCGAAGGTCCGTCATTTGGGTCTGCTCGACACGCCTTCACTAAAAAGGGAATAACCTTTTACTAGGAGGTTGGATTTTACCAAAATTGGTAGCTATGGAAAGAAAATTCAATTATATATCATTTGACATGTCATTAGGACACCTAATTCATTTCATGCTAACAAATATGACCATTTGAAGTTGACCCAACAGCATTTCTCCCTTAACTGACTGCTAATTTTCACCTACGGACCGTAGATCGAACTAAGGTCCGTGCGGGTCATCCGTCGTTTGTATCAGAGGCTGGGAAGTAAGATTCTCAATCCACGGACACCATTGACGGAGCGTAGTATGACCTACGTACCGTCGGTCTGTCCGTGGGTCGAGACTCAGTCAATTTTGCTGAGCTGAAATATGGGAGGGCTGCAGTGACAATATACGGACCTGTAGTACGGACTGTATATCAGACTACATTCCGTCGATGGTAACCGTCGATAGGACATGCAATTTTTTCTGAAAATATGATTTTGGTCTGTTTTGAGTGCGGGGTGTTACACATGACCCCCACCAATGAGGCATTGATGGACCCACAACCATAGTGTTCACTTGTGGGTTGGGTCTGTGGCTCCTAATTTTGGCCAAGGTCCATCCCTCACTCACAAGACCCCACCCATAGGGCGTGAGTGGTTCCATGACTTGTACTACATGTTCTTAGTTTGTTTCAAAGACTTTGTAGAGTTGGGGGAGGTCTAGACTTGACCCACGACCCCCACCTATGGGGCATGGGTCACCCACATCTTGTGGGTGCCTATTGTGTGGGTCAAGCTGCTTTTGACACGTTTTTGGGTAGCCTCTTAATCCTCATCAAGGACCCTTGGAGGGTCCTTGGGGGGTTCATTCCTTGATGTTTAGGTCCTAAAATATTAGTACTAAGTAGGATAGATTTTACGACTCTTATATTTACGTTAGACCCTATCTAGGCTACTAGACTACATATTAGGCTCTAGCTTAGTTCATTAGTTTTTTGGAGTGTTATAATTAGGTGTTGGTTATTAAGGTACCCAAATATGCCATCAATGATTCTAGATCACAATTTTTAAATTATTCCCATTAGTAGTAGGGAATTTCTAGCATGAAGTGAATGACTATAGCTAAAAGCTATTACGAAAAAATCATGGATGGTGAAAGATTTTCTCATGTCTGATCTAAAATCTAACCTATGATAAGACAAGTGGTGAATACCAATGTCTCTTAATGATATGTGAATAAAGCTTGATAACTATTGTGTGAGATTTATGCTTCGCACCGAGAGAATATTGAGATGAAAGATCTGTCGTAGCTAGAGATAATATTTCTAGTAGAAATCTCCTAATTTCTTACATATGTACCCCACAGGATGATTGTCTTAGATAGACTTTAGCTAGTGAATCCAGTAAGCTAGAATTCATGGTATCGCCATGGAAAGTAGGACATGTCTTTTCGGTGTGGGCTAGACACCATATTATATGATATAGCTCATATGATCTCTATGTCGATTAAAGCTAAATCTACCCCAATAATAATAAACTGAGGATACTTCAAGAAGTATTTCACATGTGTTCAAAGATTATTTTACATGCATTTACCATGATTATGATTTATGTTTTCTAACCCTCTTATTTTATGTTTTGACTTAATATTTGAATGTTATGAAAAGTTATTTTAGCGTGATTTCATAACTTTTATGCATTGATTTTATAATTGGAACATTTTTATACTAACTCATAATCTTTGATATTGTTTCACTAATGTAGGGTTCGACGTCTTATTCCACATCTTCATGGTTATGTAACAAATAGTAGATATTAAAGATTGGTAAGTACTCATGTTTTGAGGACCGCCTTTATGCTTATTGTCTTTATATTTTTGTCAGATATATGGATTACATTATGATCACTATTGATGTAATAGATGGCTTTTTACGAGTTACATTATGATCACTATTGATGTAATAGATGGCTTTTGAGACTATGTAGGCTTTCGCTTCATTTTGACTAACTCTTTTATGATATAAATGTCACATAAACTCATTATATTAGATTATATTATTTATGTATGCTAAGTGAATTGTGTGGGACCTCTCAGGGTCTTATACATCATGTCACGTCTAGGATCTACTTTGTATCATGGCAAACTTGATATTCAGAGTACAAGGTTTAGAAAGGTCTTAGGATGTCTCATAAGCCACATTGATTAGAGTATTGTTCATGAATGTGAAGTGCGTCACATTTATTAATAAGAATCTATAAGAGGATTAGCAAGATCCACTTCTTTCATTAACCTAAAGGCATGTGATAGAGTGTAACTCAAGATGTCCTTCTCTTGTAACCTCTATTTATGCTTTCTAGAATATGCCTCCACAAAGGAATACCGTAAAAGAAATATTCATGAAAATATGAGACAAGGGGTTCCCTAACTGTTGGTCAACCCTTTTGCTGAGTAAGTGACTAATGATGAGTTTCAAGCTGCATTTCATGTATTGTCCCAAGTTATTACTGCTCAATAAAATAGGGAGTTTGTGGCTCTTGTGAACCCAAATATGGGTACTTCGGAAACTAAACAGAGAAACTTTACTAGGATGAATCCTTCTGAATTTCCTAGGTCTAATGTCGAGGAAGATCCTAAAGAGTTCATAAATGTGGCATATAAGGTGTTGGTGATCATGGGAGTAACGCCGGTGGAAAAATGAAATTAGTCGCTTATCAACTTAAGGGTGTTTCTCATGTTTGATCAACTAATAGAAGGAAGAGAGGGAGGTATATGAGGGTCCTCTCGATTGAGAGAAATTTAAGGTTGCTTTTCTTGATAGGTTTTTCCCCTTGATATGAGAGAGGAAAAGGTACTTGAGTTCATTAACCTTCATCAAGGGGATATGAGTGTGGAGGATTATGCTTTAAATTCACACAATTGTCTAAATATGCTTCAACTATAGTTATCGATCCAAGGGCAAGGATGAGTAAATTTGTGTTGGGTCATTCCAACTAAGTGGTCAAAGAATTCCTAACTTCCATGCTTTTCAAGGAGTTGGATGTCTCCCAGTTTATGGCTAATGCACAAAAAAATATAAAAAGAGAAGATTAAGGAGAAAACTAGGGATTCAAAGAGAGAAAGAATGGATAATGGTGATTTATCATATTCAAGTTTCGATAAAGGTAATCGTTTTCAAGCTAAGGGTACTAGTTAGAAAATGAGGCCCGAGTGTTGGGGGTGTGGGAGAAGACATAAGGGTGAATATCCATCCGGTTAAAATATATGTTCTGGTTTTGGAAAGATAGATCATAAGATAAGGATTATCCTTCGGCTTCTAGAAATGAGGGAGATAATCTTTGAAAGGCTTAACCCCACCCTCCTCAGGTCTTAGCGATTGTAAAAACCAAGATAGATTTTATGCCTTCAAACTCAACAAGAGCATGAGGGTTCCCCTAATCGAAACTTCTCAAGTGTCTAGTTTTCTCAATGGTTCCATAGTTTTTAAGACTTTAGTGTTATGCTTGGGTTGAGGGAGATGGATTTGAAAACACTAGTGGGTTTTGCTCCCAATGGGGAGAGAGTGTGCTTCAAGGTTTGTAACATAATAGATTCATGTCGATTTTACAAGATTTCCTTGTAATGTTTTGGTGTGTGAAAAATTTGAAGGATATAAGATGTCTTAGTATCCCTATATTTTTACTTCTATATTTGAGTCTACCTTGAGGCCTTAGCCCTTATGGTTCAGTCTTTAGGACTCATGTGTCTTAGTTATCCTCATGTTTCCTCATGCATGCGTGCTCATGAAAAAATTAATTTTCAAAACTATGATTTAATTTATTTGATTGATTCATGTTTATGTGATTTGAGTATGAGTACATATAGATCTTATGGAAAAGATTTTTTGAATATGTTATTTATTAAAGTTGAGGTTTCTCGTTGGTTCTATGCATTTTGATGAAGTTGCACTAATGATTATGATATCAGTTTCTTTCTTCTCTTTTCGTGATAGCTTGAGTTCGATTTCACGATGAATTTTCCCCATGGGAAGATATTGTAAAACCTCTTGTAACATCTCACAACTTAAATAACTAATAATAAGATAAGAAACCAAGAATAATCATTTTTGAAAATAAATAAGGAAATCTGGAAAATTTCCTAAGTGTAAAGGTTAGTTTTTGGTCATTTTCAAACAGTCATATATCCCAGTTCAAGAAAGGTTAGGGTGATTTCTTTATATGGTTGCAAATATCTTAGGGGTGCCGAGTTTGCGCGTTTTCCATGTCCTATGAGAAAGATATGCCTTTCAGAATTTGGGTTATTGCATTGATGAGGAATCCAATCCGGATTTTAGTAAGGGTAAATAGCATCTTCACCCTAGTATTTCCTAATTTCTTTTAGGGATATATTAGGAGAAAAAACAAGTCACAAATAGGTTTTAGAAAAGTTAAAAAAACTTAGGGCTTGGGAGAAAAGAGAAAAGAAGAGGAAATTCAATAATTCTTCAAGAACACTAAGGTTTCGCTAGTGGAATTCGTCAAGGATGATCCCTATAGAGGTATGTGAAATCTTTCTGTGTGGATTCGTTCATCCATAAAACAATATGCTTAATTCAGCAAGTTATGTATTGATAAAATGATGAATCTTGAAGTTCTTGATGAACAATTGTTGCAATCTTGTTGGAAGAATCGTTGTGTACCTTTAGTGGTTTGTGATTCGTGTTTCCAGGCTATTTTACAATTATAAAATATTGTCTATTGAGTATATTAGAGATCCTAAGTATTTGGGGGGAAGATCCATGGAAGTTTGGGAGGTTTAGAGTTGAAATTCGGAGACGGAAAGTTGGAAAACCAATCTGACAGGCCCTCGGGCTCCGCACCTACCAGGGCCACTTAGGACTGACTCTGTCATCAAGTCCTGAGCATGACACACCGGCTAGAGCATCATAGGACAGCCTCTGTCTGTAAGGCTCTGGCGCCCCGAGCCTCTCAGAGCGCCACGGTCACCTGGAGATCCCATTTCTCCCCCCATCTTTTTGTACTAGTTCCTAAGTGATGTACCTATTATACTAATTGATTCCAACACTCTAAAGTACATCCAAACATCATCAAATCATCCATAAACATGAGATAATGATTTTTGAATCCATAATCCAATTCAAGAGAAGTTAAGATCACAGTCAAAGAAGTTTAGAGTCAAGTCTAAAAGTTAAGAAGCAAGTCAAAGTAAGTTGAACAAAGAGTGAAAGAGTTGAATTATATTCTCAAAATCTATAAGGGAACTAAGAATTCCCTAAGAGTTAAGTTTCAATTTAAACAAAGAGTAATAAGTTGAGTTCACTTCTCAAGAGTTTCAAGGGAACTAAGTAGTCCCTAAGAGTTTAAAAAAATGTTTTCAAACTTTAGAGAAAAATAAGAAGCTAGACTTCCTCAGAGCCTATGGCTAGTTTTAGTAAAAGAGAAAGGAAACTATGATTTCCAAGAAAGCTTTTGAAAGTAAGTTTAAGCAATTATCTCAAACTAGAGAAGAAGTTGTTTTAAAAAACATATGAGCTAAGTATTTTGGGAGTAGTATTGAGCACCAATATGGAGACGCGAGTTCATATTAGTAGTTAAGGTTCTAAACTGATGGCAAGGTATAGAGCGGTCCTCTTACAGTGTGAGGTAATACGTTTTATACTCACTAAGCTCATTGTGATGGTTGTCGATTAGAGGATCTCCCACTAAACTTATATTACTTTCATAAATAAGTAAAGTTGAGTTTATTATTATTATATCTTTAATGAACTAAGTATTTACACAGTTTTTATAAGTTTTCCTTTTATTTCATATGTCTTTATTGCTTTATATTGAGTTATGACTTCTTAAGTTGATTAGAGCCAAGGTAAGTTTATTCTTACTCCCTTGAAGCCTTATAGTTTCTTTTAGCATTCCAACTCGTATAATCGTACATTTAGTGTATTGATACCAGTTGGCATGCATAATCTTACGATGCAGACGTAGGTAACCAGGATCAGCAAGCAGCGCTTCATTGATCCAGTTTGAGCTCCAGGGTCAGTGGTGAGCCTCCTTGCATTCCGGAGGATCTTTTTTTCGCTTTCTAGTTAGCTCAATAGAATGTTGCGGGGTTTCTCCCAACATTCATCTCAGTCAGTTTAGATAGTTCATAGATAGATAGCTAATTAAATTGTTCAGTTTGATGTGTCTTTTATCTTACATTTTATATGTTTTAACTTTGAGAATCAAGTGCCATTTTTGGATAAATTATTACATTTTAAGTATTTTCCCATTGAAAATGTTCTTTAATGTTATATAAATCTAAGTTAAGTCTTCCACTGAGTTAAGTAACCCAAGCTAGGGGTTCGCTTGAGGCCACCAATGGACACCGAGTGTCAGTCCCGCCAAGGGTGTTGGCTTGGGGCCTAACAAACTTAGTATCAGAGCAGAGAGTTCAAATGTCTTAGGGAGTCTATAAAGTTGTGTCTGTATATTCTTAATCATCTGTGTGAAGTGTGCCACATCTATGATTAGGAGGATACAACATTTAGGAATTTCTCACCTGTTTCATACTCATTTCGTACGTTAGAGTTTATATCTAAAAGTCTCTCTCTAATTCGTGCTTACATGTGTTCCAGATAACAATTCCTCCACGAAAAGCAGCAAGAGGTTGTCCAGCAAGGATAAATGTAGAAGCTCTAGGACAGGAGTTACCCAATGCTCCAGAATTTCAACCTCAAGGGGAGGTCACTAATTTTGAGTTTCATGAGGTTATTCGGATGCTGAGTCGAGTTGTGACCAACCAACTCGGGCAACAAAGAGGAGATCGACAAGAATAGGCTGGTACTTTAAGGATTCGGAATTCTTGCAGATGGATCCCTCAAGCTTCACAGGTTCGAGCAGTACAAAGGATCTGATTAAACTTTGTGGAAGAGTTGAAGAAGGTGTTCGGTGTGATGCATGTGGTTGGCGCTGCCAGGGGTTGAGTTAGTTTCATATCAACTGAAGAGTGTGTATAGAACTTGGTTTGATCACTGGAAGGATGTTAGAGCGGAGGATGAACCACATCCAAATTGGGTTTGCTTTGAAGAAGCTTTTTTGGGGCATTTCTTTCCCCAAGAACTAAAGAAAGCAAAGGTACGAGAGGTTTTTACCATGAAACAAGACTCCTTGAGTGTTCACAAGTATGGGTTAAAGTTCACCCAACTGTCCCACTATGCTCCGAAGATGGTTAAGGATATGAGAAGAAGAATGAGTTTGTTTGTTTTTGGTTTGGGTCGTGCATCAAACAAAGAAGGTAGGGTTGCAATGTTGATTGCTGACATTGACATATCTGGGCTAATGATCTATGTGCAGAAAGTTGAAGAGGAAAAGCTGAGGGATAGAGAATATTACAAAAATAAGAAGGCCAAGACCTGGAATGAGTTTGGGCAACAGAAAGGTGGTTCGAGTCAACCATAGTTTCAAAAACAGAAAGGGCATGCACCATCATCTGCTAGTGCTCTTACACAAAGAAACATAGGTGAGTATAATGGCCACAATTCGAAGAATCACAAGGCTATACCAGACCAATCCCAAGGTAGTGTGGCACAAGATAGTAATTGGGCTCCTGCTTGTTGTAGGAGTGGTAGAAACCATGCCGGTAAGTATTATTATGGCAAGTTGGGTTGCTTCAAGTTTGGTCAAGAGGGACACTACATGAAAGATTGTCCTAAGAGTAGGTAGGGAGGATGAAATCTTGGCAATAGAGACCAATCTTCATCACTTTCTCCACCAGATAGGGTTTCACCTCGAGGAGCCACTTCTGGTGCTGGCGAAGGAAAAAATCGTCTCTATTCAATCACTAGTCGCCAAGAGTAAGAAAACTCTCCAGATGTTGTCATGGGTATAACCAAAGTCTTTACTTTTGATGTTTATGCTTTGTTATGCCCAGGAGTAAGTTTATCTTTTGTAACTCCTTATGTTGCAAATCAGTTTAAGATTCTTCCTGGAAAACTTAGAGAACCCTTTTGTGTGTCTACACCTGTTTGGGGACTCTATTCTAGCGGAAAGAGTCTATCGTGATTGTCTTATTTTCATCAATATTAAGAACGTCATGGCTAATATAATAGAGTTAGACATGGTAGATTTTGATTTCATTCAAGGCATGGACATCCTTCATGCCTGTTATGCGTCAATAGAGTTGTCAAGTTCCAAATTCCTAATGATCCACTTATAGAGAGAACTAGTAGTTCAGCAGTACCTGAGGGTCATTTCATTTCGTACCTAAGGGCGAGAAAGTTAGTCTCAAAAGGGCATATCTATCACTTAGTCCGAGTTAGAGACTCAAGTGCTGAGATACCTTCCATTCGGTTAGTCCCTATAGTGAAAGAGTTCCTTAAATTTTTTCCTAATGATCTACTGAGAGTCCCTCCCAAATGAGAGATAGAGTTCGGCATACACATCATTCATAATACTCGTCCTATATATATTCCGTCATACACAATGGCACCACCAGAGTTAAAAGAGCTGAAAAAAACAGCTGAAAGATTTGTTAGAAAAAGGCTTCATTCAACCAAGTGTCTCATCTTGGGGCGCTCCATTCTTATTTGTGAGAAAGAAAGATGGATCCCTTAGAATGTGTATAGATTACCGCCAATCGAATAAGGTAACAATCAAAAATAAATATCCTCTTCCAAGGATTGATGATCTTTTCAACCAGCTTCAAGGTGCTTCTTGCTTCTCGAAAATCGATCTCAGATCAGGCTATCATTAGTTGAAAGTTAGGGAATGTGATATTCCAAAGACAACTTTTAGAACCACATATCGGCATTATGAATTTTTATTTATGTCCTTTGGTTTGAAAAATGCACCTGCAGCATTCGTGGATCTTATGAACAGAGTCTTCTAACCTAACTTAGACCTGTTTAACATTGTATTCATTGATGACAAACTGGTTTATTCAAGAAATTAAGAAGATCATGCTAGTCACCTTAGCCATATTCTACAGACTTTGAAAGATAAGGAGCTATAGGACAAGTTCTCCAAGTATGAGTTTTGTCTAATGTCTATGGCGTTCTTGGGCCACATTGTTTCCAGTGATGGCGTTAGAGTTGACACCTAAAAATAGAAGCAGTTCAGAGTTGAACTAGATCCACATCACCAATAAATATATGGACCTTCTTGGGATTGGTTGGCTATTGTAGGAGGTTTGTTGAAGGTTTTTTGTCTATATCATATCCTTTGATCAAGCTAACTCAGAAGACAGTCAACTTTCAATAATCTGAAGCTTGTGAGAAATGTTTTCAGGAATTGAAAAAGAGATTGATTACCGCTCTAGCCTTGACCATATGATAGGGTACTCAATGTTTTGTCGTGTAATGTGATGCATTGAGAGTTGGTTTGGGTTGTGTGTTAATGCAAAATGGCAAGGTTATAGCTTATGCCTCTAGACAGTTGAAGGTTCATGAGAAGAATTATCCAACTCATTACATGGAATTGGCTGCAGTAGTAATTGCTTTGAAGATATGGCGTCACTACTTGTAGGGTTTTCATTTTGACATATTCACTGATCACATAAGCCTCCAATATATTTTCACTCAAAAAGAGCTAAATCTCAGACAAAGAAGGTGTTTAGAATTACTCAAGGATTATGATATGAGTATTATTTACCATCCAGGTAAGACTAATGTGGTTTTTGATGCCTTGAGCAGGTTGTCCATGGGTAGTACCTCCGATTTTGAAGAAGAAAAGAGGGAGTTAGCTAAATTTGTGCAAAGACTTGCACGTTTCGGAGTCAAACTTATGGATTCCACAGAAAGAGTAGTAGTGGTGACCACTCGGGCTGAGTCATCATTAGTATCAGAGGTGAAAGAGAAGCAAGATCAAGACCCCATTTTGCTTAACATGAAGGCAATTTTCCATGACCACAGCGTATTGGCTTTTGAACAATGGGAAGATGGTGTGCTGAAGTACCAAGGTAGACTGTGTGTACCTAGGGTGTATGTACTCCAAAAGAGGATCCTGGAGGAAGCTCATAGCTCCAGATATTCCATTCATCTGGGCTTCACCAAGATGTACCACGATCTGGGAGTGGTATATTAGTGGGAAGGCATGAAGAAAGATATTGTTGAGTTTTATGCCAAGTGCTCAAATTGTCAACAAGTGAAAGTTAAACACCAAAGGCCTTGAAGTTTGGCTCAGATTATAGAACTTCAAGAATGGAAGTGGGATATAGTCAATATGGACTTCATCATAAGATTGCCAAGGTCTCGCAGGCAACATGATTCTATTTGGGTAAATATCGATAAAATGACAAAGTCAGCCCATTTCTTGCCGGTAAAGACTACCTATTCGGTCGAGGATTATGCTAAATTGTAACTTCAAAAAGTGGTAATACTTCATGCAGTTTCGATCTCCATTATTTCATATAGAAGTGCACAATTCTGGAAATCCTTCCAGAAAGGTTTGGGTGCAAAAGTGAACCCAAATACTGCTTTTAATCTACAGACGGATGGACAAGCAGAACATACTGTTCGGATTTTGAAGGATAAGTTGAGGTCTTGTGTGATTGATTTCAAAGTGATTTTGGATGATCACATACCTCTCATTGAGTTCTCTTACAACAACAGTTACCATTCAAGAATCCAAATGGCTCCATATGAACCTCTTTATGGGAGAAGATAAAGATCTCATATTCAGTGGTTTGAAGTTAGTGAAGCAGGCTGATAGGACCATATATAGTTTACCAAGACGGCACAGAGTCGCCAAAAGTCCTACACAGATGTTAGGAGAAGACCGTTAGAGTTTGTGGTGGATTATTGGGTGTACCTGAAAGTTTCACCAATGAAGGGCATTATGAGGTTTAGTAAGAAGGGGAAACTTATTCCCGATATATTGGAACTTATAGAGTCTTCAAGAGGGTTCTTAAGGTAGCATAAGAGTTGGAGTTACCCCAAGAGCTAGAAGCGGTTCATTCAGTGTTTCATGTGTTTATGTTGAAGAAATTCTTGGGTGATTCTTGATTGATTATACCAACTGAGGATGTTGGGATTATGGATAACTTATCCTATGAAGAGGTTCCATTTCAGATTTTGGATCATCAAGTTCGCAAGTTGCTAACAAAGAAAGTTGCATCAATCAAAGTCTTTTGGAGCAATCAGTTTGTTGAAGAAGCAACTTGGGAAGCTGAAGAGGATATGAAGAGGATATATCCACATCTCTTCAAATCCAGAGAGAATGCAGATCAAGGTACTAAATTCTCTTCTTAGCACTTTATAAGACTGTGTAAGCACACTGTAATTTGATTTTGTTGTTAGGTGCTGAAATGATGTTACTACCCTTAGCTTAGTGAAAGAGGTCTCATTCGAGGACGAATGTTCTCAAGAGGGAGATATTGTAACATATCTCAACTTGAAATAACAAATAATAATCTAAGAAATAAAGAACAATCAATTTTGGAAATATATAGGGAATTCTGGTGTAAAGAGAGAGTTTTTGGTAATTTTCAAATAGTCATAACTCTCAGCTTAAGAAGATTTAGGATGTGTTTTTTATATCGTTGAAAAGCCCTTGGGAACATCTTTCCAACGGCGCCAAATTTGCACATTTTCAATGTTGTATGAAGGATATTCCTTTTGGAAGTTGGGTTATTGGACTGAGGAGGAATCTGATCCGGATTTCAGTAAGGGTAAATAGTCTTTTCATCCTAGTATTTACTAATTCGTTTTAGGGGTTTATTAGGGAAAAAAACCACGTATCAAATCAGTTTTAGAAAAGTTGAGAACGCTTAGGGCTTGGGAGAAAAGAGAAGAGAAGAGGAAAATCAAGAATTCTTAAAGAACACTAAGGTTTCGCTTGGGGAATATGTAGGGGGTGATTCCTATCAAGGTATGTGAGTCTTTTTGTATGTATTCATTCATATACACCAATATGTTTAATTCAGCAAGTTATGTGTTGATTAAATGATGAATCCTAAAGTTCTTGATAAACAATTATTGAAATCTTGTTGGTAGAATCGTAGTGTATCTTTAGTGGTTTGTGATTTGTTTTTTTGGGCTGTTTAAGAATGTAAACTATTGGTTATTCAGTATATTATATATCCTAAGTGTTAGGGGGATGATCGATGGAAGTTTGGGAGGTTTAGAGTTGAAATCGGAGAACAAAAGTTGGGAAACTCGTCTAACAGGCCTAAGGTGTCATGCCTACCAGAGCCCCTAAGGATAGACTCCGTCCATTAGGCTCTGGCACACCATGTCAGCCATAGCATCTGAGGACAGCCTCTGTCTGTCAGGCTTTGGCGCCCCGCGCCTCTCAAAGCGCCAGGATCACCTGGCGATTCCATTTCTCCCCCATCTTTTCATACTAGTTCCTAAGTAATGTACCTATTATTTCTAGTTGATTCAAAACCTCTAAAGTACATCTAAAGATCATGAAATCATTCATAAACATGATATCATGATTCTTGAATCCATAATCCAATTCAAGGGAAGTTAAGATCAAAGTCAAAGAAATTAAGAGTCAAGTCTAAAAGTTAAGGACCAAATCAAAGAAAGTTCCTAAAGCATTCAAGAGTATTAAACATTTTAACTTAATTTTAAGTTACAAGAAATAAGTTGAGCAAAGAAGAAAGAGTTTAGTCAAATTCTCAAAAGCTATAAGGGAAAAAAGTATTCACTAAAACTTAAGTTTCAAGCTAAGCAAAGAGTAATAAGTTGAGTTCACTTCTAAAGAGTTATAGGTGAACTAAGTAGTACCTAAGAGTTTAAACAAAATGTTTTCAAACTTTACAGAAAGATAGGAATCTAGACTTCCACAGAGCCTGTGGCTAGTTTTGGTAAAAGAGAAAAGAAACTATGATTTCCAAGAAAGCTTTTGAAGCTAAGTTCAAGCAATTATCTCAAACTAGAGAAGAAGTTGTTTTAAAAACATATAAGCTAAGTATTTTGAGAGTAGTATTGAGCACCGATATGGTGACACGATTTCATATTAACTCAAGCCTCCATAAACCATGTAGCCAACATGGAGATATAAAGGATTATACTTTTTAGATTATTCCTTAGTGCTTTTAGCATAGACTAGTGGATCAACTTAGTAGTTAAGGTTCTAAACCATTAACAAGGTATAGAGCGGTCCTTTTGCAATGTGAGGTAGTATGTTGTATCCTTACTTAGCTCATAGTGATGGTTGTCGGTTACAAAATCTCCCACAGAACTTATACTTTCATATATGAGTAAAGTTGAGTTTTTAATTGTTTTATCTTTAATGAACTAAGTGTTTACACTGTTTTTTAAAAGTTTTCCTTATATTGCTTATGTCTTTATTGCTTTATATTGAGTTATGACTTCTTAACTTCAGTAGAGCCAAGGTATATTCATTCTTACTCCCTTCAATCCTTTTACTTGTGTTTAGCATTTCAACTCGCATAGTCGTACATTCAATGTACTGAGGACAATTGGTTTGCATCGTCTTATGATGCAGATGCAGGTAACCAAGATCAGAACGCAGCGCTTCATTGATCCAGTTTGAGCTACAAGGTCAGTGGTGAGCCTCCTTTAATTTTAGAGGATCTTTTTATTGCTTTCTAGTTAGTTTAATAGAATGTTGTAGGGTTTGTCCCGACATTCATCTCAATCAGTTTAGAGGCTTCATAGACAGATAGTCAATTAGATTGTTCAGTTTTATGTCTATTTTATCTTACATTTTAGATGCTTTAACTTTAAGACTCAAGTGCCATTTTGGCTAGTTTATTACATTTTGAGTATTTTCCCCTTGAAAATGTTTTGTACTGTTATATTAAGGTAATTTAAGTCTTCCACTGAGTTAAGTAAGCTAGGACAAGGGTCATCGAGTGGTAGTCCCACCCAGGGTGTAGGCTCGAGGTGTGACACCTCTCATTTGAGAAAGGCTAGAAAGGGGTCAAGTAGGCAAGTCACAAGCCCAAAATTGGAACATAGTACCCTCCACGAAGACCTAGATGGGACATGAAGGGGAACACGGTACGTTTATGGGATCGTGGTAGGTTTCCAAAACCTCCCAGGGAGGCTCCACTTTGACGAACGCCCAAAAGGCTCGTGGTGATGATGATAGGTCGTCAAGGAGGTCCTCAAATTGCCTAGATAAAAATAGTCTCTCCCCTAGTCAGTGGTCAAGGACCACGAGCGTCTAAACGGCCTATAAAGTCATTCATGTAGGGGGTTATTATACTTAAAATTTTAGGGTCAACTTCAAATTATCATATCTTTTAGCACAAAATGAATTAGGTTGTTCATAACCTATCAAATTAGATATCTATGAGTCCACTTCCCAGAGCCAACAAGTTTTCCTTATTGGAAACATGTTGTAAAATGTTATGCCCAAATTACTTAAGCCTTTTCGGGACGAGTTTCTTCACGGCCTGCTAGATGGGCCGTCTAGGCCTTCAAGTGACCAATTAAGTCAGGGGTTATTGATCTTTTTACAATTGATTTAACTCAATACTACGTTGTTTTGACTTCTACCAGAATCCATATATTAATACTTTAAACCCCCAAATCACCCAAATTTAATTCATCCTCTTAAATTTCCAAAAGGTAATCAAGATTCTTCTCTCACATATTTCTCTCTCTAAGGAAAAAGAAGTCAAGTTAGAGTTTCAAGATCAAGCTTCCGATTCACCAAATTTCTTAAGGTCTTTGAACTCCAAGGTATAATATTTTCCACTTATAGATCTATTTCGTCAAAAAAAGTTTTGAAATTCTCCATTTTACAAGTTAGAATTCTCCAATTTGAGTTTTGGTTGTTCCATGTCATGGATTCCTTTAAGTGTTGATCCAATTAATTATTTTATGAATTGTTTATGCATGAACGAGAGTAATACATGTTTTTAAGTTTATTTCTCATGAACCCATGCATAATCTGTGATTTTGATTAGAAATCCATGAAAGATGAATTTATGAAGATATGCATGTCCTTTCGATGAGATTTATGTAAATTAAGTTGAGTTTGCATTGACTTTGAAAACATTATGAAGCTTATTAATTATTAAAAAGAATCTATGTTTATGAAATTATGTTTATGACTCAACCAAGCTAATACATAAAGATATTTATACGTTCACATGAGATAAATGAAATCTAGACTTTCCCTCAATTCTTTTTGGGCTATTTTCCTAAATTAGGTCTTGATTATTATGGTACTCGGATATTTCATCAATGATTATAGATCCCAATTTCAAAAATATTTCCATTGGTAGTAGGGCATTACTAGAATGAAGTGAATGACTATAGTCCTTAAAAGCTATTATGAAAAGATCATGGATGGTGAAAGGTTTTCTCACGCGTGGTCTAAGTAGCTATCCCATGATAAGGCAAGCAACAAATACCCATGTCTCTTAATGATAATATGATTTAAGATTAATAACTATTTTTTAAAATATCCTTATAACCAAAAGGATATTGAGATGGATGTGGACGACTTCTCAAGATTCACATGATTTATCTTTCCATCTCATAAAAATTAAGCTAACTTAGAAGTATTTTGTAGAAAAGCTCAAAGAGAAGCAAGATACTTTATTTCTAAAATTCTTTGTGATCATGGTGAAGAATTCAAAAAAAAAACCTTTGAAGAATTATGTGATAAAAATGGGTACATTGAAAATTTCTCATCTCCTATATCACCCTAGAAAGATAGTGTAGTAGAAAGGAAAAATTGTTCGTTACAGGACACAGCCAGAACTAAGTTGCCTCTTTGCTGCTGCAGTAAGTACTATAGGTAATATTTTCATCTTATTAGGCCCATACCGAAGAAAACTACATATAAACTATAGAGCGGTAAGAAACCCAATATTTGCTATTTTCATTCCTTCTGATGCAAATGTTTCATTTATAACAATTGTAAGAAAAATCTTGGTTAGTTTGATTCAAGGAGTGATGAAGGTATATTCTTGGGATAGGCACCTGCAATCGTACCTTCAGGTTTTCAATAAAAGAAACTTAAGCATTCAAGAATCTGGCTTTTGATGACACTAAATCAAGAATGCAAGAAGTTGAAACTACTGATGGTGAATTCCCATGATAAATATTGAAAGCTACATTGGTGCGTCTTTTAAAACTACAACACAAGAGTCAGCTATCCCAAAAACAAAGCTGACTATCCAAGAAGACAAGACTAGCATTCACAGGGAATCGAAACATCATGCTAGCTATCCAAATTACTTCATCATGGGAAAACCAAATGATTCATTGCAAACTAGAGCTTAATCAAAAAAAATAACCATGTGTTGCACTCATCTCTTAGATTGAACCCAAAAACGTATAAATGAGGCAATGAAAGATGAATCTTGGAAGCAAGCAACGAAGGAAGAACCTGATCAATTTGAAAAAACCAAGTATGAAATAAAAGACCGAAAAATAGTTAAGTAATTATAATTAAATGGGTGTTTCAACATAAGCTATATAAAGATGGAAAGGTCATCCGTAATAAAGCAAGATTAGTAGATCAAAAATACTCTCAATAGGAAGGTATTGATTACCATATTTTTCTTCGATAGTCTGGTGAGAATCCATCCAATTCTTCGACCATATGCATCTTTTAAGTGCTTCAAACTTTTTCAAATGAATGTGAAAATTGTCTTCTTAAATTTTTTTATCAAAGAAGAATTTTTTTGTTAAACAACCTCTTGGCTTTGAAAATTCTTCTAGTCCTAATTATGTTTACGAACTTTCCAAAGCACTTTATGATCTCAAAGAATCCCTCAAGGCTTGGTAGAATAGATTAAGCAAGTTTTACTTAATAAAAATTTTCAAATGGGAAAATTGACATGTTTTTATACATTGATTTGGGTCATTTATTTTTATAGTTCAAATTTATGTTGATGCTATTACTTTTGAAGTTCTAACCCCTCTTTGTGTGAGATGTTTGTTAATCTTATGAAGGGAGAATTAAAAATCAGTCTAATGGGAGTTCTCACTTTCTTTCTAAGATTACAAATTAAGCAATCAACAAACGGAACCTTTATCACTCAAACCAAATATACAAAAGAACGCATAAGGAAGTTTGGATTAGAAAAGGTAAAAGCTTTTGAAACTCCCATGAGTCCATCCCACCTGTCTTAAAACATGTGTACCACAAAAATATGTGGATGAAAAAATGTATCTAGGGATGGTTGGATCTCTACTTTATATGACTGCCAATCGACCAGACATCCTCTATAGTTTGTGTAAATGTGCACATTTTGAATCTGCTCCAAAAGAGTAATATCTCACTGTATTAAAATGAATCATTCTCTATACAATCGGAACTACATATTTGGGATTATGTTATTCTCACTCCTCTAACTTTTATTTAATTGGATACATAGAATCTTATTTTGGAGGTGACAAAAATGATTAAAAAAGCACCTATGGAGACAAACTTTGGGTGCTTTATCTACTACACAATTTGAATATCTAGCCGTTGAAAGTTGTGGTACTTAATTAATGCGGATGATGGATCAATTACCGGACTATGATCTTTCGTATGATGTTGTTCCAATTTTTCTGATAACACTAGTTATATTAGTTCATCTAAATATATTTTGCATCACTCTAGGGATAAGTATATTGATAACAAGCATTATTTTATTCAAGATCATGTGAAAATGATAATTTTACATTACAATTTGTAGATTGTAAAACCGGTTGGCTTATATTTCTATAAAACCCCTATTTCAAGGAATATTTTGTTTCCTCTGTAATTGTCTCAGTATTGCTTCTTTTAGTAAACCCGATTTATTTATCTTATTTATGTGATTTTTTTCCTTTTAGTGTTGTTTTAATTCAAACCTCTTACACTTCTCTATTGATCATTAGTACTCTACTTTGTCCTTTCCTCTTCTCCATGAACCATGCTTTTCCGTTTTGTCACTTTTTCCCTTGCCGATCTGTTTCTTTTCTTTTCAAACCCTTATCCTTCTTCTCTACTCTATTTGCTTCTTCTCTTATTATTCTTCTATTAGAACATGCCTAGAACTCATTGCATGGCTTCTCTAAAGAACTATCATCTTAAATCTTTGAGTTCTTTTGAGGTAAATATTTTGTCTTCTTCCTACTCCTATGATATTTCCTTCATATCTCCCTCCCCTTCTTCCAAAAGTAGAGCTTCATCCACAAAAAAATGTATGAGAAGGAACCTCGATCGAGCGCATCAGGATATCTTTCTCTAGAAGACATATAAAGATTTTGGGGAGTTAAAAATAGCATCAAGTATCGACCTATTGTTCCTGGTAGGGTGATAAATATAAGTCAGGGATTCTCACTATTTGGTAAATTCGTTCCTCAAAGATCAAAAACTATCTCCGTTGTTTAGTTTTTGTGGTCTTGATTTCTTGGGATATGTTGTTCACTTGTTCCACACCAATCATCGTGTCTCTAATGACAATGGTGAGTTAGAAACTCTTGTAATGGGTAGTTGTATTATTGTTAATGATCTTTTATTCAAGGATGTTTTCGATACTAAATTCTCCGGTGTGATTTCTTACATGCATGACGTATGGCCTGATGATTTTGAGTTACCTCCAGAAGGTTCTAAGATAGTTATGGCTGAACTCGCCACTGACTATCTTATTTAGGACCTTTTATTTTGTGCTTTGAGCATCGCATTCTTGTTCACATCATTTCAACTACACTTATTCCCATGAAAGGCTTTTTGAGTAGCATCTCTACTCGATATTTGTTTGTACAATATTGTTTGCTAAAGAAGTACAACATTAATTGGGCGGTTTGATTCAAAGAGTATATCCTAGGAAGTTCAGAGGACTTAATGCATATGTAAATCTACCTTATGGAACTTTATCTCAAGAATTTTGGTGGATTGACTGGTAGACCTCTCCATGTTCAACCATGTTGAGATTATTGCTACTTATGATTCTCTAACTTTCTCTAGTATTGGGTTCATACATGTAGGTAATGAATAGATTGAAAAGGACATTTCTCTGTCAAAGCAAGGGATGAAACTGTCAAACTAACTAAGATCACTGCAGAGTCAGTTTCTCTCCTGCTACAAGGCACGGATGAACTCTAAACTCGCATTAAGATTGAAGTGATTATTTATTATGGTTTTTATGTTGAAAGCCCCAAGAACCCATGAAATCCCTATAAATTCCAATTATGATCTTGTGATGTGGATTTATGGGTGAAAGAAGGATATTATAAGATTATGTTTGTAGTGATTGGGTTACTTGAATTATGCTAATATTCATCTCTAATATAATGAATTCTAGATATGTTGATTCAATATGAATTTTGATCCTTGAAAGGGAACATTATGATATTATGCATGTTTTATGAAGATTATGTGTATGTATTAAGAACACTTTGAGAGTGAAGTGAAAATGATTATGATCTAGTTATTGTGTTGTTCAAAGGTTATCCTCATATACACACTTATGTGTGATTATGATATGAAGTGAAAGGTTTTATCACAATATGATGATTCTAGGGTTGAAAGGTTTTCTCACCTGTAGTATGAAGACATGGACGGTGAAAGGTTATTCTCACGCATGATTTATGAGTTGTCTTATGAATTATGTTGGATTGAATGTCAAGACATTCTTTCATGAATATGAACTTAAGTCAATACTTAATGAAACTCCATGAGAATTAATGTTTAGCACCGAGTGGAAATTGAATATGATATGGAAGCTCACTACAACATTTTATGTCTCAAACCACCCTAGAGAAGTGTGGCCTTTGATAAAAGGCCACAATTTTTTACTTTAAGCCACACTTTTCCAGGTGTGGCCGAAAGCTGCGAAACCTTAGAGTTTAGGCCATTCTTGTAAACCGTTCCCTTATCAGCTACGCTTCAAAGCGCCAAAAGGCAAAAAGGTCATGCTTTGTACCTACACTTAAAAGTGTTTCCTTATGAGCTACACTTTCAAGTGTAGCCTCAAATTCAAAAAGGCCATGCTTTGCAGCTACGCTTAAAAGTGTGGCCTTATTAGCTATACCTTCAAACGTAGCCTAAAAGGAAATAAGGCCACGCTTTTAAAGCTACGTTTAAAAGTGTTGCCTTATCAGCTACACTTTTAAGCGTGGCCTTTTCTACCATATTGCCTACATTTATCAAGTGTTGCCTTGTCTATCTAATGTATGACAACACTTTGAATTGTTGTCCTTTCCATAATTTACACTCCTATGCCACAATTTCTAATTAAAATATCCAATATTATATTGCAATAAATAATCTCTAGCGCTAATAAGTAATTCAATTTTATAGAATTCCCATAAACTTCAAAAGATATAGTATGTGTTGTGCACATACCCATACTTGTACATAAATATTCTAAATGTGTACACAATAGTTCAAAAAGTACTACAATAGTTCAATATATTCTAGCAATGAATATATTTCACAAAATCTAATATAATGTATTCAAACTTTTATAATAGTTCAGAAACTCTTCATCATCCACTTCAAATTTGATCACCCCCATTTCCCTACATAAATAAGATATTGGAAATTATATAGAAGAGTTAAGAAGTTCAGATTGCAACAATATAGAGAGGCAAGAAGTCCAGCAGTTACAAAAAATTAGATTGCAGCTTTTGATGTTCAAAGTAGATGCCTACTTGTCTTTTAATGTTCAAAATAGATGCCTACATCAAAATATGCATATACTAATATACTAAAGGCTAAAACTAGTATATATTAACTATGTTATTAGTATCAAGCATGATTATAGTACTTTAAGATTTCTTGCCAACTCCTCCCTCACTATCAACTCATTGGCAACAACATGTACCTCTTTTAGTTTCTCTCTCTCTCTAATACTACTACTTGTTTCAATATCTGTTCCTCTTTTTCTTCTTTCTCCAACAAAACAGCACTTCAAACATTTACCTATGGATCTACACTGATACATCCTTTACATTTTTTGCACTAATGCACTCATATTATTCACTAGCCTGGCAACTGAAAGCTACTTTGTGATTTTCCAAATTTGATGTTACCAAATCAAGAATCTGATTTGTTCTTGTGGGGTTTGTTACTTTGTTCTTGTTTTCATTAGTAAAAGATTGATTAAAACAAGAAATTTTGTGCATTTTGATGAAGTTCTGGAGAAATTAAACCAAGTTCATTAACTTGATTTTCTGTTGTAAAAATCAAATCTTGGTTTTTGGAGTGTTTCTAAATGATGCAAATTAAATGATTTTGACATGTATAAAGAATGCTACTGGAGATGATTTGTATTGTTTCATCAGTCTGAATTCAGGGTTCTAATCCCTACTATTAGTGGTAATGGTTCCTAAGAGAGGTTTTTTAAATTCTTCTTTAATTTGTGTGGTGAGGAACTGACTCCAGCTGTGGTTGTAAAGACATATTGACTTTTGACTATCTAAAGAGATGAGTGATAATGCATTGATTGGCCTATGAAAAAAAGTGAGTAATAGTTTAAAAAAGATTTGACTTTATAAGTTGTGTTGTTCAAGAGGATAGCAATACAAGAAGAACCATGGCTGCTAAGCTTTTACATTCATGACTGCTAACTATGGCTGCTAACTGGGAACAACCCCAGAAGGCTCACTTCTGGTAATATTTCATCGTGTTGTGTCTAATTCTGTTATATCATACATGTTCATTGTACAATCTAGAATGTGTTTTACGAGCCAAAAATGTTCTTGTTTTATTGCTAGTTTCTCTGAAACTTTTTGGTGTGCGGAAACTGCAAAGACTAAATTTTTTTGAAACCACAACCCCTATTATTACTAAAATCACCTTCCATCAACCTTCAAACCACAACAAGATACCACAACACAATTGTAAGTTGCAACATAGATCTGCAGATCCGTATATTTGCAAATTTGCAGATTTACATATTACACATTTGTAAATTAACAAATGTATAATAGATTACGAGTATGCATATTTATGGCAGATTGTTGTATTTATGTCCTACTCCAAGTCCACCTTAGGGTAAAGACCAGGGGCAACAAAAAAATATCCAAACAAAAACTAATGCATAAATGTAAATCAGGATAGTAGTCGCACCAAACAAAGCATGGTAAGTCGCACCAAATAATGTAATGACTCTCTAGTTAGATTTGTATCAATGTAGAACAAAAGGATATGGAATCTAACTTCATTAATCTACCACATCTCAAAATTTGCATAAAAGAAGCTAGAATTATCAAAGCAAAGTTATGAAGTTAAGATATATAAGTTAACTGCAAAAATTCAAACATAGAAAGAACCATGAAATCCTTTACATTAGCCGCTACTATGCATCTCAATTGATTTACATTACGAGATAGTCCAGATGCCTCATTACCAAAAACCAAAAACAACATAATCTGGTTGAGGAATCATAAATAAGCATACTATCTACTTACACGCAACATATAATATGCACAATACTCATTTAACAACATTTTCCAAACACTATGGCAGAATGGGCAGACGTATCCATTCCAATGCATACACGGAATACAAACCATCTCTTACTATTTTCCAATGGATGGTACTAGCATACAAACCATCCGTAAAAATACAAGTACATCTCTTACTATTTCAATAACATACATAGTCACTTCTCTGAAAAATACTCGTCTGCTCAATATGCCAAAACAACCTACTGACGTTCAGATTTTTGACACTTTCTTTCCCTACTTTGAAATATCAGTTGTAAGAACCCCAAAAGTAATCAATTTATTCTAAACACAAAATAAAAATTTCTTCTAAACACAAGTTACTGATCCAAACAAGTTCACCAAAAGAATAAATCCTATTAGTATAAACAAATTGGCTACTTAATGTACTATCGATGAGTATTACGAATTATTAGCATTATAAACCAAAGAATCCCATCAGCTTCCAGGTTTCAAGAAGCAAATAAATAATGGAATGTTATCCAAAACCGAAAAAATATGGAAGTATAAAAATATTGAAGCATGCTGGAAATGGATCTATTGAACTTCAAAATGTTACAAACTTACTCACATAAAAGCAAATATGGACAGAAATTTTAAAAAAACTGAAAATATGAAGATATGTTCTGGATTAAGAGCAGAACTATGAAGCATTATTATCATGAATCATGAGTTGGAACTTGCAACTCGACAATAGATATTATACACATATACTGTGTTGAGGCAGTGACTCAAAAAAAAAGGAAATAGCCAAGATTTATGCTTATATTTAAACCCCTTTGACGATTTTGCAATGGTGAAATCAAATGATATTGCAGATACATTCACAACTAAAAAAATGTTAAAAACAATTGAAGCAAAGAATATTAATTCATCTTGAAGATATGCATTGACTCAATCAGTCTCCAAAACTAACAAGTAATAACTCCAAAATTTGCATCGAAATGAAAACTAGTTGCCACATAGTTCACCAAACTCATGATCAATTTAAGGATATAAATGAACTAATGCATCTTAGAAAAAACCTGGATCATGCTCATTAGTAGAAAATACAGATAAATGAGCAGAATTTACAGATATGATTTGAACGAAAGTCAAACTCACAAAGAGATGCTTCCCCCAAATTGAAGAAATTTTTAGTTAACTGTACTTATAATTTTTATAAGCTTTCTCTCAGTGGCTTAGCAGCCTTGAGTTATTGTTCATTTTTTTAAACTATGAGGCC
This sequence comes from Solanum lycopersicum, assembly GCF_036512215.1. Lineage (NCBI taxonomy): Eukaryota > Viridiplantae > Streptophyta > Magnoliopsida > Solanales > Solanaceae > Solanum > Solanum lycopersicum. Next base: position 26,217,362 of record NC_090802.1, on the reverse strand, counting down.
CCAGCTTTTCTTAGTTTTTGTAGTGTAAAGAAATTGTCCATGTTCAATATTAGAATGTGTATATTTTCATGGAATTCCAAGACAGAAAAAAACCCCAAAAAAGATAAATCACAAAACCCACAGACATTTTCCTCCTTCCATACACAAATTTAGGCAAGAAACCTACTAAATACGCTTGACTATAGATTTTTGACACTTTCTTTCCCTACTTTAAAATTTCAGCTGTAAGAACCCCATAAGTAATCAATTTCTTCTAAACACAAAACAAACATTCAACCAATTTACTATTTGCAGATCTACAGATTACTAGAGAATCAATTCTTACCTTCACAAATCGGTTGTACAGATTACTAGAGAATGAAAAGGAATCTCAGCACTTGAGTTCTTCAGCTTCCACTCTTGATTTCTTCCATGCCCTTCTCTGTAGCTTCAGCTCTTCATCTCTTTGAGAAATTCGACTTGATGAAATTCGAGTTATGGAGCTCAGTTCTTCTGGTCTTCAGTTATTCGAGTTATGAAGAGCTATTGAGTTACGGAGTTACGCTTAGGAAAGAAGAGCTAGCATTTTGGAGCTAGCGTTCTGGAGCTGGAGATAGGAAATAGGAAAAGTGAGAGAGAAAGAGTAAAACGTGAGAAAGAAAGAGAAATTTGTTTTATTAATATTTTATGGGAAAATGCACAAGTACCCCCTCAATCTATGCCCGAAATTCCACAGACACACTTATACTATACTAAGTTCCGATTACCCCCCTAAACTTATTTTATAAGCAACTTTCTACCCCTTTTTAGCCTACATAGTTTTAAAAAAAAAAGTCAATCATCGTTGGACCCATAAGATAGTGCCACGTAGGCTAAAAAGGGGTAAAAATTATTAATAAAATAAGTTCAGGGGGTAATAGGACCTTAGTATAGTATAAGTGTGTCTCTGAGATTTCGGGCATATGTTGAGAAGGTACTTGGGCATTATCCCATATTTTATTAATTATTTCTTTTGACCAACAATAATGGGAGGGAGAGTTGAAAATGTTGGAGGGAATATGATATTTTAGTGAAAAGTTTTAGGCCATACTTTTAAGGTGTTGTTTTTTAAATTATAAAAATAGTACACTTTAAAAGTGTGGTCATATATGTAATTTAGTTGTTGCAATTTATTTCACACTATGACAACACTTATAAAGTGTAGCCTATACCATTAAAGGTTGCACTTTACAAGTGTTGCCAATATTATCGAAGCCTAAAGTAAAAATCTTAAGCTAAACTTTAAAAGTGTTCCCAAAAATATTTTAGGCAACACTTTACAAGCGTTGCTCAGATTTAGTGTGGCCGTAGGCCTAAAATGTTGTAGTGTCTTTTACACTAGTTGAGTCCGGCTTCCCAATGAAAGCTCACTAGTTGAGTCTGGCTTTCCAAATGGGTTCCTTCTACGCTAGTTTGAGTTCGGGTTCCCAAAGTATATCTTATGAGATGGAAACCTGCTACGCTAATTGAGTCCAGGTTTCTAGTAGCAATCTTCTTATCTCATAAACATGTTCCCTCATAGGTTATTTAGCTAGTCGATCCACACAAGCTAAGAGTATGGTTTTACCTTAGGCAAGTATGGAGTCACCAAATTCCATGTTAGCGCGCATAGTCTCATGTCGGATAACTCTTATTCCCACTATGAAAACAACAATATGAACATGAATATGAATTATGAACTATGAATTATGGTTATTCAAGCTTTGATGTGCAGTTCCAAGAGGTATACTTAGCATTGGTGAGATTTCAAGGTCTTATTCATGCATTGCACATGTATGCTTTTAGCGTATTTATGATATGTTCCTCTTATGTTATGATGATCTATTTGTTGACTATTGATATACCGTGGTTTCACGATATTATTAATACTTTTTCCTTAAGTTTAGTGTGTCCAAAAGCCTATTTGTGCTAATTTTTATATAAGTTTCTCTTTATTTGCAGGGAATCTGTCCAAAGATGAATGCTGAGATTTTGAGCGAAGAAATGCAGAAGAGACCACCTACGGAGCTTGTGACGGTCCGTAGGTGGCAGCGTAGTGCAACTGCTGAAGGAAGATGGGGAAGTCTGACCAAGTGTGGGGTTACAGAGTCCATGACGGTCCGTCGTGTCTATGGCGGTCCGTCCTGCAGGTTCGTCATGAAGTTCAGAGAAGTAATCCCAGTACCCATATTCCAAAAGTTTAAGGACGAAGACCCTCGACGGACCGTCGTGTCTGTGACGACCGTCATACTTGTCGTTGAGGGTAATGAAGAGAGAAGCAGAAGAAATTGCACAAGTATGGGACGACGGAGTCCATGACGGTCTGCTGTGACCACGATGGTCCGTCGCGAGGTCCGTCGACCCAGCCGCGTTTTGACGGATTTCCAGCAGATAGAGTCCTTGTTTAATTAGGTTTTTATTTTCTATAAATAGTTCGAAAAACCTCATTTTTGAGGTAAGACACCGTATTGTTAGACATCGTATTGTTATATACTATATTATCAGGTAGACTCTAGATTATATGGGGAGGTTTTTGATTATCATTAGACTTTTTGTGAGATTCTTGATTACTTTGAGATTCTTGCAAGTGATTGTTGGTGATTTTTGTTGATTAATCAAGCAAACTTTTGGATTTTACTCTTTCTCATTGAAGTAAGTACATGAATTCTTATATAATATATTTGAATATTGTGATTATGACTATGGGTAACTAAAATCCATAACTAGGGTTTTGGGAACCATAGGCAAATAATGAGGTAAAACTTAACTAAAATAACAATTCTAGAATAGTGTCTTGCATGCATTAATAATTCTTTCGTTTAGAAGTCTTTTTAACGGATGGCCAACGTTAGAACTCGCCTTAATGCTACTTGCCGGACCAAGGAGGTAGATAATAGGAAAAGAATTATCAACATAGATTTAGTGGATACTATCTAATAGGCTAGTATTGATTGGTACGAGGTAATAACTTAGTCAAATATCGAATACAATGCTTAATATGAGGTAAAGATAAGGGTTAGAATAGCGACACACGTAGCCGGACCAAGGTGCGGAGTGAGATTTTCTAGATGCCGGACCAAGGATTTAGAAATACATAACTTATCACTTTGCATGCAAGATACTAGGAAAGAATTGTTATAGTTAGAATTATCAAGTTATGAACCTGTGGGGAACACGTAAACCCTAGTTACTTTGATTAATTGATTAAACTCCAACATTCGAAGTTGTTAAGTGTCTCTTTCAATTTCGTTAGTTATTTTCATTCATTTAGAAATAGAAACCCCCCTTTTATTGTTTTTGCTTTCCAAGGAAGTAATTGACCGAACAATAGTAAGAATAGGTTAAAGTTAAGTCTAAACTATTTTCCTCGTGGGAACGATCCCAACCTCACTAGTTGGGTTATTTACTTGACACGACCGCTTTACTTCTTATTTGAGAAGTAAGTTTGACCGTATCAAATTTTGGCGCCGCTGCCGGGTATTATAGCTTTTAGATTAACTTAAACTTATTACTATAGTTTAGTTTATATTTTCTTGATTTTACTTTGTTTTATTATTTTTGATTTGTGCAGAACCAACATCCTTGTATTCCAAATACACGGAGAGGAAGAGAACTCTTGTTTCCCTACGATCACGAATAAGAGCGTACACTACGCAACATGAATCGAAACTTGGGAATCAATGATGCTGATCAAAACCAGAACATCCCAGCTCCGGTGATGTTCATGGTCAGTTGTTACCCGATCCTCCATGTGAACACCAACAGAGGGGAAAAAATCCCGTTCCACGGTCCCAAGCATACTACAGAGGCTATGATAACATAGCAGACTCCGATGGGCCACTTGTCTTGCCTCCTCTACCCACAGGTCACACCTTTGTGGTAACTAGTAGCCTGATGCAAATGCTCACTGCCAGAGGTTTGTTTTCAGAGCTACCTTCTGAGGATCCACATGCCCATGTAGTTAAGGTAAGGGCAGTGTGTAAAAGTTGTGTAGGGAGGCCTGACTTGGACTTAGATTTAATAGGGCTCAGAGTGTTTCCTCTCTCACTGACGGGAGAGGCTGCTATATGGTTCACTGAGCTCCCTTATAACTCAATTTTCACTTGGAACCAACTAAGGGATGTCTTCTTTGCACGCTACTATCCGGTCTTCAAGAAACTAAACCACAAAGACAGAGTGAACAACTTTTTGGCACTACCAGGATAGTCAGTTAGTAGTTCTTGGGATAGATTCACATCGTTCTTGAGAAGTGTCCCAAATCACCGTATAGATGATGAGTCACTGAAGGAATACTTCTATTGGGGAACACGTAAACTCTAGTTACTTTGATTAATTAATTAAACTCTAACATTTGAAGCTGTTAAGTGTCTCTTTCAATTTCGTTAGTTATTTTCATTCATTTAGAAATAGAAACCCCCCTTTTATTGTTTTTGCTTTCAAATGAAGTAATTGACCGAACAATAGTAATAATAGGTTAAAGTTAAGTCTAAACTATTTTCCTCGTGGGAACGATCCCAACCTCACTAGTTGGGTTATTTACTTGACACGGCTGCTTTACTTCTTATTTGACTATGCTTATGACTTATACTTTTCTCCTATTTTCATAATGATGTTCAAACTTAGTAAATTGCATGCATTCAACTAAAATGTCCCTTTTAGCATATTTCAATGTGTTTATGCTTGACAATCATACTTAGTGTATTTTTGTACTAACACCTACTTTTCCTGTATTTCCCCAAGTGTATGGTTCGGTTCTCAAGGTGATCATCGTTGTGGATAAAAGCCTGAATTTGCTTATTCTCTGAGATTGTTGGTGAGTCCTCATGATTCGAAGACAGATCTTATTTCATTGTAGTTCATTTCATGTATTTTCTTTTCGCACTATGTTGTATGGTTTGTGCTTTGCATATGAATATTGTAATAGATGGCTATGTTAAGACTTAGAGTCTAGACTTCCGCTTGTCTTTCATAAAAAATTTAGACTTCACATGGAATGTGTTTTTACTCTTATTGTTATATTGCTTATTTTATGAAATCATAAGTGGCTTGTATGGAGTCTTTCGGGTATCTATATGTCATGTTACATCTAAGGGGTACACCTGATCGTGACATGGAAGGATCCTAAAAATTCCTTTGATGGGAATTTTATCAACGCTCTCAAATACTTTATCGGTGATTACTAGATCCTCTTATTTTATTCCTATCTGTTTGCTGCTCTAGAACAATCTTTCTATAGGGGTATGTCCCTATCTCTATTTTTAACGCAAGAAGGAAAGAATGATTTGTATACACTGAAGTAACGCAAAGAAGGAATGTCATGATTCAAGTGATATAAAATTAATTCAAGACTACCACAATCCTAGCGTCTGGCTAGGAAAAATTAAATATGGAGATAAACGAAATCTACAATCAAACAAATTGGTCATGTATAAAGATTACAAGAAGATCTTAAAGGAAGAAAAAACAGTTTGCTCATGAAGATATCTGATATGAACATAAAATTAACAATTCAATAGAAATCACGAATTCATTCAAGATCCTTGGTTTAAAACACCATTGGGTTTTCCCTGAAAAAGAAGTCCTCAAAACTATATAAACCTCTCATAGCCTCGATTGTAAAGCACGGACTTCACTTGAGCTTGTACTATTTTCTTCTATTGTCTTTCATAAAAGCTTTGTATTCTTGTGAGCATACAATTGAGAAAAGAAAGATAGATTTAAGTGTAGGTTATGTAAATAGAGGTTGTGTCAAGGTAGAAGATCTTATTTGTATGTCAAACAGGTTTCTTAGTTCCAAATGAACTGCCCGAGTTTTCATCAAGCTCTAAAGGAAAACTTTGAAACCCAAGAGAACTGTACACGGCGTTTCGGACTGATATAAGACTCTTTGATCATTTACATTTCTCTTTTACTCTTAGCTTTTACTATTATACTAATATGCAGGTGAACCGATATCCAATACAGGAAACCAACTAAAGGAATTTTTAATTCACCCCCTCCCTCGTCTTAACTTTCCGTTTGAAGTTAAAATCTCGAGAAGAGAAAGTTAAGATACTACAAATAGAAATATGGAGTAGAAAATTAGGACTTTCTCTGACAATTTTTATTTGTTCATTATATCAAAAAGAAATATTTAATTTTGAAAATAAGATATAATATATTAATTATAATTTTCTGATGTATTCTTATTACTTATATCTATTTTTCAGTACATTTCTATTGAATTTACTTTTAGTTACTGCAATATTTTTTAGTTTTTAGAATGAATTTGAAATTTAAATATCTATTATGTTGTTTCATTTTGTTGAGATATTTTACAATTTTTAATTATGTAAATCTTTTACCGTAAATTAGTGATTTAAAACCCTCTTATACGTAAGAAATATATTGAAAACACTTCCACTCAATATTTTCAGCTATTTTTTGCTGCTTTATCTTTTTCTAAAAAGTCGGTACTTATATCATAGACTCCTTGATCTTACGAGATCAGTTAAATTTTCTAATGAACTATTTGTGATCCATTTTTGATCCGCACTTATTTTCAACGCACAGAGCTAGTTTAAACCAATATCGGCTTTTAACCCATATAAATTTTAACTTATTTTTAGCATGGCAAACAACGGTCTCTCTTGAAATACTTAAGAAGTTTTTACCGATAAAAACTACTCCCTCTGTTTCAGAAAGAATATTATATTTTTCTGTTACAATCATTTACATTTGACATATCTTCAATTTAAGATCACATGATTAATAGTCTTCTTTATTTTTTTAAATTCCGTGTCAAATCAAACTAAAATATTTTTTATAAAACGAATGGAGTATAAAATTTGACCGGTGATAATGAAATCATGTTTTGAAGCATATGATTTATGAAATATTGTAATGAAAAAATGATCCTTACAAACACTCACAATTCTATCATTGTCATTTGAAAATACTTTTAAGAAGAGCTTTCAAATAAGACAAAATTATTGAAGGTATTTTTTAATCACAAAAACAAAAAAAGAAAGAGAAAGAAGAAAGTATTAATACAGAAAAAATGTGCAAGTACAAAGTTAATCCAAAAAGAAATTGACCAAAACTGTCAAAGAATAATTGAGGAGCGTTTTTTTTAAAAGAAAATAACTGCATTAACGAAAGTAAAACATGAGTATTGAAATTTACTTTTTTTAGTTATTCCACTAATTTTTAGCATAATATTTAATTAGCATTAGAATGAATTTGAATTTTAAATGTCTATTTCTTTTTAGTTTATTGAGATATTTTAGGTTTTAAAATTTTTGAATTATGCAAGTTTTTATTGTAAGTTGGCTAATTTAAAATCTTTCTATAAATATATTAAGAGACATTTTTCCAGTTAATCATTCAATCAATTTTTGTTGCACTGTCTTTTTAAAAATCAATAATTTTTTAATAATTTTTTAATATATTAAATTTATTATATTCAAATTGTGATATTATAAAAATTTTATTATTATATTTTGAATTTATAAAATGCGTGACAAGTGAATAATATAGAAATAAAAGTTGACAAAGGGTGTAATTCGAGCCGGGGAACAAAGCTGTCCCCTTTGTGTAGTGGAACAAATATATTTATGAATTCAAGAGGGAAGCATGTAAACATATATCCTCTGATCCTTTTCTTGTATGGATGCTTTGGTTGAAAAGGCTCATGTGCACCATACCCTATGTAATTCTTTATTTCTGTTTACAAGGACAATTTCTTTGAAAAAAAAGACATTCTATCAATAAAGTTTCTTGGGATTTTAAGCAAGGACATATTATACAGGTAGATCCCTAATTTACTACTATTGTACTCTATTTCACTCTATATAACATTATTACTTTTTATATATTTGATTTAAGAAAAGATATATTTTTATATTTGAAAATAGTATATTGTCAAACTTTTTGATATTCCACGTGCTAATATGCTTAAATTTCATGACATATTTAATATTAAGTCTTTTTTTTATTTTGTAATTTTTGTGACTAAGTAAACATCGCTTATAGAGAGCAATTATCAATAACTGTTATATTTGATAATTAGTTACAAATTGGGATAACAGATTCGACTCAAATTAATTTTACATTTCTAATTCACTCAAGTTTTAATGAGTAGATCATAGATTATATTATTTCAATTCTATCTTGATCTGCTTAAATTTAATTCAAGTCATTCATTTATTATCCTTAGTTACAAACTACTCAAGAAATTTAAATCAAATATTTCACTGTAAACATTCTATATTATTTTTCATAAAATAATTTATCTTTTTAAATCGCTTCTCGTGCTGCGATTTTATTAAAAATGATATTTTGTTTTAAGTTGCTGAAAAAAATAATTTAGCTATAAAAAAGGTTAGAAATTCGATGCTATATTTTAATTTTAAAAATATTTTTTGATAAAAGTGTTGCTATAGCGGCGATTTTAATTTTAATTTTTTTTTGACAAAAACGTTGCATGGTGCAGCGATATTAGAAAGAAAAAAAAAAAGCTAGCCAAAATCGCTGCTACAGCAAGATTTTAAGGGAAAAACAATTTGTTGCCATAACAGCGATTTTAAAGAAAAAAAGACTTTCATTGAAATCTTTGTTGGGGCAACGATTTTTTATTTTCTTAATGGAGTAACAATGTCAATTTTTTCAGATAATAAATTGCTCTGACAGGATCGATTTTGCCCTTTTTGTTAAAAAAGGATTTGATATTTTTTATGTTTATTTTATTTAGAAAAAAGTTGTCTTTTTAACTTCGAATTCTAAGTAATATATTTCAGATCCTATCAATTAATTTATCTATCTATCTATCAATATATCGATCTATCTATCTATTTAGGAAAAAACTCAAATATATATCGAATTTTCAGAAAATACTTATTTGTATTATTCATTAAATGTTTTGACGCATCAAAATCTAGAGAAAATAATCCAATTGGTCCATGATGTATAGGGGTTAAATTATTGTAGTCCTTCATACATATGACCTTATCGAAATAGTTTTTAATGTATATAAAAATATGATTATTTTTATTAGTTCTTAATCCTAAAACTAACCATAAAAGTAAGGTCTAATTATCGGTGACCCCCTAAATTTGGTAGCAATTTTCACTTAGATATTTTAATTAGATTTTGTTCAATTTAGACAACTTATATCAGATTATATTGTATCATTTTGACACTTTTTTTAATAGCACATGTTGACTTCAAGCGCGTCCACGTAGATTGGATGTCCAATTATATCATGTCAACTCATTAAAAATCTATTATATTAAACAATAAGAATTAAAATACATGATAAAGTAACCAATGAATAAATGACACGTGATCTTTTCATCCCTAAAAATTAAATAAAATACTTGTCAAATTTTAAAAAAAAATGCAAATTCTCACAACTTTCCCAGTCATCTTCCCCATTCACCTTCTCCATTGTAAAGCTCCATTTTTATTATTTTTTAGCTTTTTTTTTTTAGTCATAAATCCACACCCACACAGCCTACTCTATCATATTCCTTCATTTTCATTATATTTTCTTTTTCATTATATTTTCTATTACACCCACACCCACATAGTCATCTTCACCATTTTATTCCTCTTTTTCGTTATTTTTTTGTGTCATAATCACTATTCATTGCACCGTCACTTCAATTTCTTGATTTGATTTGATGTTAAAAGATGTAAATCTATAGCAATAATGATTCATATTTTTAAAAATTGCAGTCTTTTTTCTTTAATTTTGTGATATTTGTAGTTTATTAGGACTCAAGGATTAACATTTACATAGTAAAAACTAATTTTTTTGGCTCCTATTTAAGATTATTATGGGTGAACTTTACATGATTTGGGGTGTTGTTGATATGGAATCGACTTTTTTTTTTTGGAGGGGGGAGGGGTGTCTATATGTGTTTGTAGTGCAAAATTAAAATTAAAATTGAAATTATTATAACAAAAGATTTAAAAAATTTAACCTCCATTAAAGTACTTTTAGCTTTGAAAAATAATGAAAGAGATAGTGGGCATAAAATGAAAAAAAAAAAGAAGAGAAAAAATAAAATTAAATATACTAAATAAGTCCCTCACGCGTCACTAGCGAGTGTATAACACTCATTTTGCCATGTCAGCTGAAAGTGTCAAAATGACGCAACGAAACCTGACATGAAATGCCTAAATGAACAAAGTCTAGTTAAAGTGTCTGAATGAAAATTGCTGTCAAATTTAGGAGGTCACCGATAATTTAGGCGTAAAAGTAAATTGTTTAATTCGATATACTTTTTACTTTTATGGTTAGTTTTTGGACTAAGAACTAGAATGATTAATTTTTTTATATACATCAAGGACTTTTTGAATAAGCTGATATATATGAAATATTAAAATCATTGACACTGTATACATTAAGGACCATTTTGGTCATTTTCTCTTTAAATTTGAAGAAGTATGCCGTTTTCTATAGATTATCAAATTTGAGTTTTTACAAATAAATTGGAACATATGTATTATCATATTTTGAATATTAATGCGCTTGGATATTTAGAGACTTTGTGTGTGTAGGGGGTGGGGGGGTGGGGGAACACAGACAATCAAATAAAAGACTGATTTTTCTTTTTTGACTGAGGACTGGCACAACACTCAGAAATCATCAAGATTTTGTGTTTGTTACATTCATGGTATTCCCCACTGCCATCATTGTTCTTAAAGCAACTTTTTGAGGGGGCAGAAATATCTATATCTATATCTATATTATATATTCCAAAACTAAAAGGTGATACGCTCAAATAAATTCAATATGTTGTATATATTGACATGTCCTTTCATTCTTTATTAGAAAACTGATCACAAAGATATTTGTTGTAGTCTCTGTATATACAAATGCACCATTCACCATCTTTACCAGGCTTTTGGATTTGGAGTGAGTAATTTGAAATTATATTTTTAAAATAAAATTAGAACTTGTCCCATAATTGAAAATCTTGAGGAAAAATAATAATTCATGCTTGATATGAACAAATTATCTATAATAAGTGAGAAGATTATATTAAAGAGTAATTAATTACTACGATTGTTAAATTATTGGAACTGTGGATTTTATAAATTATATGTATTGAAAAGTTTAAAATAATAAATATTGCAAGTATTTTTTAAAAAAATATAAAAGAAATACATAGATATATGATTTATTAAAGGGAAAATTACATGGGATAACAAACATCCCTATGTAATTAGTAGTTAATAAGGGTATAGTTTATTTTATTTACAGTCAGTAAATATAGTTTTAATTTTTTTTTGTCATAATTAATGAGAACCACTACCTATTTGTATACAGGATAAAAATAGTCATTTAAAGATTTTTTTATAATTTTATTCAAAATCAAGTTTATCTCTCTTATTCGCATTCCATATCTTTTCCTAAAATCACTCTTCCCTTCTAATTTGAATTTCCATTGGGAAAATTTTGACATTCTCCCTCGGATGTTCTTTCACTTTTCGCAAGTAACCACCAAATTCATGGTTTTCAATATCTTTTTTCTTGATTTCTTCTTCAACAATTATATATGTAGTATGATTGTTAGTTTTTTCATATTTTTTTTAAAAAAATATTTATTAATTATCAGATTACAAGTCTTTCCAAATCCGAATGGATAATTTCTCTTCATCTATGAGGATTACGAGAGATATGTCATTGCATGTCAATATTGTTGATAATCCACCTTCGTCTCAATTGGATTTACTCAGGATTTTCGAGTCAATTTAGGGTCTATGGAAAAACATAAACAAGTTTAAGTTGAACAATCAATTGAAGAATTGAGATCCATGAAAAAAAATATGACCCAATGGCAATTCATTAAGTCATCAACAACGTGAAATCTAGCGGCATTAAGATTGTTAAAGATGGAGGTAAGAGAAAAGACATAAACATTGATTCAGAGGAAATTGAATTTGCCTCATCAGAATTGGATAAGTCTAAAGAATATTGCGAGCATCACGTAGTGTAATTTATACACAATTACAAAGTTATGTATATAGTGGGTTGTATATTAAGGTAATATATACAAAGTATTATTGGGTAGTTCTTAATTGTATATTCTATTAGTTGTATGCCATATATATATATATATATATATATATATATATATATAAATTTCATACAATATTAGTGTGTAATTGATTGTGTTTTAACTTTATATGTATTTTTTTGGGTAATCTGTTTGTATACAATATTATATTATGTTCTTATTTTTTCTTTTGTATATATCTAGGAATTTGTATGATGTACAATAATTTTAGTATATATATATGTCACGACCCAAATCGGGCTGCGACTGGCACCCACACTTACCCTCCTATGTGAGCGAACCAACCAATCTAAACCTTAGCATTTCAATATAATATCAACAGAAAGTAATGCGGAAGACTTAAACTCATTAATAAAAACCAATTCAATAACTTCTAAAAACTCAACAACTATTATTATCCCCAAAATCTGGAAGTCATCATCACAAGAACATCTATCCTCAAATTACTAATCTAAGAGTATCTAAGAAGCTAAAATACATAAAAAGCTAGTCCATGCCGGAACTTCAAGGCATCGAGACATGAAGAGGAAGATCCAGTCCAAGCTAGAAGCATTAGCTCAATGAAGACTGGCTAGAGTTGCGGTTGAGTTGAAGACGACGGCACGTTTGCTGCACTCCACAAATAACAAGGAAAGAAACATACAAGTAGGGGTCAGTACAAAACATAGGTACTGAGTAGATATCATAGACCAACTCAAATAGAAAACAGTATATATCGGATAATATCATAAATCAACTACAATACTCAATCTGTAGCAACACCATGTACAAGAATCTTTGATAAATAACGTCAAGTACATTCATGAGGACTCAAGCCTCCATATCATGCTCATTTGGGAATTAGGTTCTTTTCATTCGAATTTATTATCATAATTCCGAGATTCATTATCTTTATTCCTCTTGTGTCGGAACGTGACACCCGATCCTCTAATTCTACATGTCGGTTCGTGACACCCGATCCCCTAATTCTACGTGTCGGTTCGTGACACCCGATCCCCTAATTCTACGTGTCGGTTCGTGATACCCGATCCCCTAATTCTATGTGTCGGTTCGTGACACCCGATCCCCTAATTCTACGTGTCATTTCGTGACACCCGATCTCCTAATTCTACGTGTCGGTTCGTGACACCCGATCTCCTAATTCTACGTGTCGGTTCGTGACACCCGATCCCCTAATTCTACGTGTCGGTTCGTGACACCCGATCCCCTAATTTCATTCCATTAATTCCTCAAGCTTTCTTTTATACCAATGCATTATCAATCTCATTACTTTAGTTCATCAAGCCTTCTTTTATACCAAGGCATCATCATTAACAAGGGGTTTTCAAGATTTGGGATTCAATAGCTTCATCATGCTTATTTCATCACAATTATATAATCACATTCATGCAAGCATACAATTAAACATATAGAAGACTTACAATATACCCAACACATATCATTCGCTATTAAGAGTTAACTACGAATAGTATAAAAGCCATAACCTACCTCCACCGAAGATTAGAAATCAAGCAAGCAAGTTCCCAACGCTGCGTTCTTCTCTCTCTCTCGCTCGATCGTTTCTCCCTCTCTCTGTTCTTTTCTATTTTTCTTATTCAAATCCTCTTTCTTTTACCCTAATTAGTATATAATTAAGAATAAAAGATGGCAATAATAACCCACTAATTTACTCAAGGTTACCTCTTTTAGCCCCCAAGTAATTGAGTTATTACTATTAAACCACTAACTTTATAATTATAGCAGGAATAGTCCAAAACGTCTCTTAAAACATTTAAAGAAATCCGACCTCGCCTGAATTACGCAGCCTGTGACGGGCCGTCGTGCCTGCGACGGTTCGTCCTGCTCCGTCACAGAGTTCAGAGACTGAAATTCTCTGAAGAGTCTGTGACGGTCCGTCACGCCTGTGACGGTCCGTCCTGCTATTCCGTTACGAAGTTCAGAGAGTCGATTTCAGTACCCATTTTTCAGGATTTCTAAGTGTTTTGAAACGAGACCCCTCGACGGTCCGTCGTGGGTTCCATCATCTCAGCCTGTTTTTCCAGAAATAAAATCTGCTGCTCAAAACGACTAAACAGGTCGTTACAATAGATACCAATTTACCCATCGTTCGTCCCCGAATGATCACAAGAAGGAAAGCAAAGGCGAAAAGGAGTACCTTAATCTGTAAACAGGTGTGGGTATCTTTCTCGCATATCAGCCTCTTTTTCCCAAGTGGCTTCTTCGACTGGTCGATTCTTCCATTGAACTTTGATGGATGCAATCTTCCTTGATCTCAACTTGCGAATTTCTCTATCTAGAATGGCAACAGGCTCCTCCTCATAAGTCAAATTCTCATCAAGTAAAACTGAATCCCATCGAATGATGTAGTTTCCATCCCCATGGTATCTTTTCAACATAGACACATGAATACCGGATGCACTCCGGACAGCTCTGGAGGCAAGGCTAACTCATAAGCCACCTCCCCTACTCGCTTAAGTACTTCAAAGGGACCAATATACCTTGGGCTTAATTTACCCCTTTTACCAAAACGCATCACCCCTTTCATGGGTGAAACCTTCAGTAAGACTTGTTCACCCTCCATAAACTCCAAGTCTCTAACCTTCCGATCTGCATACTCCTTCTGTCTACTTTGAGCCGCTAGAAGCTTTCCTTGAATGCATTTCACTTTGTCTAACGATTCCCTAAGAAGGTCAGTACCCCACGGTCTAACCTCAAATGCATCAAACCAACCAATGGGAGATTTACATCTCCTCCCATACAATGCTTCGAAAGGAGCCATATCAATACTTGAGTGATAGCTATTGTTGTATGAGAACTCTGCTAAGGGTAAGAAGTTATCCCAATGTCCTCCAAATCCTATCACACATGCACGAAGCATATCCTCCAACACTTGAATCGTTCGCTCAGACTGACCATCGGTCTGAGGATGGAACGCAGTACTAAGGTCCAACCTAGTACCCAATTCCGCATGCAATTTTTTCCAAAACTTAGAAGTAAACTGCGTACCTCTATCTGATATGATGGAGAGTGGAACCCCATGCAACCGAACAATTTCTGAGACATAGATTTTGGCTAACTTCTCTGCATTGTAAGTCACCTTGACGTGAATGAAATGAGTAGACTTAGTTAACCTATCAACAATCACCCAAATAGAGTCATACTTACCCAATGTCTTTGGAAGACCAACCACGAAGTCCATTGCAATTCTCTCCCACTTCCATTCAGGAATGGGCATTCTCTGAAGTGTTCCTCCGGGCCTCTGGTGTTCATACTTTACTTGCTGGCAGTTTGGACTTTTGGCAATAAAATTAACAATATCACGCTTCATTCTACTCCACCAAAAGTGTTGCTTTAGGTCACGATACATCTTGGTTGCACCAGGATGTATAGAATACCTTGAACTATGAGCCTCTGTCAGAATAGTGTTGATCAAATCATCAATGCGGGGTACACATACCCTTCCCTTGATTCTCAAAACACCTCCCTCATCGATTTGTGCTTCCTTAGCCTCTCCTCGTAACACCATATCTCGAATTCGGCTTAGTTTCTCATCATCAAACTGCTTTCCCTTAATCTGGTCAAGAAAAGAAGATCTCGCCTCCACACAAGCCAACAATCCTCCCTTCTCATTTACTTCAAACCTCATGAAGTCGTTAGACAGAGTCTGAACCTCTCTAGCCAATGGACGTCTAGAGACTTGCAAGTGAGCTAGACTTCCCATTCTCCCTGCCTTTCTACTTAAGGCGTCTGCCACAACATTAGCCTTTCCCGGATGATACAAGATGGTGATGTCGTAGTCCTTCAGTAGTTCCATCCATCTCCTCTGTCTCAAATTCAAATTCTTTTGAGTAAAGACATACTGTAGGTTACGATGATCCGTGTATACTTCACACTTAACTCCGTATACATAGTGTCTCCATTGCTTTAAGGCAAACACTACCGCACCCAATTCCAAATCATGGGTCGGATAATTACGTTCATGCACCTTTAATTCCCTTGAAGCATAAGCAATTACGTTCTTCTCTTGCATTAGCACTGCACCCAAACCCGAATAGGATGCATCACAATAGACAATGAAATTCTTACCTTCCACTGGCAGGGTAAGAATTGGTGCAGTTGTCAACAAAGTCTTGAGTTTCTGAAAGCTTTCCTCACATTCGTCCGACCATACAAATGGAACATTCTGCTTAGTCAAGTTCGTCAATTGGGAAGCAATGGAAGAGAATCCCTTGACAAATCGACGGTAATAGCTAGCTAAACCAACAAAGCTCCTTATTTCTGAGACATTAGTAGGTCTTACCCAATTCTTCACTGTCTCAATCTTAGAAGGATCCACCATCACGCCCTCCTTAGACACCACGTGCCCCAAGAAGGACACTGCATCTAGCCAAAACTCACACTTGGAGAATTTGGCATAAAGCTTTTTCTCCCTCAACATTTCCAATACCATTCTCAAGTGCTCCTCATGTTCCTTCTTGCTCTTTGAGTATACCAATATATCATCAATAAATACGATCACAAAGAGATCCAGATATGGCTTAAAAATCCCGTTCATCAAGCTCATGAAAGCAGCAGGGGCATTCGTAAGACCAAAATACATCACTACAAATTCGTAATGCCCATACCTGGTCTGAAAAGCAGTCTTTGGCACATCCGTTGCCCGTATCTTCAATTGGTGATAACCGGATCTCAAGTCAATCTTAGAGAAGACACAAGCACCTTGTAACTGATCGAACAAGTCATCAATGCGAGGAATGGGATACTTGTTCTTAATAGTTACCTTGTTCAACTGCCTGTAGTCTATGCACATCCTAAAACTCCCATCCTTTTTCTTCACAAATAATACCGGAGCACCCCAAGGAGATGCACTTGGTCTAATAAAGCCATTGCTTAGCAACTCTTGAAGTTGAGCCTTTAACTCTCTTAACTCCGCGGGAGCCATTCTATAAGGGGGTATAGAAATGGGGCGAGTACCCGGTTCAAGATCGATGAAGAAGTCAACAACTCTATCCGGTGGCATGCCAGGAAGGTCTGCGGGAAACACATCTAAAAACTCACGAACTATCGAGACCGACTCAATTGGAGGTACTTGGGTAGTATCATCCCTGAGATGTGCCAAGAACGCTAAACAACCCTTACTAACCATTTTCTTAGCACGAAAAAAGGAGATGATACGAACAGGATTGGAAGTGTAGTCACCCTCCCACACTAACGGATCTGTCCCAGGCTTGGCTAACGTCACAGTTTTAGCATTACAATCCAAGATCGCAAAATTTGGAGAAAGCCAAGTCATACCCAGAATTACATCGAAGTCAACCATTTCTTGAAAGGATTTTGCCGTAGCCGCTACCTGTAAGGCCGAAATCCACAATTCTGACCTCAACCCCTTCACAAAACGGCGAATTCCGCTCTTGTGGACTGAAACAAAGTTGGGTGGCATACCGGGATAATGCACGGAACTTAGACTCATATGCAGTGACCGACATCCTACCTTGCTCTAGGCTCAAGAACTCATCTCTTTTCCTATCCCTCAAGGTCCGGGGGATATACTTCTCCATAAACAAGCTAGAGAATGATGCCCAAGTCATAGGTGGTGCCTCTGTTGGTTGACACACAACATGTGACCGCCACCACATTTTGGCGTTTCCTTGAAACTGATAAGTCACAAACTCAACACCAAACCGTTCTACTATACCCATCTTGTGTAGTAGCTCATGACAGTCAACCGGAAAATCACAGGCATCCTCAGATTCAGCACCCTTGAAGACTGGAGGTTTCAACTTCAAGAACTTACTGAAAAGTTCATGTTGATCATTTGTCATTATAGGCCCTGTAGTCAGACGAGGAAACGTGCCTATTTCCAATGGAACATTCATGCGGGGAGCTGCAGCAGTTGCCTGTTGTACTTCCGGACCCTGAGGTGCTGGTGCAGAAAACACTGGAGGTGTTTGACCTTGATCAGATAACCCACTAAGATAAGCAAGAACCTGATTTATCATCTCTGGGGTAAGTTGGGGTGGTAGTTCCTCATTCTGCACTTGCTCAGTTTCCCCTTCCTCACCCTCTCTTACTACTTCTTCAGTCGGTGGAGGAGTCACCGCCCTAGTATCAGAAGGGCTAGGTGCTCGTCCTCTTCCTCTAGAGGACGTCCTCCCACGACCTCTACCACGACCTCTTACCGCTACTCTTCCTCGAGCTACAGCCCCAGTGGCTGGCTCAGACGCTTCTTGTCTTGCCGATGTTGATGTTGGCGCGGTTGTTGCTCTAGTTCTAACCATCTGCGAAATAGAGTGAAGATGGTCAGATACCAATTTGTATCACCTAGATACCAATTGGACCCAAGTAATAGCACGAAAGAAAGAAAGAAAGAATGGAATTTTCCTAAAGTCTTATAGCCTCTCAAAGAAAAGTAAAGGTGTCCCCCTACCGTTCCTTAAGACTCTACTAGACTCGTTCTTGTGTGATGAGACCAACGAGCCTAATGCTCTGATACCAAGTTTCTCACGACCCAAATCAGGCCACGACTGGCACCCACACTTACCCTCCTATGTAAGCGAACCAACCAATCTAAACCTTAGCATTTCAATATAATATCAACAGAAAGTAATACGGAAGACTTAAACTCATTAATAAAAACCAATTCAATAGTCATCATCACAAGAACATCTATCCTCAAATTACTAATCTAAGAGTACCTAAGAAGCTAAAATACATAAAAAGCTAGTCCATGCCGGAACTTCAAGGCATCGAGATATGAAGAGGAAGATTCAGTCCAAGCTAGAAGAATTAGCTCACCCTGAAATCCGGTGTAATGAAGACTGGCTAGAGTTGCGGTTGAGTTGAAGACGACGGCACGTTTTCTGCACTCCACAAATAACAAGAAAAGAAACATACAAGTAGGGGTCAGTACAAAACACGGGTACTGAGTAGATATCATCAGCCAACTCAAATAGAAAACAGTATATATCAGATAATATCATAAATCAACTACAATACTCAATTTGTAGCAACACCATGTACAAGAATCTTTGATAAATAACGTCAAGTACATTCACGAGGACTCAAGCCTCCATATCATGCTCATTTGGGAATTAGGTTCTTTTCATTCGAATTTATTAACATAATTCCGAGATTCATTATCTTTATTCCTCTTATGTCGGAACGTGACACTCCGATCCCCTAATTCTACGTGTCGATTCGTGACACCCGATCCCCTAATTCTACATGTCGGTTCGTGACACCCGATCCCCTAATTCTACGTGTCGGTTCGTGACACCCGATCCCCTAATTCTACGTGTCGGTTCGTGATACCCGATCCCCTAATTCTATGTGTCGGTTCGTGACACCCGATCCCCTAATTCTACGTGTCATTTCGTGACACCCGATCTCCTAATTCTACGTGTCGGTTCGTGACACCCGATCTCCTAATTCTACGTGTCGGTTCGTGACACCCGATCCCCTAATTCTACGTGTCGGTTCGTGACACCCGATCCCCTAATTTCATTCCATTAATTCCTCAAGCCTTCTTTTATACCAAGGCATCATCAATCTCATTACTTTAGTTCATCAAGCCTTCTTTTATACCAAGGCATCATCATTAACAAGGGGTTTTCAAGATTTGGGATTCAATAGCTTCATCATGCTTATTTCATCACAATTATATAATCACATTCATGCAAGCATACAATTAAGCATATAGAAGACTTACAATACACCCAACACATATCATTCGCTATTAAGAATCAACTACGAATAGTATAAAAGCCATAACCTACCTCCACCGAAGATTAGAAATCAAGCAAGCAAGTTCCCAAAGGTGCGTTCTTCTCTCTCTCTCGCTCGATCGTTTCTCCCTCTCTCTGTTCTTTTCTCTTTTTCTTATCCAAACCCTCTTTCTTTTACCCTAATTAGCATATAATTAAGAATAAAAGATGGCAATAATAACCCACTAATTTACTCAAGGTTACCTCTTTTAGCCCCCAAGTAATTGAGTTATTACTATTAAACCACTAACTTTATAATTATAGCAGGAATAGTCCAAAACGTCCCTTAAAACATTTAAAGAAATTCGACCTCGCTTGGGATTACGCAGCCTGCGACGGGCCGTCGTGCCTGCGACGGTCCGTCTTGCTGCTCCGTCACAGAGTTCAGAGACTGAAATTCTCTGAAGAGTCTGTGACGGTCTGTGACGGTCCGTCACGCCTGTGACGGTCCGTCCTGCTATTTCGTTACGAAGTTCAGAGAGTCGATTTCAGTACCCATTTTTCAGAATTTCTAAGTGTTTTGAAACGAGACCCCTCGACGGTCCGTCGTGGGTTCCGTCATCTCAGCCTGTTTTTCCAGAAATAAAATCTGCTGCTCAAAACGACTAAACAGGTCGTTACAATATATATATATATATATATATATATTATAGTTATATATGTGCATCTATGATTTCATGTTTTTTTTAAAAAAAAATATTAATGATTAAACTAATTGTATAATATTCATTTGTTAATTGTATATATAGTAAGCTTGAAATATTTTTCTATATTTGAGTGTGTAATGTTTATATATACAATATTTTATTATGTTCATAACTTTTTCGTATATATCGACGAATTTATATAATGTATTATAATTTTGTACATGTATCATAGAGTGATTTTTAACAAATTTCATTTATACAAAATTAAATAATTGTATACAAATAGCTATTACCTCATAAGACTTTATATATATACACACTTTATATATATATATATATATATATATATATATATATATATATATATAAAGTGTATATATATATATATACACCCTTTATATATATATATATATATATATATATATATATATATATATATATAAAATTGAGAAAATATATGATTTTGAATGTTTTGCTTAAATCATGAGATTATGTGAATTTATTATTACCATCTTTTGTGCTACTGTTACCATTTATTGAAAAAATATTTTTTTTGTATACATTAATTAAAAAAAATGTTTTATACAAATGTAGAGTCACATAACAAACTAAACTATACCTATGGAATGTAATTATGTAAACTATACCCATGGAATGTAATTTCATAAAATCCGTTTGCCATATATGAAATTGTCCCTAATTATTACGAACTTATAAGTCAAAAGGTATAAGTTATTAATTTTAACTTATGATAGGGGCGGAGGTAGTATAACTCAGGGGGTTCATCCAAATCCTATCGGTGGGAATATTATTATCTATACTTAATTTAAATTATTTTTTAGGTATGTATAATAGATGTTGAACCCCTTCCACTAATTCGTGTGTTTACTTCTCAGAATTTGAACCCCTTATTAAATATTTGAACTCCGCCACTACTTATGACTTTTTGATTTATTTATCATTTTAGTTTAAAATTATTTACGATGCAATTAATTGTAAGTTATCCAAGCATTTAAGAAATACTTAAATAGTATTTTGACTTTAAAATATTTTTTTTTAAAAAAACAATTCAAACAGACTCTAAGCCAGTCAAGTTATAAAAAGATCACGCATCCTGACTTAATATGAAACTCTTCACACTTACTCTACTTTTTTAGAATTAAACATCTAAACAATATACCGTTTTAATATATGAATTCTATATCAGAAGTGAAAATTAAGATAAAGATGGAAAGAGTTGCGAGATATCATGCAACTAAAATTGAGATAAAATTTATATTACGTTTAATGGATAATATAGACTTGTCTTATGATAAATTTATCTTATCTTATCAAATGCAAATATAAATTGTATTTCATATTTAATTATGAGATATCTAACTTTATTTTTTCAACTTAAAGTTATTTTTTTCCATCTTATGATTGGGATGAATTAGCCCAAAAATTATAATCCCAAAAGATAATATAGAGAATGAAAAATTTAATATGAGGCTGAGATTTAAAATAAAAATCGAGTTATTTTTTTCCATCTTATGATTGGGATGAATTAGCCCAAAAATTATAATCCCAAAAGATAATATAGAGAATGAAAAATTTAATATGAGGCTGAAATTTAAAATAAAAATCGAAATAGATCATGCACTAAAATATCAAGTAGACACGTATGTCTAACTTAATTTCAAAAAGATAAATAATTATCCAAATTATATTGAAAAACCACTCATCCTTAAAAAGAGCTAACATATGACTTTTTCTACTTCGGTTGTATAAATGTATACCGAGGGGTTTAATAGTGATGCAGCCTATTTTAATATTCATTTTTTTCAAAAAAATAAAGCCAAATAATAAATCACAGAAACACAAAAATGGGAAGGAATATCACGTCGTGAGTCAATTATCAATTACTGAAATTTTAGATAGTCCAATAATTAAGCTATTAAAATTTTACTGTTCGACCTATTCACTCTTTGCTTCAAAGTTTAGGGTTAGTTAATATTTTTTGACATGGTATGACAATGAAATTATATTTAGTACTTTTTTTTTTATCCGAAGCTAAAATAAGAGATTTAAGATGTTACCTTAACACGTGTTTAAGGCTAGTGTTAGAGAATAGATTCTTCGTACTGTGAAGCATCAGTAAATTAACACTCAATTAATTAATAACATTTTTAAATGATGATTTTCTCCGATTCTGATTTGAGTTAATAGTAAATATTATTTATTTCGATAAAATAATAAGATAATATATATTTAAGAACATCAAATAAATATACGATTTTATTAATACTAAAAATTAATAATTCTTTATAACAAGTAGATTTAAGATAATTTAGTGAGATATGATTCTATTATATTATGTTGTTTTCTTTAAATTCAAATCTAATTAAAATTTATCTCTAACTATTCTTATTGCATTCAAAAGTTTCAATGTTGTCTTTTTTAATTGCATCATAAAATTATGAAGAATTCTAGATGTGATAAGTGTTTCTTTACACGTGCATAACTGGTTCAATAGGTTATTAACATTGCTTAATTTAATTATATCTATAATTTTTTCTATGCTTCGATCCTCTAAACATGTATCATTTTACTCATTCAATAGGCAATTAACATCCATTTTATTGTGATAACCGAGATCAATAATTATGACCTCAAGTTCATGAATCACGTTTTAACAAATAGATTCATTGAAATTCTTTGAGATTTCATTTCTAAACAACTTTTTGATATCGAAATACTTTTTAAATTAATGAATAATAATTTACTAATTAAATAATATCTCTATAAAATAATAATATTTTATAATCTTGCCATTATTATTTTAGGGGAATTTTATTTTATAAGAATTGAAATAACATTTACCAAAATCATTTATGAAGATGGATGTGGAAGAGTTTAACTTTAAATAATGTTCAGCTTTTGCAACTCAACGCAATCCTGTACTTAACCGTACTATTTCACTTCTTATTATACTTTCTATTCGAGATAGTTGATTGTTATACTAAAAATAATTATTTTATTATATTAAAAAATTGTAAATTAAAATTTTATTATATAAACTTTGCAATTAATTTTTTTGAAAGTATTCGCATTTATTTATAAAATTCTCAATTTTTGTAAGAAATGATTTGATAAAATTATATTCTTATTTATGATTTTTTAAAGGAAAAATTGTATATTATGATAAACTAATAAATCAAATTAAATGTTATAACGAGACTTTAATTTAATTATATCATGTAACAAACTGTTTGACAGTCACCTCTCTCCCTCAAACTCTCGCTCGCCACTCTTCTTCTCTCTCTTTCTCCTTCTCTCGCTCGCTTCCTTTCATTTTATACAAACACAAGTGTATAAAATGTGTTTGTATAAAGCGAGAAAAATTGTATATATACATATATTTTCGTTTTCCTCTCCCAAATCTCGCTCGCCACTCTCCCAGATCTCGTTCACTACCATTACCTCTTTGTTCGTATAAACAAAAAAGAAATGTGTAAATTATGTTTCTGTTTTTATAAATCGAGAGAAAATTGTATATACACTTGCAAATATATATATCTCCGTCCTATACACTTATAATTATATAATACAAATATTCCTCTGCCCAGTTTTCTTTTGTTTTTGTCTCTTTCTCGTTTTATACATACACAAATTATATAATTGATTTGTGTACAACTGCTTTCTTTTGTATATGTATAGCAAATTATACAATTGGTTTCTTTCGATATGTATAGTAAATTATACATATTTATGTTTTTTATTGAGCGCAATTATGTAAATTTAATTTTATAGCATACAAATATAAATTTTGTGTTTACTATATGTGAAATTTACTCTTTTTTAAATATCATGTAAAATAAAAAATAATCAACTAATATAAGACGGAGAGAATAACATCTTAGGGCCTTATAATCTAGAACCATGCATAATGAAAGTTTTAGTACATCATACAATTTTTTAGTAGCTATTTAAATAGACTATTTCCTCCGTCAAAAAATAGTTATTTATTATATAATTTTGAAATATTTAATAATATTCGTACACTTTGTAAAATCAATAAATAATTTTATATTTACTTTTCTGTCATTAAGTATACTCTTTTTTTATTATACTTTTCAAGTTGTTATATTATAATATTTAAAAAATAATTTAATAAAATTATCCTTATATTCATAATATTTTAAGAAACATGCAAATTTATAATTTCTTAAGCACCATATGAAATTAATTTTGTGTAATGTCATTGGATAAGGAAATAACATTTGATCCCATCGATTGAGCATTTAAATTTCCAAAATTTATAGCCTTTCAGGAAAGATAATATTCCCTCCTTTTCATATTGATTCTATCATTTTTTATTTGCATGGCACAATTGAGAAATCATAAAAAAGAAAAGACAATCTTATTTACTAATTCACCGTTTAATTAATTTTTTGAAATTTTACAAAGAAAAATAAACACTTCAAAAAAATAATAATTGCAAAGCTAATACAAAAAAATTAAATTAATATTTTTTTAATTTAATAAATTAAACAACTAATATAAGACAACAATCTTCAATATAATATTAAATTAGTATAAAATAATTATTTTTAATATAATAATATAAATCGATGGAGTAATTAATGAGTATGAATAAGATATTCGAAAAGTCTTGCTTGGTACGCTCTCGTACTTCCAACTTCAAATTGATCCGGTATACACGAATCCACATGATTAGGTCAGAGAGATTTTGTTTGGACTAGTCAGGAGTATATATGTACGTACAACTTGATCCTTTAATTTTGTTGAAATTCTTTTTATCAATTGGAATATATTTTTGTTTAAGAGGAATATTGAAAAAGATTCTTCTAGCTAGTTACTATTGAGTTTTAAATTTCCCAATTAATTTATTTTGATTATTTGATAGAAAATTTAGTAAAGTATAAAGGATTTTGAAATTAATAAAAAATAACAATTTTAAATTTTAAAACATATCGTGTATACTCAAATATTTTTTCATTTTATAATTTTAACTTATCAAGTGAAGATATATTTATATAAGAAATGGTATATATTCCATATATAATTAAAATACACATGCATCCACTAACCGAGGAAAAGGAAAAGGAAAAAGGAAAAGGGTATCATATGCACCTCAAAAGCTGCTTGTTTTTGCAGGATGAAAAGCTTATGTCACAGCAATATATTGGTCGAAAAAAATAAAAATAATATATATATATATATATATATATATATAATAGTTTGATTGATCGAAATTGTTGTTATGATATTAAATATGAATAATTTAATAGTGTATTGTAAATGTGTATATATGTCCATGTGGATAACTTACTATTTATAATGATGTAATATTTATGATATCTACAAAAATATATATACACCTTTAAAATACACTATCAAATAGATTTTAGACCCCCCTTCCCCTCTCTCTATATCTATCTATCTATCTATCTATCTATCTATCTATATATATATCTATATATATATATATATATATATATATATATTTCACAATATATATATTTCACATACTTTGTTACTTGAAAAATTATTTAGGAAGATATAGGACTTCAATTTGTATTAATAATTAGATTACCACGTACGAAATGACATAGGTTGTACGAAATAATATATTTCACAATATATAACTATCTCTTAAGATACTTAAAACATACGGAGGATAAATTCATAAATAATTTGTTTGAAGATAATGAATTATTAAAGTCGAAAGAAAGAAAAAGGGATTTCCAACTTGGCTCATCCTTATAATTGCATGCATGTAATCATTGATAAAATTAGAATACACTCTTATACCCCCCAGATCATTCATTCTCCGAATTATACTTCTTCCTCTAATTTTATAGGAGTAAGTTTAATTTGATACGTAATCTAAGAAAAAAAAAAGATTTTTTAAAATTTGTCATCTAAAATAGGTGATAGAGATTTATGTGACTATAAATCATACTTCATTAAGGATAAAATATACTTTTTAATGTTAAATTGTTATTAAAAATAGAAATATTTCATTTTTTTACGACCGACTAAAAAAGAAAGTAAATCATATAAACAAAAACAGAGGAAATATATTACTTATTGAATAATGCTTCCTGTGTCCAATAATAATTGTCCACTATTGAGTTGACACATTCCTTAATAAAAAAGAAATAATAGGAGTAATATTATTATTTTATTCTTTAACTTTATTAAATTTAATACTTTGAAAAATATGTTAGATGATAAATCGTAAAATTGACATAAAAGATAAATTAACTTTTAATTTTCAAAATTAAATAAATATTATTGAATAATTTTTTTAATATAATGGATAACTATTATTAAATGGAAAATATTAAATGGAAAGTAGTAAATAAATAAATAAATAAATGGTACAACGCCATCATACTTTTCTCATAAATGTGTGTGTTATGACTTTTTAGAATTATCAGTGAAATATTTATTACACTAAGATGGAAATAACTTTGCATTTGAGTTGGTAGTTGGAAGAGGATTCATAGGAGACTGTTGTACGTAGGCCGGGCGATATGCTTGGCGATCGGAAAACAATTATGGCATAATACATAAATACAAGTTTTAATGTGGGCTTTTATGGATAACTATTTTCTTCAATTTTGAGAGTGTATAAGTAGGTATACTTAAATTTAAATTAGTATAAAATTGAACAAGTAGATATACTTGTTCTACGTAGCAAAATACACAGAGAATGTCACATAGGACACAAAATTGTCATATAGGGTGCATATAAAACGAATATGTGAGTCCGGAGTTAAAAGGGTAAAAAAAAATTATCAAAAATTTTGAAAGGGCATATATATCAATTTTTTTATCCAAAAGAGTAAAATCGCTCCTGACGGAGAGATTTTATTCTGAATTTTTTTTTTAATATCGCTGCCAGTGCAGCGTTTTCCAAAAAAAAATATTGAAGCAACAATTTATTTTTCATTAAAAAAATTAATAGAGGCAGGCAGCATTTTGGTCCACATTTGGTGCATTTGTTAAACTTTTTTTGACAAATCTCTGTCGTAGTAGCGATTGAAGGAATTTTTTTATTTGTTTTGGATGAAATCGTTGTTACAGTAGCAATTTCTATGTTTTTTTTATAAAAAAATTAGTGTACTCTTTTG
Organism: Solanum lycopersicum; assembly: GCF_036512215.1. Lineage (NCBI taxonomy): Eukaryota > Viridiplantae > Streptophyta > Magnoliopsida > Solanales > Solanaceae > Solanum > Solanum lycopersicum. The sequence goes on along the minus strand of NC_090802.1, from coordinate 26,189,742 downwards.
ATTTTTTTGACAATTTTTTTTACACTTTTGGCTTTGGACTCACGAATATGTCTATTTGTTCAATTTTATACTAGTTTAAGTATTTACTTGTGCTCATTTAAAATTAAAGGTCATAGTTGTCAGCTCAACTCAAGTTAAGGGTTATGTTTATGTATTATACCAACAATTATTAAAGTGTGTTTTGTAGAAATTTTTCTATGATTGCAAAATATGTTTTTTTTTTAAAGAAAAATAAATTTCTTTAAGTATGAGAAAAATTTATTTACTTTCTAAAAGTTGGGAAAACAAGTTATATAATTGATATTCTATATAAGTTTATTTTCTCCAATACATCCAATCCTCCAATCCCCACCACCTCTCAATGACCACTCTCCATCTCATCTTGCCTCCATAATATTTTGATAGATAACATATAAATATTATTGGAATAATAAGTTTTTGCTTACGTACAAAACACAAGAAAAATAAGTGAAAAATACACTTATTTTCCAAAAACGAAACAACACTTTTTGTGAAAATATTTTACCAAACACAATATATCATACAGGAATATATATAATCATCCTTGAGGTGACCAATTTTTTTGGACTATGCATCAATCAATTAATGCATGGCAAAGTTCATAAAGCATGACTAGTTAATTTTTTTTGACTATGCATCAATCAAAAAATGAAGTATTTGTATTGATGTCAAGAACTAAAAAGGTTGTTAAGAGTATTATTGATATTTGTATATATAGTTATGGTAAAAATAAGGTAGGTGGTCTTAGGTTGGACATTAAGTCCCACACATATGTTACATTTTTGATGGAGATGTTTTCCCCATACTTTACGGGCAGTGTTTCCCATGTTCAGTGCCCAAATCATATGGTTTTGTTTGTGTGATAAAGCAGTAGTACTACTGCATCACAATATATGTCTAATTTAACTTTCATCAGAATTGGAGCAATCAATTACTCAAAAAGGTGAATACAACATTATATATTATATTGAGGTACCAAATAACTAGGTAGCTAGTACAAGCTCAAAGCAAATAATATAACATCTAATGTTTTTGTTTTACTTAATAATTATAATAATAGCTAAACAAACTCACCTCCTCGTATGGTCAATATCAATGTGTTGAGGAGGATTATCTTGTTCAACTTCAGATGCAGGATCATCGTCATCGTCGTCAAAGCTATGAATGCCATAAGGTCCATGTCCTTGACCAAAAGCCTTAATATGATCTTTAAGAGATCTCTTATGTTTAAAATCAGAACCACAAATGCAGTACCAAAGTTTGCCACAATTCTTTTCATGTGTTCTCCAATCTCCCCTAACAGCAAATGCCTTTCCACATTTTCTACACATAAAGGGCTTAATTCCATGCTTTCTTTTGTAATGTGTTTGAAGTGTTCTAAAATCTTTCAATGGTTTAGCTCTTGGATGATCAATGTTGTTTCTACACCCAGGTGTGCAGCAATAACAAGGAAGCCTAAGCATACCTGTTGGTTGAGTTCCACGTAATGATTCTGGTCCTTTTCTGTATTGAGATCCATGCCCCCACATATGCATCTGAAACATATGTAGTATTTTTAAGCTTTTAGATGGGATAGTCAGTATATGATATCAGAGTAGACAAAAATCTTATTTGACATGTCAATTTAATAGTAGTAGAAGAAATATATACTCTATTAGGTACATCGTTGCAGACATAATTAAGAATATGTTTCCGATTGTAGATGAGATGGACCATCTCTTCAACAGAAAATAAAATAAAATATATAGTTTAACCTAGATTTCAATTATCAATGGTTACGTTCATATATATATTTTTTCAACATCTTTGTTCTATGGAATACTAAATTTTATTAGAACAAGCTATATGACATAAAGTGTTTTATAGTGAGTGCATTTGTAATTTTGTAATGCAAAATTGATAATCACCCTCTCCTTAATTTGCCAAAAAGAGAGGAAATTCAACAAATACATAGCTAGCTAGACAATGAGAACGACCATTAATTTGGTCATGAGAAATTTTATGTAATTACTTATAAACAATATATAATAATTTCATTCCCTGACTGGTCCAAAGGATGTAATGAAACATTTGCGGTGTTCTGGAAATCTGATCTACTAGCTAGCTAGCTATCAAGTCTTAGGTAAAATATATGGAATCTGTAACAATTAATAAGTGAAAGATTAATTTGAGATGGATTAGTAATTAATTAAAGGGGCCCCTATAATCTTTGATTAATCTTTCTTTGGATCCTTCAAAGAGAAAAGAAAAACAAACAATCGAAATGATGATAGATTGAAGGTAATTAAGAAAGAAAACTCACTTGCATGTTATTGTATCTGTTGAAGGTCTTGAAGCAAACAGGACATGAAAATTGAGTAGGACCAATAAGAATCTGAGAAGGAGTGGGAATCCAATACTGTCTACTACTACTAGTACTAGTTGTGTTTATCATATTCGCCATGGGAATGGAAACATCATCCTTATTAATAGAGGCCAAATCAGCACTACTAGGGTTTGGTAATCCTATATGAAGTGCTACTGTAACATCTTCATCATCATCTTTAGTACATGAGTTATCATCCATGTGTTCTACTCTTCTACCTTTTTTGTCCAAATCACTAATACTACAACAACCTTCATCATCATCATCATCATCGTGTTTTATAGGACTTAATAAACTCAGGAGTGGGAGGGCTTCTTTCAAAGGAGGAGTTTCATAATAGTAATTATTATTGTTAGGAGGAGGAGAAGGAATATTAGGGTTATTCAGTTTCAGCCATTCTTCTTCTTGGGAGTAGAAATTAGGGTCAGTCATGGTAGACACTTTCTTCATTTGCTGCTCAGATATGCTTTTATAGACAGAGAGAGAGAACATATTTTACATATACAAATGAAATGAAATTGATAGATATATATGTGGCTTTCATGGTGCTAGGGCCACACTCATTACTTCACAGCTAATGGAAAAGGTAAAGGCTAAAGTTACTTATAATTCTAAATTGCCAATTACACTACCACTATTCATCACACTACTTTTTACTAAAAAAAAAAATACTCCTTTTTATCTCAATTTATGTGACACGTATGAAAAAAATTGCAATGTATATTATTTTTTATATAGTTTTTGAATATCTAAAAAAATTATTTTAAAATATCAGATAAAGATAATTTAATTTAATTTTAAAATTAGTCAAGTTAACTTTCGATTCGCCCAATATGTAATGGACGCAGTTGAAATTTCATTTTCACCCTTATTGAAATAAATTTATAGTCACAAATATCTAAATTCTATTTTAGATCATATATTTTTTAAAAAAATAAAAAAAAATCATGTTAAACTATGAAAAAAATATAAAGGTATCACATAAATTGAGAGGGAAAGAAAATGTCTTAGTTTGATGATCCATTATGTTGGACGAACGTAAAGAAAAATTTGAATTTGGTCATTTTTTTAATACAAAATCAAAAGTGTTTATGATAAACCAAAAATATCCTTTGATTCATCTTAAATTTGTCATGTAAATTGTACAGGTTCTTATGAACATTATTAGGATTACAAAATGAGAATATTATATGAAATTTTAAGTACTTACTGAAAATAAAAAGATGAAAATTCTTTTCTTCCTTTTTTTTTTTTTAATAAAAAAACCATAAATGAAAGTAAGATATGTAAGTTGGTGAAACATATGTAGTAAAAAATATTATAAATGATACTTCATAATAAAAGGTGAAATAAATAACCTAAAAATATTAAGACAAGTGATTTGACTACATGTTAAAATTATATTCTAATATTATGAAAAATTGTACACCAACAATCTACTATATATTCAAAGGCTAGCAATAAAAAAGGGTCGGCGTAAATTATTTCAGTAATTTTCCAAAATTTGAAGAAAAAAAAAAGGAACCTTTTTTAACCATACAAATACAATAAAAGACCAAAAAAAAGGGCAGGGCGGGGAGAGGGGTCAATCTATGTGGTCCCAATTGACGGCATTGAGATTATGAGATAACGTAAACTAAAACTTGGTTAACTTCCGGATGAAGTATTTGATTTGTCGGAGAAGGGCCTGAAATGCCTCTCAACTATGAGTTGGTATAAAATTATTTTTCATCTATCTTTCGATTTTAAAATATCCTGATGTTTATTTTTTGGCTAAATATGTCCTAGATGTTAATCATTTGACTTATGTTTAACCTTATTTTCAATAGATCCCTAAAGTAAAATTCTTAAATGTTGCTTAATATGATTAGTCCAAATTTAAACCCTTCTCAAATAAATAATAAAAATGATATTTTTGAAGATTTTTTTTTTGTAAAACAAAATATGATTCATATTTTGACATTTTAAAGAATAACTAATTTCATGAGATCTTCAAACTGACCTATTTTAAATCAACCCCTAATTTATTATAACGGAATCCAACTCATAATGGAGATCCAACTAAAATTGATACTCACCCTGACTGATTGTCCATCTAAAAAAATTACTTTTTCATCAATAATATTTCTATCAGTTATTCAAATGTCTTGTACATTTTCTATTTTATACCTTTTTTAATCTCATATTCTTAATTAGGATATTCGGAACTCAAAGTTGAAACGAACTCACATGTTTATTTCTTTTTAGTTTCTATTTTGTTAGGGTGGGATGAAGTTGGGATAAGAAAAATAATTATTTTTTATTCTTTTAATTCAAATCTTGGGTACAACAAAAGAAAAATGTAAATCATACATTTGCTTAATGAAATTATCTTTTTATTGAATTAATTATTTCTATATGAATGCATCGTTATTTTCCACCTTTTTTTCTCTCTTGTTTGTCAAAAATTGATTATTTTTTAAAACAATGATGGACAAGATCCAAATAGAAAACAGAAATGGAAGAGATAGGAACTGAAGGGTGGGGGTGGGTGGAGGTGTAGAGAATAGATGCCTTACTTTTTTTTAACATTTACTATGAAATTCAAAATAAATCCAATCATATGAGCTCATATATTAAGTAATTTCAAATTATTTTAAATAAAAATTGCCTAAAATGCCCCTACGCTATATGATTTGGTACAATATTGTCCTCCATCCACCGAATGAGTATGATCCATGAGATATAAGGGTATTTTTGAGCCATAAGGTTAACGATATGGGTATTTGGGGGTTCTAAGATGGATGAAGGGTAGTTTTGTTCCAATTCAAATAGTTGAGGGGCATTTTAGGTCCTTCTTTATTATTTTTAAAACATACGTATAAGCAATTCATGCATTTTAAATTTCTCAAAAATTATATATATATATATATATATATATATATGTATATATATATATATATATATATAAACGCACCCACAAACATTTCTACGTACTATGTTAGACTTCGTAGACACTAATTTGAAGCAGATATTTACCATTGAAAAAATAAAGTATATTCAATTAATTTCATCTGAAACGTTGATTCATAATTACTGTGACACCTCCGATTCGAGAAAGACCAATAAGGGGTTATGGGGAAGGACTCATAGGCCAACACATGGACCATTGACCCTCTACGAAGCCCCAAACATGCCGTAAAGGAGACCACGATCCACTTTATAGCCCGTGGAAAGTACACCAATGCATGCTGGCCAGGCATCCTTCCCACGAGGGCCTTAACAAACCGTGGGGAGTCAAACGAGGCATCATGTTACTCGTGTAGTGGGATGTAAGAACCTACCTTAAGCCAACATCTTTTTACGAACCCCTAGACGGGTTGTGAACGGAAAACGATCCGTGAAGCTAGTCGTGAAGAGGTCCGGGGCAAGAAGAGGTCTTCACTAGCCACTGGTCACCATGACTACCCTGGAAACTAGTAAGCTTGACTAGAGCTTTTCGTAAAGGTTAGAGTCATAAATTTTCTTCTCGAACTTAAAATGAAGGGTTAGGGGTTCAACATCAAGGTATGAATCCCAAGGACCAACCAAGGTTCCTTGATGAGGACCCTAAAGTCTACCCTAGAACTGTTCAAAAGTGTTACCCACAGAGGGACCTTTGCCCCATAAGGTAGTCCATACTCCGTGGGAGAGGCTCGTGGGTTAAGAGGCCAAAGTGAGGGGATGCAGAACCCCAATTCACTCTCCACCAGTACAGACCATTGGTCTTTCCATGCCTTATAGGTGGGGTCTTTGATGGGGCCTGTAACATTGTCCCAAGTCGGTTAAGTTAGGGGTCTTTAGGTAAAACTATTTTTAATTAAGTATTAAGTGGAATCATTTTGTATAGTATTAGTTCACCTATATAAGTGTCTTGAATTCATTAACCACCACATTCACTTCATAAATCCCAAATCCAAGCCCAAAACAAACTTTTCTCCAAATAAACTCTCTCGAATTCCAAGGAAGAAGAAGAAGAAAGATGTAGCTAGGGTTGAAGAATCAAGAATTTATCCTAAAATTAATGGTAAATATTCAATAAAGTATGGTATCTATTCATCTATGGGTAGCCTTCACCCATAGCTCCAAAATCCCAATTTCAAAACTAGAAAACCTAAAGTTAGGGTTTGACTTCGATCTCATGGATTTCTTTCAAATTTGTTTTTAATAATTGAATTATGATTTTTATGGACATATTGATGATTTTATATGTTATTAAGTTGAATTCCTCAAGAATCCAGGAATTACTCTATTTTCTCAAATTGGATCTTAAAATGTAGGTAGTGAATGGTGCAAGTAGAATGCTATAGATTTATGAATGCTATGAAACGATTACTTGAATCATGTTATCATCCATGTCTAACGTTGTAATTATAGATGTGTTGGTGAATTATGATCCATGGTCCTTGAAGGGAAAATTATGAGAATTTTGTATGATTATGATATTTATGTACATGCTTTATGAATACCTCTACATTAATGTGATCATAACTATGATGTAAAGGTGTTGTTGTTGAAAGTCCATTCTAATATTATACACCTATGAATGATAATGACATGTCATGAAAGGTTTTCTCATATAATAATGTACTTTGAATCGATAGGCTAAGGGAATCCTTTTCATGTGTAATTAAAGAGCTATCTTGATTTATGTACCTTTCATTGGTAGGCCAATGTCATCCATTTCATGAATGACTAATGAAGTATTCTAAGGCTTGTCTTAAATCGGTATACCAATGGTACCTTTTCACGAGGAGTCAATAAGCTATCCTAATGATGTACCTTGAACCGACAAGTGACACCCCTTTCATGTGTAATGATAAAAAAAGAGAATTAACTACTTCTTTGGAATTTTATGCTTACAATGGGTGAATATTGTGAGGTGGAAACTCTCCGTAATATGGTCGTGTTTCTAGTAGAAACCTCATTATCCCATAATTATGTGCCCCCATAGGTCTTTAACTAGTGGGTCCACCTAAAGCTAATACATGAGTTCTAGCTTAGGCAAGTAGGGCATCTCTTTTCAGTGTGGGGCATCAAACCTAATTCCATGATAAACTGACATGGTCTTTATCGATTACGACTTATTTCCACTATGAACAAGAATATGTGTTATGAATTACGGTTACTCAAGAAGCACTACTTAGTGTGGGTGGGGTATGAGGCTTCATCTATGCATTGCACAAATAGGATTTATGTTAGTTATGGTGTGTTCCTTTATGTTATAATGGTGTATGAAATGAATATGCTTATGGTAATGCTACTAAGTATGTTGATATGAAGGCTATTTGTAATGAAGTATGCTTAATACAGATTGTTGCTATGAGTTAATTTCCTTGATATGACTTAATAAATGTGAAGGTTTACTTGTCCATGAGTATAACCTAAAGATGAGATAGAATAATGGTAAGTATGATTATGGTGACCTAAAAGTGGTACTTAGTATAGATGTGATTATGAGATCTTTATCTATACATTGCACAAGTATAACTTAGGGTTATTTATGAGATAATTCTATTATGCTACGATGATCTATATGTTGAATATGCTTGTGACTTATGGTTTTTATACTAAAGTGCGTGATGATTCTCAAACTTTGTAATTTCATGCTTTTCCATGTTTTCAAGGTTTTTATGCATGAATATCATACTTAGTGCATTTTTTTACTAACCCATATTTTCTACATTTTTCAAAGTGTAGAATCCGATTCTTAAGGAAATCTTCTTTGAGTTCAAGCTTGGATCGACTATTCTCGTTTCTTGTGGTGACTCCTCCAGATTTGAGGACGTATGAGTCAACTATAGTTTCTTTCTAGTACTTCATTTTTGGATTTATGTTGAAAGGGTTGTGACCTATTGTTGATTCAATGATTGTATTAGATATCTAATTGAGACAAGTTTAGACTTCTGCTTCCTTTTATAAAATACTTCGATTGTATGGATAAAGTTTTAAAATTTTCACATCACTTTTATCTTATGTGATAATATTCTAAGGGCTTGTGTGCGACCCCTTCGGAGTCAACTATGTCTTATTACATCTAGGGTGTACCCTGGGTCATGACAATCTACTGAAATAACACAGGAACAAGTGAAGAAATAGGTTAGTCTACCGCAGATAATGCTACTATTGAATCCACTCACAATTTAAATGAAGATTCTGGAGACACGCCCGAAATAGTTCAACAAGAAGATGGTGATAACTATAATGAGGAACACAATGAGCTTGAAATTAAAGGATACAAGTATCAAATCTCACATTCTATGGATAACTTACTGTTAGATCTTTTCTCCAGGTTAACGACTAGATCAAGAATAAAAAATCATTGTGCTTTTAATGAATTTATATCCATGGTTGAGACCAAGAAGATAACTGAAGCCATAAATGATGCATATTGGATCATTGCCATGGAAGAAGAGTTGAATTAGTTCGAAGTAAGCAAAGTTCGACACTTGGTTCCAATACCACCAAACAAAACCATTAATGGGACAAAATGGGTCTTTAGGAACAAATTAAATGAACATGGAACCATAACAAGAAATAAAGAAAGATTGGTACTCCAAGGATACAATCAAGAAGAAGGCATAGACTTTGACAAAATATTCACAACTATGGCAAGAATATAGGCAATCCAAATCCTTATTGTGTTTGCTACATACATAGAGTTGACACTATATAGATGTGAAAAGTGCCTCTCTAAATGGATTCTTAAAAGAAGAGGTATTTGTGAAACAACCACCAGGGTTTGAAAGATGTGATTATCCTGACCATGTGTATAAGCTTGATAAAGCTCTCTTTAGATTGAAAAAATCCCATGGTATTAAAGATTTCAAAATTCCTTCTAAACCATGGCTACACATGAGGTAAACTCGATAATACTTAATTTATTAAAAATAAAGGGAGGACCTACTGATTTTACATGTATACGTTGATAATATCATTTTTGGAGGAACAAATACAACACTCACAAATGAGTTTTCAACCATAATGAGCAACAAATTTGAAATGAGTATGATTTGAGAACTAAACTATTTTTAGGACTCTAAATCAAGAAAACTATGCCGGGAACACAGATTCATCAGCAAAAATATATGAAGGAATTATTAAAACTATTCAATGGAAGATGCAAAAGAAATAAAGACTCATTTTCCTATTGATACAAAGTTATATCTAGAAGTAACAAATTCAGTTGTGGAGACAAAACTTTATAAAGGCATGATTGGATAAATTCTATATCTCATACCTAGCAGACCGAATATCGTTTTTTTAGTGCGGGATTATGTGCTAGGTTCCAAGCTAATCTTGAAGAACCACATTTAAAGGCAGTCGAAAGAATTCTAAGGTATCTTAAAGGCAAAAGTATTCTAGGTCTATGGTATCCAAAAGGAAGCTATAAATTTTACTTAGTGGATCTTAAAATTACTATAGGTATGACACACTTCTTAGGGTCATGTTTGAACTCATGGGCAACTAAAAGCCAAAATTCTATGGCCTTATCCACTACTGAAGATGAATACGTAGCAACCACTTCCTATAGTACTCAACTCCTCTAGATAAAACAACAACTCAAGGATTTTGTACTAAATATTGAGATTGTTCCTATTTCTGCGATAACACAAGTGAAAACTAACATAGCGAAAAATCCTGCTCAGCACAAAAGAACAAAACACATTGACATACGACATTACTTTCTAAGATAAAATATAAAAAGAGGTTTAATCTCTATGAATTTTTGTACAACTGAAGAACAAATTGTTGATATATTCAGCAAGCATTAGCAGGGGAACATTTTGAAAGGTACAGGTTTGAATTGGGGATGACAAAAATCACCTAAGTATCTATGTTACTAAGTAAACAATGGTCTACAAATATCTACCTCTGTATGCTACTTCAAGTATTAATTCATAATGCACTGTTTCTAAAGAAAATACTATTCTCAAGTAAATAGGCACTCAAGGCTCAAGGACTTTGTAGACCATTATTCGTAAGAATAAAGTTATGTGCACTATACTTGTTGAAGGAACTAAAATAATAAGACTATAGTACTCAACCTGTTCCTCACAACAATAATGTCAGATAATTAAAACCGCCAAAATTTAATCAATTTCCCATAAATCCCATCAACAATATATTAACTTGTCTCTTCAATAACTCTTCCACTTCCCACTACCTATCTACCCAAAGATCACATTCCTCTCTTTTTCAAATTCATCCATAAACGCTTCATCCTCTACTTAACCTCTTTACAAACACCTCAAAATTCTTTTTCAATCAAGGATTCATCTACCACAAACCTATATCTAACACTCATTATATTTGAAGAATATAGAATTTTAGTCGAACTACACAAAGTCTTGTATGTTGATAGTCTAGGAGTAGTGAACATTACATATCCACTCATAGGACATGCTAACACTCAAAGGGAACCACTCGCCAAAGTATTGGATTTACTCGAGGGAGATAAAAGGATTGCTTACTATAAAGGGGAATAAGGATTGTCAAAGAATGCCCGTGGTCAAGGGGAACAAGGATCATCAAAGGAACTAGTTCCCTTCTAAAATCTTGATCAAGAAGAACACATTCCATTAGTAGGCCTAATACCTAAGTGTTTTCTTTCTCGTCTTTGAATGACATGTGGAAAAGCAGATGTCAGCCCACTTGATAAGTCTAAGGACGATATATTTTCTAAGACATTAGTGGTAGTTCCTGTTCGAGTAACCAGCTTTGTGCAACGTACCCTAGAGGAAGGACTTATTTCCAGGTCAGCAAAGAAATCACATTCAGTAAAGGCTAAGTTTTTCCTCCCTTAAGTCCTATTGTTATTGTTGATGATCCTGTTGAAACTAAAAGGAAAAAAAATAAAGGGGAAAGTATTTGAGGGTATCTAAAAGGAACAAGTCAGTATGGCCAAATCAAAGATGGGGTCTGGTAAAAGAGGTCCACAAAGAAATCTTATTGTTGATATAGAAGTGAGTCTCGATGTTCATATAGCTAGGGTTCTTACTATTGGAAAAGAATTGCGATTTCGGGTCAGATCGTTACTAGTTTGGGGGTGTCAAAATAGGTGAATTGCTTGCACTTTTACAATCACATGGTTGGACTGCATTATTTCTTCAAAGAAATCGTAAGTGTAAGATGGAGAAGGATAGAAACGAGGGAATTTTATATTTAATGCTTCTAGTTCTATCTCATCAATTTTGAGTGGTTCATAGTACAAATTTTACTGTAACAATCGAAGTCCTTTCAACGATTAAGGGTGTACCAAATAGGGGTTGGTGTAATTATATCATACTCATGGAATTTGTGCTACCTGGGATTCAATTAATTTACCAAAATTAATCTTGTGTATAGTATTTGTGTACATGATAAAAAGGAACATGGTCTTGGGTATGGTTTCTGGCGAGGAGAAATTTTTGAACACTTCAAGGTTCCAATGGAGGATTGGCAGGTTGATACCACCAAAGATGTTTTGGGATAGGTTGATTAGTCAGCAATACATGCTCTTTGGAGAGGGTCCAATGCACCCCTTCAATGCTTGAGGGCCTTATTGACTGCTAAGGATTAGGATACCGAGGCTCTTAAAACGTAATTTATTGGCACTAGATAACCTACACAAAAAGTATGGGCTAGCATATAACAACCCGGGAGAATCCCCTATCGTAGCACGACATACTCGACCTCGTAGAGGTCTTATACAAGTTTTTAACATTCATTCATCACATTGTCATAAAATAGTGCAAAACTTTAATACTTTTTACAATTGAGTCAATACGGAAACTCTTTTATAAAACGTATGAAAAACTAAGTCTCATGACAATTCACCTTAGACACATCTCATTATCATAGGGTCATGAACCTTACATTGAAAATAAACTTATGTCTAATAGAATGTCTTTAATGAAATAAAAATATAAAAAACATCCATGTCCTCAAACATATGAGGACATACCAAGTGTTGAGAGAATTCTACTTCCCAAGCTTCAATCTAGGAATCCTCACTTGCCACCACCTACAAAATATGTATTTAGTACAATTAAGCACTAAATATGATGACCATTGAAGAAATCATGTAAAATGGGACATTTTTGTTGGAATACGCTTATCATGCTATTTTTATAAAAACTTCATAAAGAAAGAAGAAAAGACATCATACAAGTCCATTATCAAACATATAAGATAATACTCACATAACGTTAAAGATAAGAGCGTACTCATTAAGTGACTCTTTTATCCATTTAGACCCTCTATATAAGATTACCTAAGATCCACTTAATTAAGACAGGAAGAGAGCGCACATACAACCTCTCTAATTTACACAAGTGTTCCTTCAGGCTACCAAAGATAAGGATATTTCCTTTCCAACACAATCCAACAAGTCAACAATCATTATTAGTGATATTAAAAGAGACATTAATAAATTTAAGGGACTTCAAATAATGGTCTTGGAAGACCTAGGGAACTCACTTTATCATCCTCTAAGCCTACTCATGCCATGTGTAGATAGAGTCTCATTCCACTACCTACACGTTGTAGAATCTATCCAATAACTAGAGTGCACATCCCACATGATGAGAATAGCCATTAACAAACATAAACAACACTAGATAGGTGTGGAATCCGGTTTCATAAGACCGCACACCATGGAAGGTGTTCTACTTTTTAAAGGTAGAACTAGAACACATCCCATGTAGGCACATGGTTTAAGGGATATCAAATGTAAGACCCCCAAAATGGGTTGGTGTGTCTAGAGACTCACATGTTCCTATAAGCTAGTTAACATGTTAATCAAGTTTTTTAGAGCATGCATGATTTATTTGAGGTCATTTGTAAGTAAAACGTACAAGAACGTCCAAGACATTCGAAAAGTTAGCCCTTGAGACGTGCATGTGTGACTTGAGTGTGCCTAGCATGTATGGATTTGTTGCAAGTGTTGTTTGATGATTAAACTGATGTTGAAGGTACTTGAAGTGTTAAGGTGTATATTTAAGTTGGAATCGTCAAGGTATGACTCCTCAAAGGCCCCGCAACAGGCCCTCAAGGAGGACCCAAAGGCTGTCGATAAACTGCCTTGGCAGTGTCAATTGACGGAGCCAAATGATGCCTCATGAGTGCCCTTACGCCCCGTCAATGGGTGGGCATTGTACAAGACTTAGTTTGGTGAAATATCAAGTCAATGGACAATCCTCACACCCAAACGATGGCCAACAGTACGGTCCGTCGTTGGACCTACTGGTGTCGATGGGTCTGTCGATGCAGGCTGTGTTAAACTGCCAGGCGACTGTTTTATTGAAAAGGTGAATAGGAAATTCACCCCACGTCCTAAGCTAACCCTAGGTGGTTTATTTGGTTATTTTTGGGTATATTAAGTTGGTTAAAAATGTATAACCCTATTCCCAATCCATGATTCAAAATTAGACTTCCCTCTCCCAAAACATCCTCTCTAGAAATATCCATTGGAGAAGAAGTTCAAGAACAACCATGGTGATAGATATTCATCAAATTATAGTGGTTTTATTATATAATGAGGTATTATGATCCTTCATCTCTAGTAACCTTTCATCTAGAGAGTTCTTCTCAAAGTTTTAAAAGAAAAATTATGATCAATGTTCCTATATTTTAATCTAGCCATGGGTTCTTTATCAAAACTTTTTCAAAGTCTTTATCATGAGTAATTGATGTTGATGTATTTATTATGAAGTGAATTTCAATCCAATTGCATGATGAACCCATTCTACTTTCAAACTCTCGTTTTAGCTTATGTATATGATCTTGAGGATTATAATGTAACTCAATTATGTTTAATTGATTGTTATATAATGCCTATCATGTAAATTGATTACGAATTAGATGTAATGGATATAATGTGTATTAAAGTTTTAAGATTAGGTAGTATTGATATATATTCTTCTATCTTCTATTGATTGTTAAAATAAAACACTTGTATGATTTCGATTCTAGGGCAATTAAAGTAAGATTTTAGGTTATGATCTCCTTAGATACTTCCCTATATTGTATTATTATGAATTATGAATGTTTATCATGATTCTCAAAGCAAGGGATATTGGTAAGTGATCTATGTCTCTTTACTCTTTATTGAATTGACCATTGAAGTAGTGTACATGCTAGTATCATGATCTTGTGGTGGTTATGCATGATTTAGTTCATGTTAATATAAATTTAGATACTTAACTATACTTTAATTATTGAGTAATTATGAGTATTGATCAATGATGATCAAAGGTTGATGAATTGGTAAGAATGGCTTTTTCCCTCTACTTTTCTATAGAATTGTTAGTTGATGAAGCCTTTTATGGTATTGTGTGGTATGGTCCACTTATGGTTGCGATGTTTACTCTATTGCTATTATATATGTGATTTTTTGATGTCCTTAAAGGCTATTATGGTATGAATGTGTGGTAGTGATGATCACTCAATGTGAAGTCTCATGCCTAGTATTCTATTTTAGTTGTGATCTAGGATATATGGCTATTGTATAAGCATGTGTATAACTATGTTAGAGATAGTTTTAGGTGCTTCCATTGATGAGTTCTGATGGTTTATGTCCCATGGTTGATGTCCCCTTACCTATGTACCCCTTTATGAATTGGTGATTAACTATAGTTAGGATTCTTGAATGCAATTGTTGCAGTTATATTGTCTCCTATGCTAGTATGTGTTGTGTGCTATATGATTTTGTGTGCATTATGGTACTAATAGGGTGGATGCCTCAATGTGTTATGATTGCCATTAGGTGATCATGTTGACCAATTTACACACATTCTCACACTTCATTCATGCGTACAAGTAGTATAGGTTCATGGTGTTAAATGAAAGGGTATTCACATATGCACTAATGTATACTACTATGCATGTAAAATATATCTATGAAGTATGTGATGTATCATAAACTAGGATGACTTGATAGGTGTACTAGTATGGGCAAGGGTATGAGACTTTGTCTATGCATTGCACATGTGTGCCTTGATAGGATAGTTCCTAGGTTTGGTTTTCTATGTAAATGAATATGAATGCATGATTATGTTAATGTATGAACATGTATGGTATTAATATGTTATGTGAAAGGATTGGTCACATATATGTACACATACACCCATGTATAATGATCTAGTCAATGGAGGGGCCTTGAAAGCTGTTTTCAAGTGTACCCAAAACTAGATGGTGCTTTACATATCTATGTTCATGTGAAAGGACTTCTCACATGATTTTGGTTAATGAACTCTCCTAAGCCTACATTTCATAAAGTAAAGATAATAATGGCTCTTGAATAAAGAGAACTTAGCTTAGCACAAATGAACTTGAAGATGAGTGGTGTCCCTTTCTATTGTGTTAAGGTAGGTTCACCATAGTCCTCACGAGGTGGTTATCCTCATAGCCCAAAGGGCATAGTGTGATATTCCCATTAGTGGATAACTACAATGACCCATTTGGCACAAAGAGGGTTTCCACATATAAATCAAAGTTCCATAAACTATGCTTGCCACATAGGATCTAGCAAGTGATATCACTTAGTATGCTAGAATGTGTTAATGTTCTACTTTGGCTCAGTAGAGCACCTTCCCTTGGTGTAAGTCTCTTCAACACAAAATTTCATGTTAGCACCCATGCTCTTAGTGTCAGTTAAGGCTATATTTTCTCTAAAGTAAAATGGACAATGGAAGTAAAGTAAGGACCCTAACTAGGATAACCTAATGGAAGTTGCTTAGGTTGGGGGGGGGGGGTAAGAGACTTCACCTATGCATTTCACAAGTAGCTCTTGAAAAGATTTCTAGGAATGTGTTCTAATGTTTGTGTATATGTTATGTTTCTTATGCATGACATTGTAGTATCCTCTACTTGTTATGATGATATGCATGATATGTGTCCTAATGGGTCTATATGATGACGTCTCCCCTTATGTGCATAATGTTGGTCTTATTGACTATATGATTGAATATCCTACTTGATAGCATGTATTTGCCTATAGTATTATGGTTGTGAATGAAGTACATGTTATGAAGCTTGTGGTCTCATGATAGGTTTACTAAGTATGTGTGAGGTTATGGGGCTTCATATGTATATTGCACTTGTATATTTAGATTGAGATTGTGAGTAAGGTATTATAATGTCCTATGTGAAGTGAAGTTAGAATATGTGCAAGTAGGTTATGGTTCACTGTAATGATGTTTTAAGCCTTGACTAAAATGTGTCTTGTGATATGTTACACTTCTATGAATATATGTATTGGATCAGTAAGGTTAATGTATGAGTACTTTGTGGCCTTAAGTTGATGCTTGCACTAAGTATCACTAGAGGGTTACTTGGGAAGTCAATGAAATAAAGAAAGAGGGGCTTAATGTAAAATGAATGTGCTTACTGTAATTGTGTTAAGCTTACTGTAATTGAAATATAGTTACCGTAAGGTGATCCTAAATATGATTTAAATGTAATGTATGAATTTATATGATTTATGGTCATTGAATATGCATATGTGAAGTATGTAAATTGTATAATGCTATTGTATCAAAGTTTTATGAGGTTTTTCACAAAAAGACATGATGCACGGTTTCAAGTAAAATGTCCCTTTTAAATGCATGTTTTTGCATGGTTGCCATACTTAGTGCATTTTTGTACTAAAACCATTCTTCTCTACCTTTTTACACAAAAGTATGTCTCTAATGGTGAAGAGATTGATATGTGATTTCCAAGCTCAAGGAAAGGAATCCTCAAGTCCAAGGATTTCCAAAATCATGTCTTACTGTAAAGTTGTATAACAATGTACTTATGATTTATGTTTTGTCAGGGTCGTGTCCCTATTATAATCTAATGATGTTGAGTCTAGGATGGCAAAAAGAGACTAGAGTCTTTAACTATGTATTACAATATTTTATATATAATGAAAGTGATGTTCAAGCATATGATGTGCTATGAAAGTTTTAAATTTTCTTCTAAATTTTTACCGATGACAATACAATGAATGATAATTATGGGCTTGTATAAGACCTCCAAGAGGTCAAGTGCGCCATGTTACTTCTACCGGGTGCTCCCCGGTCGTGACATCAAAGACTTATTTGTACTCTAGTTTCATGCTCAAGTAGAACAACAACCTTAAGCATATACTCTCGATGCATTGCCTTAGTTCTCATAGAGTAAGTTCAGTCACATAAGGGTATTTGAGAAGGTACCATCCCTAAGCCTTACCAACTCATAATACAACTTCCAAGAAGGGATATTTATGGGTCTTACAATCAAGGTTCATTAGGATATATCATTAATTATTCAGGTACCATGCTAGGATTATCCGATTCACTTTATTATAAACCTTCTTTTCTTCAAGGTTTGAACATTCATTTAGGGTTCAAGACTTATCAAGAAGGGGAACCTTTCTTGGGTATACCGTTTCAAGACTTACTTTAGAACACCTCATTAATCATTCATGTATAAAGTAGGGACACCTAGGTCTACCTAATCAAGACACCATGTCAACATATAAAGACTCTTCATAGTTTATCATCATTACATACCAATATTTAGAGGAACAGGCTTTCATTCTCATTATATCCAAGATTATGCAAGACCACCTTAACTCCATATAACAAACTTCAAATTTTACCTTCACATATACCATAACATGATAATACTACAAGTCACATAATAATGCCGACAAGGCCATGATCATAACACACACAACAAATAAGCAATACCACCATGAGTGGACCATACCATACAAGAAAAATTCAATAAGAACTAGAACAGCTTAGGTCAACTTATCCTTCATCCAAACCATGATCACCCTTTCTCAATTATCCAAAAATTCATCATAATTATACATGGATATCAATATATAACAAAATATAAACACAATTCTAACAATATCCAATCATATTTATCAAACCCACTTTGTAAGCCAATTTAGGAGATTTTGACAAAACATGGGTTCTTCAAGGAATTCCATTAAAATCATCTTAAAAAAGTTGACTCAACATTAATACATCAATATCATAACTTAGAAAATGTTTTAACAATGAACCCATGCATAGAATAGAAATTGAGAAAATTGATCATTGATTCACTTTTGAAAACTTTGAATTAGACTCCTTGAATGAGAGGTTATTCAAGAATGAAGGATCACAATACCTTAGTATTAGGAATACCACGAAATATTGAAGAATAAATCACTTGAAACCCCTTCTCCTAGCTTGAATTTGACCTAGACCTTCAATGGTGTTCTTGAGAGAATCTATTTTGGTGGGAATAGTTTAATTTGGGTGTTTGAGTCTAAATAAGGACATAATTGTTTTAATATACATAAAATACCTAAAACACTAAAAATAACAGTCGCTATATTTAATTGTTCAAGGGAGGAATTTACCAAACCACCCTTGGCTTGGCCGAGACTTTGCAGAAAATTGCAGACCAAACAACGACGTCCTGCTAGTCCCTCAAAAAGTTTAGAGACTCTAAATTTTAGGGGCTAATCTCCAATAAATAAGTGTCGATCCACTATCCCTTTTTATGGGGTGTCGATGAGTTGATATGGTGTCAACCATGGGTGTCAATCAAGGCTGCCGAGACAGCTATTTCGCCAACGTTTGAATCCTCCTCAAGGACCCTTAGGTTGGTCTTTGGGGAGTCTTACCTGGTAATTTTGACCCTCAAGAGGATGATCTAGGTTCTAAGGTCACCACCAAACATTTTAGACTCCAAATGACACAGCAAAACACATACAACATACAAGGACATACTAGCACACACAAGACTAGTTTTCAAACGCCTTGGTCATTCTTTGATGTTTTAGTCAAAAACACTAAACCCTTCCCTTTATTACTCTTTATGATTAATTTAACAAGTTATTAACTAAAGAAACTCACGCAAAGCTCTAGTTTATCCTAGTTCATTTTGAGGGTCGTTATAAGCACATAATGGTCTAGTAGAGGAGAACTTGATGAGTATGAGATTTTGATTCTTTAAGGATTTGTTTTTATATTTCATTGTCCTCAAATGTAAAATTTTTGTTCTAGACTGATATTTAAGTATTGATTTACAACAATGAAGGCAAAGGAGGAAGGCAAGGACAGTACCGGGCAAAAAGAAGCTAGAAAGATGAAAAGGCTAAAGGTAACAAAAGTTCAGAATTACCAAACCACTTAGCGACTCGCCAAGTGGCACTTCAGCTATCCTATACCAGCCCTGGGAATGATATAACTTGGCGATGAACTTGTAGCTTCGACGGACCGCTGACTGAATCAATGACATATTCTACATCGCCTAAAGTTACAGAGCCTTAAGGATAAAAAGTCAAGGAAGACCAGTGATGAGATGGAGAGATTGGAATTTCGGCGACACCCGACATACCTCTTCTAACGGTCCCTACATCCTAAATTTGTAAAACTATAGATTGAAATTTTAAAAGATTTTAAAAGGGTCATGATTTTATTTTTCTAAAGTCCATTTTTAGTTTTCTTTTGTATGTAGAGTTCTTTGAGTATTTCTACATTGGAGAATAATTTTGAAGGGGTTGTGTTTGAAGTGGGACTTTGATTTTAGAATTTCAGATATTTTAAATACTTGGATTGCAATACTAGGGAGAATGTTTTTGGTATGGATTTCTATCTTTTTATGATGCTTTTCTAAAATCCCAGTTCTTGGGGTGTGATCATGTGATTATTTGCCTAATTAGCTTATGAGTATTGTTGTTTAGTAATCTAAATGTTGTTTTAATATGGGTTTGATCAATAGATGTGTAGCAACTTATGAATTGTAGTTGAAAATACAATTTTAGCTAAGTGCTTTGGGCTTGATCAAGAGAGGTTCTAAAACCAAGGTTGTCGATTGATGATTGTAATGTTTTGGTTTTCGTGTGTTCAGCTCAATTGAGTGAATCTTAACTCGTTCCTACCTATGTAGATCGAGAGAGTAGATACATTAATGTTTTGGGTTGTTCTTAGTGTTAAGCTTGTCGAGGTTAAACAAAACACTCTTGAATCGTAATAGTTGTTTCAGAGAAAGATATTGCACCTATAGTGTAGCCTACCCATAGAAATTCAACGATTTATTAATAAACTTCAATTACCCATATAACAAAATTTACCTATAATCGATACTTCCTACTTTTCTAATCCTATGTTTTAGTGATTATTATAGTTGCTAATTAACATATTAAAATTCCCCATTTGACATTCGTTGTTAAACCTTTGACTTATTTTATTTGATTTTGGCAATGACTACTTCTATAATCGATTAGAATAGTATATTTATTTCTTAATTTAATTTCGTACTATAACATTCCCTATGTGTTCGACCCCAACCTTTTGTTAGGTAATATACTATATTACGATCGCCTATCCCTAAAATTGGATGAGGTATAGTTGAGCGTCTATCAAAAGGGGCGATGCTACCGAGGAGTGATATTATTGAATTCTCTTTTTGAAGTTTGTTTACGATTTTTGTTGTGTTATAGTTTAACCCTATTACTATTTGTTGTTGTTGTTCATGGACTTTGAACAGGTAGGAAATGAGCATAAACGGTAGCAATGTCAGCTAGCTAGGGCAAAATGATGATATAGGAAATCGGAATGATTTGAACGAGGCCATTGTGAATGATATACACTTGGGTGGTAAACCTTCCATCCGAATGCCACCGGTTGTGCGGAATGAGGTGTTCCACGTGACGAGCACAATGCTGAAACTCTTGCAAATGAAGGGGTTATTTGGTGGTTTGGTGCGTGAAGACTCACACAACCACATTAGAGACTTTGTGGACATTTTTGGTCTTTTATCGTTTAAGAATACATCCCAAGAGTCGGTTAGGATCAGGTTGTTCCCATTCTCAATAGTGGGAGAGGCTACCAAATGGTTAGCCAATCCCCCAAGGGACTCAAAAACAACTTGGGATTAATTGACTGAAGCATTATATACAAGGTTCTTTCCTCCTTCGAGGATGATGTCTTTGAGAAACAATATCCAAGGTTTCAAATGCTTGGATGATGAAACAATCCGTGAAACTTGGCTCTGGTTTTAGAATTGCTACTTTAATGCTTGACTCATGGACTCCAAAAGACCGCCTTGCTATAGGATTTATATCGGAGTCTAGAGTTGGTGAACAAGGGAGTGGTTGATCAACTTGTCCAAGGTGGTATTATGCAGCAACTGTTTGAGATTGCTTCGTGTTGCTTGATGACATTGACAAAATCAATTCAGCCTTATATACAAGAGAGAATTCAGTGTTTCCATTGACATTTAGTATGATGAAGGAACAGAGTGAAATATACCAAGAGAGGGACCAAAACATGTCTAAAATGATGACCCATTTGGATCTCATTCAAAAAATATAATGGGATGTTTCATAATGCGGTGAATGTTTTCAGTGTTAGTGGGAGGAACCCGGATGATTCACATTTTGAGGCCTTTACAATGATGAAGTGAGCTTCCGTATAATCAAGGTGGTGGTTTCTGTTTGAGCTACCTAGATTAGGTGGGAATTAAGTTTTGAATAGAGAATGTGATGATGGTTGGAGAGAACATGAAAGGGAATGAAGTGATTGAAATGTAAGTTAGAAGGAGAGAGATATATATGTACCTCCCAATGAGCATCAAAAGCCCAAAGATCAAAAGGTTGACAGGAGAATTTTGCATTGAAGATATGTTATCAACATTTTCAACAAAGTGGAAGGGTCAGACAAAGTGTTGCAATAGATGAAGGATTACGTCTTAACTTTTAACTAGATAGTGAAGTCTCACTTAATCTCCATTAAATAGTTGGAGATATAAATGGGTAAAATATCAACTCAATAAATCCATACCAAAAAGAGTGTTGCTAAGTGACACCTCGGCCATGCCCGAAAATCAAACATGAATGGGTATCTTCATCATGCCACAACATTAAATAATGCATTTATTGGGAGGCAAGCCATCTTTTAGATGTTTTTAATATTGCTTTTGAATAAAAGGTGTTGATTGTGCATGTTGAAAAGTGGAAATATTGGGGAAAAGGAGATATAGGCGAGCTTAAAGTCCAGTTAGTGACTCGCTGGATAGGTTGGCAAGCCCATCTTGGACCACTATTGGAACCACCAAATTTTGTTGGTGGTTCTATAAAACTCGATGAGCCAAAGGCCTAGTCGGCGAGCCACCGAGAAGATCAGCAAGTTCGACCTTGACTGTTATTGGAACTACCTAGTTTTCTTGGAAATATGTAAAACCTGGCGAGCAAAAGTTTCACTTGGGGAATTGCTAAGTGGTTCGGCGACAATGACTTACTTCACAGACTAGCGTGCAAACTGAAGAGTTTTAATAGGCCAAGCTACTTAAAATTCCAAAACCTCTGCACTTTTGCACTTTCACCGCCGATCATATTTTTTATATTCTTATATTTTTGTTCTCTTTTTTTGCTTGGGATCTTTTGCTCGAGGCGTATATTCGAGATTTCATTACTTCCTAGATTTTGAATCTTTTCGGTATACAAGGTTGGTTTTCCAAACCCCATTTTTAAATAGCTGGTTGAAATCAAATGCATATTTTTTTGTATGTATATATGTGCTTAAATGTTGTTTGTATTACCATATGATAATTGGTTTGCCCATTGTTAATTGAAATTGTAATTTCTTGGTGTAAATAGTAAATTTTCGTGTTGATAATTGATAAAAAATGTTGGGTTGGGATGAATATGTTGTGGGTCTAGGGGGATGAAATCCGAGTAACACTAAATTGTGCTAATTGTCAAAATTTTCTCAATGATGGAGTGGTTGACGTCATTCTTAAGGATAAAAGACGTTAATTAGATAATTTTGGCTAAATCCGGGGAAGTCTGAGTACCCCATTGGCATGGATCTTATGGTCTTTCTTTAATTCCATAATGTTTATGTTTAATTTTGTTTTCGTGGGAAGTGGGAATGATTTTGAAGTAAGGGGGAAAAATCTGGCACATTCGGCTACTTGGCGAAATGGGTTAGGTTCGCTGAATGGTTTGGTGCTTCGTCTAACGTCCCCTTGATCACCTTTTTATTCCCTAAATTTTGAGTATGGATTCTGTAGCTTTCGATGAAATGCCTTAGCTCGCCGAGTTCACTTGGGAATTCACCAAAAGTACATCCTGATCACCCTTCTGCGCCTTAAATTTCTAAATTGTTTTTGTAACTTTTGGCCTGCTACTTCTAGTTTGCCGAAAGATGGAAATGATTCAACGAATGTCCTTGTACATCCTCGTCCAGCTATGATTTTTGAGCATTTTTTTTCTGGAACTTTCGGGAAGCCTGACCTAACTCGCTAAAGTGGTTCACCGATCGACGAGTCTTTCTACAGTTATTTTCCCCTGAGATTTTTCTTAACTTAATGTAACGTTTCCCACATTGTTTTGTAGAAATGGCTATACCAAAAGTTTTTGGGAGAGATATACTGCCCCAAAGCGGGCACGTGGAATTACAATCAATGAGAAGCCAGTTGCTTCCAAGGATAAATCTACGAAACTTCCTCCGAAGAAGGCGCCCATTGAGTTTACACCTACAGAGGAGAGATCCAAAAGTAAGGGGGTATACTCTAACACCTTGCTACCTTCGACAGTGAGAACCAGTCTGATAAGGATTACTTGTCTTCCACCTTTGATCCAAAAGATGACCAGCTTTTGCAAGCACAGTAAGCGGAGCTATGCTCCAACTCTTTTAATGATACATCTAGGATCCCGCTGTCTCTCCCTCCACAACTCCATTTCCTCCTCCAACATAGACAGTGGTAACGATATCACTAGTTGTGTGTCCTCCTCCCTGGTCTCTTAACAGACTAAAGGCCGAGGAATTGAGGATAATATTGGAAGATAAAAGGTCGTCTACCGATAGTGTGGTGGACACACATCCATAGGTTTGGAATACTCTAAGGTTCCACAATTCTGAGGTTCCTACCAAACCTTGAGGCCCATATGTTCCTGCTTGGGTTCGAGAGTTTTATTCGGGTTAAGGAAAATTGGTGTTGAAGGGAAAGAAGAAGGAAAGTGACTTTAAGTTGATGGACTTTGTGGTTGTTAGAGGTAAGAAAGTGAAATGTCGATGCTCTGATATAAATACATTACTGGGGTCTTTACTATATTTCATGCACAACTATGCAAACTTGATCAAGAAGAAGAAATTGGAGGATATGAGGGTTTGCTAGCACCCCTCATCTCCGATTTCATCTGGAAATGGATTTAGGCATGTTCCCAATAAAGAAGAAGGACCTGAATGTTGCTGCCAAATACCGGTTCAAATTCATTAGTAACGCACCATTATGCCATTATAGAACTAGTCAGTCCTCCAACACCTTAAGACGCTCTTTCAAGGCTCAATCATAGATCGCCAGAGGCTGAACCTGGTGTTGTTGATCGAGCAAGATATGTCTATGAGGTCAAAATAGAGTTAGAGCTCACTCCCATTTTGGGTATTGATCACCAAGCTATGTAAACAGGCTTGTGTTTTGAGAGATGAAAGGATGAATATGAAGATTACACCACCTCTTCTACAGACATTAATTGTATTGGGGCCGAGTACATGCAGATTATGGCTGACAGGATGAGGGTTGCACCGGTGGATACACCTCCGGCGGTCGGCATTGATATGTTGCCAACAGAGGCAATAATTCCTCCTTAGGCCACTGGGACTTCAAGTACATTTGGACCATCTGTTTCTAAGACCCCTAGTACTTCTAATGCACCCCCCACTAGTTCTACTGCTGCTGCCTCCAGACTCCCTATCACCCAAGACATGTTGTACAAAATAGGTTGTCTGGCCTAACTTGTTTATGTACATGCCTCCTGGGTAGAGGTTGTTGTTCTTGGTTTAATAGAGTTTGTTATTACTTCCTACTTAGATCTTATTAAAGCCGAGTTGAGGGAGAACAAATTGATGATTTAGAGCCACAAACTGACAATGGATGCCCTTATGATGAAGGTTGAAGAGTGTGAGAAGATCCAAGGGTCTAATGTTCCTATGAAGTCCTTGAAGGCCAATGTTATTAGACTAATCAAATATGTGGACGAGCTGAAGTCCACTGATTTATCGATGTTATTTAGGACTATGAAGATTCTTGAGATGCGGAGAACTGATGAGAAGCATATCGGGGTTAGAGGCAGATGAGAAGCATATCGGGGTTAGAGATAAGGCTATATTTTATGACTAGGTAGATACAACTGCGCAAGCCTCTTTGAGAGACATTTCTTCGATAGGCTCTAGTAGAGTCAAGAATGCTACTATGCAGACTTTAACCCAGTCCTAATCTGGTAGGATGACTCTTTACCTTCTTTTTTTAATGTGATTTTAAGACTTTTTTTATTATTTTCATTTGAGAAAACTGCTATTTTTGTTGGCAGGGTGAGGTATTTCTGTACCCAGCTCTTTTGGGTTGCTTTTTTTTGTTTTGTTGAATATTTTTTTTGGGTTTTGTGAATGTTGGATTTGACTTTAGGTTTATATATCTATATTTTTGTTTCTGATCCATATTTGAATAGGTTGTTCTCTTGCAGTGTTCAGTGTCAATTTTGGTAAACAACGATGACTTGAATGGTGCTCTTATTCGAAGGACATGTGTTTCCAAGTATAATGAGGTGAATTGAGTTGCATAAGTCATATATGAACTTGTAGCCTCTCACTGTGACTATGTTGATTGTTTGATGGATCTCTTGTGATGATTATTGTATGCTAGCGAGAATGACTAAGTCTTGTTTGATGAGTGTGTTGAAATTCGTGTGTGGTGAGGTTGCTTTGAAAAGATTATTTGACAAGACCTAGAACTTTCCCCGTTGGTCTAATTGAATATTATGAGCGAATGATAGAAATGATCTGAGGAAGTTTTGTGAAGAGTGAGCCAATTTTTTTTACATTATACCTCTTTGTGGCCACAATGTGAGAGAGCGAACCTAGATTGACTCATTTGAGCCTTCCCTTTCTTCTAGATAAACCTTGAGCTTAAATGCCTTTCCCATTCTTAAAATCTACATGGAGCATTGGTTATTATATATAGCAAACTTAGACCAAAAACCTACGTAGGGGGTGTGGTGAAAAAGGAGGTAAATAAAAAAAATGGAACTCCTTCATACAAAAAAAGAGAAAAAGACATAAGAAGAAAATGCATGCCATGCTTCATGAAGTTAGTAGTCACTAAACCTAAATGATCATACCATTACCCTCAACCCCTTTACAAGTTGATGAGTCCACAATTTGGAATCATTTAAAGATTTATTATATTAGAATTAGTGTCTTCAAATACATATTTTGTGCCAATAACTGATGTAAATCCTTGATATTAAGGTATATGGATTGAGAAAAAAAGCATGGACACTAGTGAGCAGAAAAGAACAAGGCAACTGAAAGAATGAAAAAAACAAGGCTTAAGGATGGCCTAAACCATTGGGAGAGTCGACGAATGGTCATGGTCTCTCCTAATGTTCCAGTGTGCCAAGACTTGAGGGAGAAAATCAAGTCGGTGATAGAAAGGGTCATTTAGTGAGTCGCCGAACGATTTCTCAACGCATTATTATATCACCCAAAGTTACAAAACCTAAAGATGTTGAAGGACAAAACTAAAAAAGACCATAGAATTGACCAAAGATAGATGCACTGAGTGGATTGGCGATCCTGATTTAATATAATGCATGGTCCTTCATAGCATACTTTGACATATATAAATATATTTTTAAATGGTTTTTTACAAGAGAGATTTACTATCTATTTTTCCTTTGAGAACAATCATTACAGAGCTCAGACAATAGAGACTAAGTTTTCTTTAACTTTGAGAATTTAAGTTCTTCCATCTTCAAGAAATTGAAAGTGGGTAATGAAATTCTTCAATTTTGACATCTGCAAAAAGAATATTTATCATATCATGTTCATTAAATTGCAATTTGGTATTGATATCTTGTTTTTTTTAACTATATCTAGCTAAAATTCCAATTTTTTGGGTCTTATTATGTGACTATGGGTTGATTTAGCTGCTGGGCATTTCTATTTGATAGTCTAAATGCCGTTCTAAAGTTATTTCGTTTAGTATTTGTGGCGTAATATAAAGGGTTGTAGTTGCAAATGCAACTCTACCTTCGTGTTTCTGGATTTCTCGAGATAGAGGTTTTAAAACCAAGATTACCGACTTGCTGGTCTTTGGGTATTGGGTAGTCATGGGCTCACCATTAGAGAGTGAGTCATAAACCCTTTTTCACATATTTAGCTCGACAGAGTGAATGGACTGAAGTGAAGGTTATTTTTAATTGCTCCTTATTGCTGTTCGAGAGAAACCAATTTTATTTTAGGTAAATTGTTAGAGAGAAAATTTATTCCCTCTACAGTCTATCTTCGTTACCGATTTACAACAATTTACTATTTTTGCAATTACTAGTTATAGACCTTAACCCATAATCCAATCACATCCCAAGAATCCCGTCTCTATACTTGTTTATTTTTGTGATTAATTGTTCTAATAGTTGATAATTACAAATCAAACCCCCAATATTTGACACTTGTGTCACCTTAAATTTGAAATACGCTTTTATTCATAAATGTTTTTACCTATAATTGACTTGAACATGTTTCTACTTGGATCTTGAATCTCAATCACGAACCATTCTCTGTTGGAACAATCCCGATCCCATTGGTTGGGTTATATATTTACTAACGATCATTGACACTTACTATTGGATGAGGTATCCTCATACATGAAATTAAAATGGCGCTGCTTCCCGGGAGTGGTGTTGTTTGAGAATTTTAAGTTAAGTTGAACTTTTTTCTTGTTGTTATGGATTGAACTTGCCTAATTTTTAGTTTTACTTTGCTCCTTTATGAGTTCAACCAAGAAGTATGAGTATGAATGGCAACAATGACATATAAGTAGGCCATCAAGATTACATCGGGAACCCTAACAATGTTAACAAGATTAATGCTAACGACCCCATCTTATGGGTGGTATTGGTGTCATTCACTTGTCTCTGGTCCAAGGGAACATTATGTTCCACATCACAAGTACTATGTTGAACCTCTTGCAATTTGAAGGGGTTGTTAAGTGGTTTGGCTTACGAGGATCCTCATGAGCATATTAAAAACTTTTTGGATGTCTGCGGACCATTCTCCTTCAAGAATATATTGCAAGAGTCAGTGCAGTTAAAGTTGTTCCGTTCTCTTTTGCTGAATTGCCACATGAATCAATCACTTCGTGGGAGGAGTTCTTCACCATATTTAATGTGCGATTTTTCCCTCCTTAAAAGATGATGGATCTTCAGGATATAATTAAGATATTTAAGCGTCTAGAGGGTGAGCCAATTTATGAAAGTTGGCTATGATTCGAAAAGTTGGTGTTCCAATGTCCAACTCCTGGTATGCCTGATAATGTGTTGCTGCAAAATTTTTACTGGAGCGTTGACTTAGTAAACAAGGGTGTTGCTGACCAACTTTCTCTAGGAGGTTTGATGCGACAACCTTAAGTAATAGAGGCTCAACTCTTGTATAGAATGACTACCATAAACAGAGCATGATATACTCGTCAAGATCATCTCTCCTCTCACATTTAAATTTACCAAGGAAAATATGGAGAAAGACCAAGAAAGGGACCATAACATGGATAAGATAATGACACAACTTAACATTTTTTCTAAAAATATCATGGGAGCTGATGCTCGAAGTGTCAATGTCGTAGGTGTTAGGTGTGCTAATCCGGGTGAGTCCAAGTTTGAAGCCTTGTATAATGGAAAAGTGAATTTCCTAGACAACTAAGGTGGTAATTCAAACTATCCGAGGCATGGTGGTAACCAAGGTTAGGAACCACAATGAATGTTGGAAGGACCGTGATCTGGAATGGAGGGAGTAAAATCCAAATTTGAAGGATGGGGATAAGGATAGGTATGTGCCTACCCATGAGCGCCAAAAGCAAAAGAATTTGGAAGGTGGGTGGTCTAAGGATATGCTTTATCATATCCTCAACAAAGTTGAAGGGTATGACTATATTTTGAAAAAAGTGAAAGAAGACGTGTCGACCCTTAGCCATGCAGTTACCTTCCATTCAGTATCGATAGAGCAATTGAAGACCAAAATGGGTGAAATATCATCTCATTTAAACCGAGACATCAAGATGGTTTGCCTAGCCATACTATGGATAACCAAAGAATGAGGTTTGAGTGTGGACCTGCGTCGTGCCGCGACATTAACTAAGGCGCTACTTGGGAGGCAATCTAAGAACCTTTGTTGCTTTATTTCTTTGTTAGAGATAATCGTATGTTGATTTTACAGGTGGAAGTGAGGAAAATGTTTGAAAATGGTAGTTTGGTAAGAAAAAAGTCAACTCGGCTTATCATCGAAGAGGTCGGTCTTCCCAACTTGATTCGCCATTTGACTTAAAGAAAGTTTAAATTGGAGTAGGGAGAACTCAATGAACCTAGGAGAAACTTGGTGAAATACTGATATAGTCTGCTGATTGGATTCCCAAAATAACTGGAGGTTCTGTAAACCGCGGCGAGGTAAGGCTCCACTCGGTGTGTTTCCAAGTTGGCAAAAATTGGACATTTTTTAAGACCAAAGGTTTCAACTTTCAAAAACTTTTAGTTTCGATCACTTTTGATCTTTACAAACTCACACCCGCACTTTACTTTCAATATTTCTTGCATTTTGCCCGTGTTTTGGTCGTTGGAATTGTGTTCGAAGTGTATTACATTGTCTAGCATTATATTATCATTTTAATCGGCCTTCAAGGTTGGTTTTTCGAACCCGAGTTTATTTTTAGAAATTTATGCTCATTTGCAATGATATTTTCTTGTTGAAGTGTGTTGGGCCTCTCTAATAATTTTAGTATGTTCGAATGCCTGTTTTAATTTGATAATCTTGCCCGTAATGTTTGTATTGTTTAATTCCCATATATTTGTGCCTTAAAATTGGTTAAATTTTTTGGGGTTATTCTTGCATGTTGTTGGGTTTAATCGGGTGAAGTCTAAGTAGCCCGTATTTGTGCAAAATAACATAATTTGCCCAATGATAGAGCGAGTTACGTCATTTTTAAGGGAAAAAGTCACCAAATGGAAAAAATTTAAAAAATCAGGAGAAGTTTGAGTATCTAGGAGTAATGGGTGCATTGGGTCTTACTTTAATTTGGGGGTGCATACTTTGATTTTGTTTTCAAGGGTTGAATTTGAGAAGTTGGGACGGTCGTTTTATGAACAGGGTTGAGCTTACCAAACCATTCTTTAGTTCGTCGAAGTTCCCCACATCACCTTTAGTTATGTTCTAAATGAGTAGTTGGGCTTTCTAACTTTCGGCGAGAAGTCTGAGGTCGCTGAAAGCACTTGACGATAGTTCTTGTTCATCTCCCTTTGTCTACACCCTTGAACCCTTTTAGCATTGTATCTTTTGGTGGGCTAGTCCTTGCTCTCCGAATGTTGTCGATGATTCTCCAAAAGGCCTTTTCTATTGCTGTCTTTAAAAAGTTTCTGAAATTTTAGATTCAATCCTTTCGGCGAGCCCTAGTGATTTACAATTCGTCGATTGGATCAGCGAGTCTATGTGAACCTGCAACTCTGAGATTTTTCTTGAAATGTTTTAAACTTTTTCCTAATCTTTGCACATTGACATGACGCCACGAAAAAGAGCACGGGGTATCATGATCAATGAAGGGGGTAAAACCCTTCAAAGATGGGAAGGCAAGATATTCCACCGAGTGACAAAGACAAGGTCAAAATGCCCATATCTGACAGGGTGACTACTGGTTCAAGGTGCTTTATCTGAGCCTGAGGATGACATGCCTTTGCAGAATTGGCGGGCTGAGATTCGTCCTAGATCTCACCCTAACTCTGCTAGGGTTCCTCCAGATTGGACACCTCCTTTGGATCCTGTTCCAC
This sequence comes from Solanum lycopersicum, assembly GCF_036512215.1. Taxonomy (NCBI): domain Eukaryota; kingdom Viridiplantae; phylum Streptophyta; class Magnoliopsida; order Solanales; family Solanaceae; genus Solanum; species Solanum lycopersicum. The sequence continues at coordinate 26,158,516 of NC_090802.1, read as the reverse complement.
CACTCATCCCTCCCCTTAGGTTTATAAACAACAGGTTGAATTTCATTTCCAAGAATACCCCCTAGACGTAACCGGCCTCTTCGTCCTCTTTAAGGACTAAGACTAGCCTCTTAGCTTACATGATTACATTCATAGGTCAAATTTAGCGCAAAATTTAAATCTTTTTACTATTACTACATTGAGGTTTACATATACCTCTAAATACACGTAATATATATATATATATATATATATATATATATATATATATATCATAACATAGTCATTACAGTCATCTCATCTCATTACAATCTAATAAGAGTATATAAAAAATTGGGCCTAGCTCATACATCAATGAAACAAGACCACATATAGGTCATACAATGTTTATTACTCAATATGAAATCAAAGAAACATAAGAGTCTTAATATTAAAACAACTGCATTATCTAGATAGTGGCATCGCCCTTTGAAATTGAGGACCTACCCTACTTGGATGAATAAGAGATCGAAGTCTTCTTTAAGTTGTCTTCAAAATCCCTTCATGACAGGAACCTAAAATGTTTGGGAAAAGGAAGATAATGGGGTTAGTACACCACTTGTACTAAGTATGAGACCATATGCACACATACTTTGAAAATATGTTGAGAAAAGGGACATATCAATAAGTATGCACTTTTCATTAAAAACCCTTACGCACATTCAACAAGACCATGCAAAATCAATAAGAAATAGTCACTAACTCATAGGCATGTACATCATAAGAGTAATAAAATCAAAACTAGTCAAGTCAACATACATATCATGTAATTAGACATATAGTCAAAGTAACTCTACCATCAAGTCATAACCTCAACAAGAAATAATAAGAGTTCATTATAACATAACCAAAGCAAGACAATTACCCACAACCCTTATCAAGTCAACAAGTGCAATGACCAAGCAAAGCCCCATAACATTTATCAATCAAGTAACTCAATAATAATAATGACCACTCTCCTACTTCACATATCATAGCATTTAAGAGTACATATCAACATACTTTAACAATGTAGACCAATTACATGTTCATAGGAGTAATGGACATCACATATTATCATTAACATGTAAGATCATCATATACATATCATCTACATTTATAAGCATATAAATACAAAATAAAGTCCTCCTAAGACTCCCCTTAAGGCTAACTAGTGCAATGTATAGGTAGAGTCCCATAGCCCTACCTAGACTAAGCTAACCCCATAGGTCATCTTAGTTAGAGTTCAGTCCTTTAGTTTATTTTACCTTTTTTCGAACATCTTTCTCTAACCGACATAGACCACATGAGCTAATATGGAATCCAATGTGATGGAACCCTACGCCAAAAGAAGGTGGAACTTGCCAAGGTAGTACTAAAACATGAACATAGCGACTACGTGGATCCACTAGCTAGTATTCCTACAGGGGCAACATAAATCAAGAACTAGGAGATATAGTTGGTACCCTGTAAAACCTGAAACTATACCCTAGAATTTAGGGTACAATCTTGGATTGTAACCGGAGTCGTCGACCTCTCGGAGGTCTAAGACAAACCTTTACATATCATTCATTGCATACACATAGTGAAAAGTAGTGCAGAATTAACACTTTTCACAAAACATAATATAGTCTTCAAAATCTCTTTCATATAAAATTAATAGGAAATACTAAGTCTCAATATCATCATCTTAAGACACAAAAATACTTGGGACACGGCCCATACTTCAAAATACGAATATAGAAATACTTAGTCTATTACAATACTTTGAATGAAAACATAAAAGACGTATATGCCCTCGAGTCAAGTGAGGACATACTTCAACTTCTCTTGAATGATCTTCTAAGTCCAAGTCTTCTCTTCTCAAAGCTTCTCACCTACCAAGAACATATAGGTAGATAAAAGCATGGAGTTAGTATAACCACATATACTAAGTATGACTTTATGCATAAAAATCATGAAAACGGACATGTATTAGAAATATGCATCTTTTCATTTAAATATCATATTTTAATCATAAGAAAAACATTTAGCAACTTGGAAACACATAAGATAACATTCAAACCAAAAATCATATTTTAGAGATCACTTTACACTGAACTCATTCACTGTTATAGTGAATTATTTCACTGTACAGTGAAGATGTTTATTCTTCACTTAAGATACCCTTTAGCATGTAATATTCTCACTTAAATCTATCCTAAGATTCACTTAAGTCATACAAAGAGAGACCGCTCATACACCCTCTCTAGATGTGCCTAAACGACCCTTAAGATTACTTATAATGAGTCTCTACATACTTAGAAAGTATCATAAATATCAAGGTAAGATTCCTCTACCAAAGGTGAACTCTAAGTTTCACTTGAGTGAGTTGTAAAGAGACTGCCCATACAATCCCTTGCAAACACACTCAAGAGATCCAATAGACACCCTAGGATAGAATCGTTCTCACTAAATCACCAACACATATAGATGATATGACATTCTCTTCCCAAAGGCTATCAAAAGACCTACTTAAGTAAATCAAGAAGATAACGTCCACAGTGACCTCTTCAAGATTACCTAAATAATCCTTAAGACTACCTAAGGCTTAGATCATGTCTACAAAATAAACCAATTTCCCTAACTATAGTCATCCTTAAGACTTCCAAAGATAAGACATGAAGAGATCATCCCTTATGGCCTCTTCACACTTTAGCTAAGGAATCCTTAAGTCACTTTAGATTAGGTACATATTTATTTACATACTACTTAATATAATTCATTAGTTCATTAGTTCATTAAGCCTCATACATCATATAAAGGAAATTCAAATAATGGTCTTGGACAAGACCTAGGAACTCCACATAACACCTTCAAAGTCTATTGTGCAATGTCTAGATAGCGTCCCATACCACCACCTAAACTCCATAAACTCGTCTAATTCTAATAGGTATTCCATATGATGAGAATAGGCAATAAACGACATAGACCATGATAGCTAGACATAGAATCCGGAGTTCTATCCCACTCCAATGAGGTTGTTCTACTTGCCAATAGTAGAACTTGGACACATCCCATTTAGGCACATGATTAAGGAATATGAAGGGCTTATTTGTATTTTAGTCTCATACTTAACTAGAACTACTTTCCCTTACCATACACACTCGGTGCTAGCCTTCGTTCTCATAGAGTAATTCATACATTAGGTTCACATAAAAGGGTTCCATAACAAGTTCATAACCCAATCACATTTACAGTCACATGTCATTCTTATATTCAATACTAAGAGTTCTAACACCCTAAATCAAGGAATCACATATTCATAATCATATATACATCAAGCAAGTGACACAAGTAAACCAAGACAAGATACCACATACTTCACTTTTAACTCATAATGCAAGTCATTCTAGAAACACCTAGAAACAATCTAATATATTCAAGTCATCCTATATATCTTCATAACATATTTAATGTACTCCACATAGACTCACAAATCCATGTAGGAATAACCAAGACTTAACCCTAACACTATACTCATATCTCAAAGTCATAGTCTAACATCGTCACTTAAGGCAACAGAAGTAGAAGAACACACATATGACTTCACATGTAGATAGATAATTTCATGCTTCACATAATCAACTACATAAATAGCCACATTACTTGATGTAGTTGCCAATAAGGCCATGCTCATCATATGCATAAAGTAACGCTGGCAAGGCCATGACAATTTCTAGTAAAACACATAACACCGCCACCATAAGTGGACCATACAAATCACAATAATATCAAATTAAAGAAAATGGGGAAGCATACCATCATCCCCTCTTCCACACTTCAATTCAATGCCAAAACAACCAATTCAACATCACACGGCCCTTACCCATGACCATGAACAATAATTCAAAGCAATAACCATAAAACTCAATGAATCTACATCAATTAAGTCTGGGTTTAAAAATCTAAGATCAATTATATATCAATTAAATACAATTCTTATATCATTAGAAAGCCCATAAGAAACTATATAACAATTCAACAATATTAGCTTAACATCAAGTAACCCAATAAGTAGTCAAAACTAGGGTTAATCAATTTACATGGTTTCATAGGTAATTTAGGTTGAAATCATAAATACAATATCAATTATATCATAATTTAATGTTTAGAAATCGTTTATACAAGAACCCATGTTAGAATCCCGAAATTGGACAATTCACTTTAGAAAACTTTGAAAACATCTTGAGAGTTGGGATCCTTGATGAAACAAGTTTCAAGGATTAAAATCCATACATCAAGGATTATAATTCTTCACTTTGATGAATAATTTCCACTCAAAAACCCCCACACCAAGTTGCTTCTTCAATTTGGATTTCAATGGAGTCTTTGGGATTTTTCTAAGAGTTTTGGATTTTAAATTTGGAAGAATGAAGTCTTTAAGGTGTTTAGCCCTTATATACTTAATTAAGATATCCAAAAGACCCTTAATAAACCGCCAATGACTTAATTTATAAGTAGGGTAAATTTACCAATTTACCCCTAACTTGGCAGCAGCCTGCGTAGGAAGACAGGTCGCTCGACGCTTCCCCTTGACGGGGAGTCACCACCACGACGGGCCGTCACTGGCCACCGTCAATGGTTAAAGTAGCCTGAAAAGGCTTCCATATTCACCCATGCCAAGTACCCCACGATGAAACCCTTTGAAGGGGCGTCAACACGCCTACGAGCGTCGACTGCTCCGTCGTTTGGGGCCTGCTTGGGACAATTTTGGCAAAAGTTTTGGGTCCTTTATCAAGGACCCTTAGATGGTCCTTGGGGATAATTTCCCATAACTTCCAACCCAATTAATATTTTCTATAATTTTAACACCTCTCACATGAATTTCATACGAAACGAACTCATAAAACTCAATGAAACACACCTAGACGTACAAGGTCACTTCAAGGCATATCTTTCGAACGTCATGGACGTTCTTTGTTGTTTTGACCTCCAAACTTCACGAAACTTTAAAAAATGACTACATGATATATTAACTCAATTAATAACCATAAAACATTATCAAACACACATAAGCACATATAATCACATAAGAGACATTTAGGTGACTTAGTCGTCGAACGTCTTAGTCGTCCCTTGATGTTTGACTTCCAACACACCTAATACTTTAGCTACTGCCTCTATACCATATATTAGAAATATTTAGGACCTTATACAATCAATATTAACATGTTAGGCTCTATTTAGTCTAGGTCATCTTTGGGGTCTTACATTACCCTCTTTATGCTATATGCATTGTAATCTCCTATCTCAAGAGTACATTAGTGATCCTACCTTCCCTATGTGGGAAGGGACACTCCTCACTCTAGTTAACTCAGTGCTAAGCTTGAGTCCTTTTTGAAATGTCTTTAATGTCTTTATTAATCAACATAGCTTAATGTAGGTAATATGGTCTAACCCTTGTATAAAAATCATCATCATAGCTCAATAAGAATTGCATGAGTATAATCTTTTCATTACAATTCATATAAGTGTGGTCAGCACATTTACACATCACTTCATGATAAGGCACATTAGTAAATCATTCACCATACTTATAACATATACATCTTAGCCAACACCTTACAACCATAGTAAAGACATGTCAATTCAACATTATACCAACCCTATCAATCCTAGTACAAGTCATGCTCCAATACAACATCATGACTTAATCACAATTAACCAATATTTGAAGTGAAGAATAGGTATTACAAGACTTACCAAGTCTCCTTCATAATTTATCATCAAGGTCTTACCACAAACCCTTAATGCAATCCAATTATGGTATAAATCATCATAATTCAATGACCAACATGATAACAATGCTAAGAGAATCACTACATCACCATTCAATACTAGATTATAACTTAAGACAAGATACTAGGGTCAAATCATAACATACTTCTTAACCTAGATCAATTCTCAAGAACTTAGCATAAAAAGACTACAAATCACCCTGATTAATTCATGATTAGTAGAACAACGTCATCTAGTAATAATTCAACCAATAACCATGTTAATTGAACCAATACAGTACAATTCATATCAAGATCATCACCTAGGGTTAAGAGTTAAGGGTCATCTTCTACAAACAAGACCAATCCATGAAGATATATAAAAATTGAGTTAAAGTACATGTTATTCTATTCATAATATCTAAAATAAATCATAAACAAATAGATTCATAACATCAATTTCAAGATTGAATGAAACCCACTTGAAAACTCAATTTTTTAAATCAATTTGATGGAACCCTTTGAGGAAAGAGGTCTCAAAGGTGAAGTAGATCTCATACCTTGTTAATTGATGAATATTGATTTTGAAACTTGACTCTTTGCATCCCTTAAACCCTTCCTTATATTGATCTTCAATGGTGTTCTTCACTAGAGAGAGAAAGAAGAGAGAAGGAAAAGAGTTTTGGGTTTGTGAGTTATGAGAGTTTTTGTTAGTCTTAATAGGTTAAGTCTTTATATAGAGGTCCTTAATTAACTTAATTGAACCCCCCCTTAACCCTTAGTTAACTAAACTCTTAAATAATTAAATGAATTAATTAAAACAATACAACCAACACAGACCTGACCTACGAGACCCCGAGTGACAGGCCGTAGGTCAGTCGACGCAGTGTGGCCTCCGTGCTGCACATCCGTGGTTTTGGTTAGAGAGTTGCCAAAACGACTTCCCACAAAATTGGATAGTTTTTCATCAATGGAGGCATCGACACCCCGTTGATATACCAAAGGATTCTCGCCTGCAATCCGTTAATGGACACTGCCTTTTGGCAGCCTTTTTGCTAATTTGCAAAGGTTTTCCTCAAGGGCCCTTGGTTGGTCCTTGGGGAGTCTTGCCTGTACGTTTCAACCATGAATCAACTCAAACACATTTTATACACCTTTGCACCAATTTTTCATCATTTTACAACTCCTAAAGTCTAGTCAAATGTCTAAGGCACTCTAGTACCTCCTTGAACTATTTCTCGAACGTCATGGACGTTTTAGTTTCTAGACTCTTTAAATGACTTATATTCATTAAAATGGACCTTAAAATAGTGTCTAAACCTTATGACACTCATGTTAGGCTCTAGAAAACGTCTTGGATTTTCAAAGTGTTACATTGAAAGGTGATGCTTTGCAAACCATCCTTGAGGAGAAGTTAATATCTATAGAGGGACTTGAGGGCAAATATATAGATGTCAGGGACACCATCGACTTCCATAGATTCAAGTAGTTCACCAGAATCTGATCGAGGCCCCTATATTTCTTCATGGTATGGGAATTCTACTCAGCATATGGTGAATTGGTTCTGAAGAGCAAGAAGAAGGCCAGCAAATTCAAACCGATTAAGTCATTTATGGTCCGTGGTAAAGAGGAAAATACAATCGCGTGAAAATTAATATTGTACTTGATAGGAGTCTTGGAGCCATAGAGAGGCATATGAGGATCTATCGGTTACATAATCCTTGGATGATTTAAAGTGCTGGTTGGCTCCATTGATTTCTGATACCACCCCAAGGTGGATCGAGGCAGGAGTTCCTATAGAGAAGAGGGATTTGAGCATTGCGTATAGGTTATGGTTTGGATTCAATAGCAACACAATATTTCCATACCAGAATGAGTCCATTTTGTGACATCTTAAAGAAGTCTGTGTTTGAGCTATCATATCTGCGAGAAGCATCGATGTGGGACTTCTTATAGAGTAGGAGATGACTATGAGGGCTAAGCAGATGCAGACCTCCTTGCAATTATCGGTTCTTCTCATAGAGTTATGCCGACGTGCTGGGCTACCCTGAGAAAAAATGAGATATATTGAGGTTATCCCATCTTCCTTCACTGAAATTCGGTGTATTCAGGATGAGTACACCTGAGAGGAAGCTGACAGAACGAGGGAAGCGTCGGTGGACACATCCCCGCTGGGAGGTATTGATTCAATACATACAGAGGTATCTTTGCCTACTCCGGCCTCCAGGACATCAAGTATATCTAAAACTCTTCTTCTTATTTAGAGTCCCCATGTACCTCAACATCCTCCCAGCCATCCAGGATTACACAAGCGATGATATTGAAGATGGGGAACTTGGATATTCCGCTGACGTGAGGGCGACTCAACTCGAGAGATACATCCTAAGGATGATTGATCGTGTCATCCTTGATGGACTAAACCCCTTCACACATATATTTATGATCTGGCTACTAGAGTCACAACTTGTGAGAGCAGAAAGGGGGAAGAGCAAATAGGGGGAAACCTCTAAGGTTGCGTCTTTGAAAGTAGAGGTAGTAGATTTTAGGAAGGACGTAGACTATCAAAAGTATATTGACTTCACCTCAATACTAGAGGCTGCAGATGATATGGATGCTCCTGATACTTCAAAGATTCCTCAGTCTAACATCGTAGATGTACAACAAGATGGAATAACATCGTATAAATCGGAGGTAGAGACCCATGAGGAATACATAAAGATGTATGATGAAGATGTTTTCGATGATCAGATTGACTTGGAAATTCTATGGTTGAGAATACACACAAGATCTATCTGAGAGAGACCGCCATGGAGGGGATTAGTGAATCTAGGGATAAGTAGATGTGACTCCAGGCACTGATGCTTAACTTAAGAGTGATGCACCCAACATTGAGGCCCTAGCAGATGACGCGACTATTTAGACATGAACCCTCTTTATATCTCTCTCTGTCTTTTTGACTTTTGGATATTATTTTGATTGCTTTTGCGGACAAATGGTTTCTATTTGTAATGGGGTGAGGCCCACCTTTTGTGATTATGTTTTGTTTATATATTTGTGTTAATACTACACTTTGTGGATGATTAAGCTTCTGTCTCCTTGTTTTTAATGAAAATGATTTTTGGGGCCTTCTGAAAAATTATGCCACTTTTTGATAGTGTTTAAATGTGGTCGATCAATACCGATAACTTGAACAGTGCTCATAATCAAACAAAAACTAATGTGTGGTTACAATTAGGCCAAATGAAGCTGCATATGCAATATGTGAACTTTTTGCATCTCATTATGATGACCAATTATTAAATTGAGTCTCTCCGGATGAATCATGCACACTAGAGCAACTGTCAAGTCTTGTTTGTCATTGGATTCAATGCCTAGTGTGATGAGCTTACCGTGAACCATGCATGATGCCACCTGGAATTTGCCTCATTGGTCTGGTTTACTAAGTGATGCAATCTCATTATATTATCTTAGGCAAATTTGAAGAGTGTTAAACAACTTGACAAGTATAACTCTTTTTTAGCCTACCATGTGAGTATGTGAACTCCGGTTAAACACCCTTTTGAGCCTTAACCTTTTCTTGGAAGAAACTTGATGAATTGTGACCTTTCTTGATCCATTACCCATAATCCTCATAATTTGTGGGTGGTGAAAAGAGAAGGCAAATTCATAAGTGCAAAGAAATCCCATTTTACCCACGGTTTTGAGAAAGATGAAACCCCTTCATACAAGAAAAAAATAAGAATTAAAAATAAAAAGAATGAAAAAGATGTGGAATAAAGTTTTTAAAGTGCAAAGAAAATTGGGTTTCCAACCGTCCATGGAAGATGAATAATGTAGAGACTTGTGAACACAAATGAAAATTAAGAAGAAAGGAAATAAAGTGTTGTTCATACCACCTTTAATGAGGATTATAGTGACCCGAGATCACCCCAAAGTCGCCACACGGCGTACTTGACCTCTCGAAGGTCTTGTACAAGCCTCTTATCATTCATTCATCACATATATATGAAAAGTAGTGCGGTATTAAAAATTTTCATAATAATAGTCAAACTCTTTAATAAAACATAAGAAAGAACTTAGTCTCAACATACTCCATCTTATACACAACTCATTAACATAGGGTCACGATCCTTTCATCGGTTTGAAAAGAAACTATAGTCTATTACAAATTCTTTTAGAAAAGGAAAACTAAACATATTACATGTCCTCGAACATATGAGGACACACCAACCTTAAGAGAATGTTATTTCCCAAGCTTCAACTTCTAAGAATATCCTCACTTGCCACCTACACTTGTAGACATAGGAAAGATATGGAATTAGCACATTGGATGCACTATGTATGGTGAACATGTAAGAAAACCATAGAGATCTTCATCATAAGAGTTTAGTAGACATAATGCGAGTCAACAATCACATAAAAGAGATATTCCATACTCCACAAATAATCTTTTCATCACTTTAGATCCCCTTCCTAAAGTTACTTTTAAGACTCGCTTGAGTAAGACATGAAGAGTGCGCCTATACACCCTTCTTCAAGCAAACCTAGGTGATTCTCGAAGCTACCCTAGATAAGAAACTTCCATTTTAACATTCTTTTACTAAGTAAACATTACTCAATAAAACCATTTAAGAGATAAGTAATCAACTAAGGGACCTCACATAATGGTCTTGGATGACCTAGGGAACTCATTATAGTACCTTTAAAGCATACTCGTTCCATGCGTAGATAGCGTCCCATTCCACTACCTACATGTTTTAATACTTATCCAATAATAGAATGCACATCCCATATAATGATAATAGAAATTAACCGACATAGACCACACTAGTTCTTTATGGAATCCGGTGTCCTAAAGACCCTACAACGTGAAAGTTGTTCTACTTGCCAAGGGTAGAACTAGGACACATCCCATGTTGGCACATGGTTGAAGGATATCAAAGGTTTATTTATACCCTAATCTCATATAATGTTGAGCTGCTACCACAAGTATATTTACTTAGTGCTTCGCCTTTGTTCTCAGAGAGTCATTCATTCATGTACTAGTATTTGACAAGGTACCCTTTCTAAGTCCTACAAACTCAACATACTACTATCAAGAAGGGATCCACTAGGGTCTATTGATCAAGGTCTATTAAGATAGCTCTTATGACTTTCTTTAAAATGGTCGCATTTCGTTCCGGCTGACCTCTCTCTAAGAGCATCATTCCACTAAAGAAGGGCACTACATAAGTCTACCGGTCAATACTTCTTTATTAATCTTCTTTTCATTATTAAAGGTTTCACATTCTTAACATTCTTCTCATATTCAAGGTTCCATCTAAGTCTTTAATAGAAGGGAGCCTACTTTAGGTCTATCGATCCTTGAATTTCATTCTTTTCATCATTCAAGAGAAGGGTGCCTAAGCCTACCTAGTAAATAAATAATATTCATCATATCATTTATTCAAAATAATTCAAGTACTGAGTTGGGACAACACTCTACACACATGATACCACATTATTCTATAAATGCTCTCCCTAGTCCTTCATCATCATATATCAACAATTAGAGAGGTAATATATCCAGACATAACATTATAGCACCCATACAAGATCATATAGACGTCACATGAGAACCTTAACGTTATAACTTTACATATACATTATCACGATCATACCATAATTCACAATATAATACTGACAGGGGCATGTTTATAATGAATATAACAATTAAAAACCGCCACCATAAGTGGACCATACTAATCAACAACAATTCAATATCAATTATATTCTAAAAAATGGAATTAGGTCAACTTACCACCTTCTAATAGCCACAATCACCATTCCTTGGCATTTCCAACAAATTCGCATAAAAATAACTTTACAATAACAATACACGTAAGACTAGGCCAACAATTTATCCATGTCCATGATCCCTCAATACTCAATATAGATATCAAAACTATAAATCAAGATATAATAAACTCTAATATTGATCAATACATAATTCAATAACTCAATACAATCTACACATAAATTTAATAGAATTTAGCCATGACCAATTCACCCACATTAGAGCCAAAATTAGGAATTCAAGAACTACATGGTCCATGGAGATTCTTATCTTAAAACATTCAATTAACATTTATCAACCCATAAAATATCAATTTAAACATTTTCATGAAAGAATCCATACTTAGAATTCAAAATAGGACTTTAAGGTTTTCGAAAGTCTTTGAAAAACCTTTGGAATTGGATCCTTGAAAAGAAGAAGAATCAATGATGAATCACCATACTTTTATTGAGAAATCCCGTGATATTTATGGACAAATCAATGAATAACTTTAATCGCTTCAACCTTGCTTCAAGTTTCATCGGAGTGTAGCGAGAACTTACTTTAATCTTGGGTTTTGATTTTTGAAAAGTGAGGTCTAATTTAGGTCTTAGGTATATAAACTAAATTAAAATACCTAAACAAACCTAAAATAACCGTCTAATAGTTAATTAGTATGTGGGGTGAATTTCCCTAATTGCCCCTAAGTTGGCCGAGACACCTGCAAAAATTGCAGGTGTCAATCAACGGTTACATCAACGGGGCGACATTTGAACCACAACCTGTCCTGATGGGCGTGGTTTTGGTCAGAGACTCCCAAAATAGTGATTAATATCCCAAAACTAAGTTTGTATCCACACGCCCTAACGACATGGCGTGATTCAATCAAAAGGGGTGTCGATTGGGTCGTGGCTTAGACTGCTTTTGACAACTTTGTTGCAAATATTTGGGTCCTACTTAAAGACCCTTAGGGTGGTATTTGGGGAGTCGTACCTGGAAGTTTTGACCCTAAACATGTTAATTTAGATGTTAGAGTCCTCTCCTATCAATTGAGACACCAAAAGAACATATAAAACATGCAAAGGCACACTAGCACACACAAGGACTAGTTTTCAAATGTCTTAGTCATTCTTCAATGTTTTACTTCCAAACTCTACAAACTGTCTTCTTAATATATTATTAATAATTTTAACACCTTATTAGCTCATAACACGCATGATAGGCTATAGTTAAAATAGTTCATTTTGAGGGTTGTTACGTTCTCCCCCACTTGGACAACATTCTTCCTCAAATGACACTAAAACACTTTCAAGAGATAAAGACTCAAAACTAGCAGCCCATAACCATACCACATAATACACAATACACATAACTAGGAGAAAGATCGACTTCACATAATAAAGAGACTCAAAACACAATAAGAAAGTAGATACAACATCTACAACTTATCAGGCAATAAAGCTCTACCTTCTCATTTCACATAGGAGGAACTTCTTTGTCCATATATCATCATGCTCATAACATTATTTCTAAGAACATTATGCCCATTTCTCATAAAACATAATTATGCAACATTCTTCAAAAAGATCCCTGTTAAACGTGCTGAAGAGTTCACTTATTCTACATTTAGGAAATTTATTTTAAATTCACATCAACATGAGAGACAACATCATTTAAGCTCATTTTACTAGATAAACATAAACTCATGGAAACAAGCCAAAATAGTAAGGTAAACATGAAACTCATTTTTCACAAAAGAATCCCAATTTAAGCAAATGCTACTAGGAAGCTCTAACTCTCAAGCTTGAATAGAATAGAATAAATGAGATAAAATCCATCAACCCTACTGTTCACCATACTCTTCCACTTAGAAGAAATCCATCACACAAAAAAGGGAAAACCATAACATACATGTACCTTAATCCGGATTTGCTTCATTGTTAGCTTGGAGACTACATAACCGGTTCTTCCTTTGTTCACCAACATACAGACCATTAGGAGGAGCTTTTTTGGCCTCTATTTCTCTAGCCGCCAAGATAGGAAAATCTCTCACCTTATGGTCATTCTTCCCACAACCATAGCACCCACTAGTACAAGCTAGACATTTACCAAAGTGTTTCTTTCCACAAGTAGAGCAAGTAGACTTAACATTTTGAGAACCACCACCCTCTCATGGTTAACCTTATGAGAATTAGGGATATCTTGGTTTGGAGTTCTTTTTTTAAACCTAGGTTGTTTTTTTCCGTTGGTTCTTTCTCTCTTAAAACCTTTACCCCTGCTTTCAAGCTTAGATTCCTCAATGGATTGAGCATACACCATAAGCCTAGATAGAGTCATGTCATTAAGGAGCATGGTCGTACGACACTTTTCCTTCACAAGTTTGTCAACACCAGTCACAAACCTACCCACCTCATCTGTAGGGTTAGACACCAAAAATGGAGCATACTTAGAAAACAGGGTAAATTTCAAGCAATACTCCTCCACACTCATGTTACATTACCTAAGGTTTATAAAATCCTCAACCTTAAGTTCTCTTTTCTCACGGGGAAAGTATTTTCCTAAGAATGCTTCCTTAAAATTTTCCCATTCTATGGGACCCGATTCAACCGGCCTATTATCTTTCCATTAGGTGTACCGCACTTGAGCAAATTCTCTCAATTGGACGAGGCCAACTCCGCCTTCTCCCTAAAATTCACCCCCATAGCACTCAACAACTTATACACACCATCTAGAAACTCTTGGAGATCCTCTCCCTCCTTAGAGAGAAGAAAAGTAGGAAGATTCATCCTCATAAGGTTCCTCAATCGAGAGGTCATGGTACTCTTAAGAGCATTCATCCTAGGCCCTACATCTCGATTCACTTGAGCCATCATGGCTCGATCTAGGGTAAGAATATATCCTCTAATTTCCTCATTTTTCATGTCCGGGGGAGCCACCAAAACCTAATTCCCTTTGTTAGCTATACAAACTTGTTCAACTTGAGGAAGTTGAACACTTTAGGGAACTTTTTCACTCTAGGGAGGAACTCCCTCATTTACCACTTCCTCATCTACTCTTCATGTGGGCGTCCTTCTTGTATTCATGTCTATGAACATAAAATAAGAGATTAGAAAAAGACAATTCTAACCAAACTCTATGGCACCACAAGAGCAATGAAGAAAGGGAAACTTATATCGTCCTATAGCCTATGGCTCATAGATGTGTCACAACTTACCACCGATGAACAAGACTCTACTAGACGTGGCTTTATTGAGACTTGAATCCTAAATACTACTTCATAACCTTATGCTCTAATACAAAGTTTGTAATAACCCGAGATCACCCCCAAGTTTCCACACGGCGTACTCGACCTCTCGGAGGTCTTGTACAAGCCCCTTAGCACTCATTCATAGCAAATATATGAAAAGTAGTGCAAAATTAAAACTTTTGATAATAATAGTCAAACTCTTTTATAGAAACATAAGAAAGAACTAAGTCTTAACATACACCATCTTAGACACAAGTCATTCACATTGGGTCACGACTTATTCATCAATTTGAAAAGAAATTATAGTCTAATACAAAGACGTTTATAAAAGGAGAACTAAAACATAGACCATGTCCTTGAAAGTAGGAGGACATACCAATCATGGGAGAATGCTATTTCCCAAGCTTCAACTTCTAAGAATATCCTCACTTGCCACCTACACTTGTAGACATAGAAAACATAGAGAATTAGCACATTGGATGTACTTAGTATGGTGAACATGAAAGAAAACCATGCAAAAAGGGACATTTACTTTAAAATATACTTTTATTCTATTTTGATAGAAATCTTCATCATAAGAGTTTAATAGACATAATATGAGTCAACAATCACATAAAAGAGATATTCCATATCCCACAAATAACGTTTTCATCACTTTAGTCCCTACCTAAAGTTACTCTAAGACTCACTTGAGTAAGACATGAAGACACCACCCACACACCCTCTTCAATCACACCTAAGTGATCCTCAAAACTACCCTAGATACGAACCTTTCATTTTAACATTCTTTTACTTAGTCAACATTACTCATTAAAACCATTTAAGAGACAAGTAATCAATGATGGGACTTCATATAATGGTCTTGGAAGACCTAGGGAACTCATCCTAGTACCTTTAAATCATACTCGTGCCATGTGTAGATAGAATATCATTCCACTACCTACGCGTTGTAGAACTTCTCCAATACTAGGATGCACATCACATATGATAATAATAGGCATTAACTCACATAGACCACACTACCTAGGTATGATATCCGGTGTCATAAGACCTTACACCGTGAAAGGTGTTCTACTTGCCAAGGGTTGAACTAGGAAACATCCCATGTTGGCACATGGTTAAGGGATATCAAGGGTTTTTTTGTACTCTAGTCTCATATAAAGTAGAGTTAATACCACAAGCATATCCACTCGGTGCTTTGGCTTTGTTCTCATAGAGTCATCCATTCACGCACTAGTGTTTGAGAATGTACCATTTCTATGTCCTAACAACTCAACATAGTAATACCAATAAGGGTTCACTAGGGTCTACTGATCAAGGTATATTAGAATAAATCTTATGACTTTCTTAAAGATGGTCGCATGTTGTTCTAACCAACCTCTATCTATGTCCATCATCCAATAAAGAAGGGCACCATTTAGGTCTACCGATAAAAGCTTCTTTATTAACCTTCTTGTCATTATTCAAGGTTTTATATTCTTAACCTTGTTCTCATATTCAAGGTTCCATCCAAGACTTTCATAGAAGAGCACCTACTTTAGGTCTACCGATCCTAGAATTTTATTCTTTTCATTCATTCAAGACAAGGGTTTCTAAGTCTACCAGGTCAAGACACAACATTCATCATATAATTTATTCAATATAATTCAATTACCAAGTAGAGATAACCATTCTACCACACATGATACAACATCATTCTACAAAGGCTCTCCCTATTCCTTCATCATCGTATATCAACAATTAGAGAGGCAATATATCCAATCATAGTATTATAGAACCCATACAATACCATATAGACGTCACATGAGCACCTTCACTTTATACATTTACATATACATTATAATTATCATACCAGAATTCACAATATAATGCCACCAAGGCCATGTTCATAACGATCATAACAATTATCACCGCCACCATAAGTGGACGATGCCAATCTATAACAATTAATTATCAATCCTATTCTAGAAAAAGGAGTTAGGTCAATTCACCACCTTTCAATAGCCACAATCACCTTACCATGGCATTTCCAACAAATTCACAAAACAAGAGATATTTACAATGACAATATACATAAGACTAGGTCCACAATTCATACCATGTACATGATCCATCAATACTCAATAGAAATATCAACATTATAAGGAAAGCTATGAACAATTTTCACCTTGATCAATACATAATTCAATAGTCGGATACTATTTACATATAAATTCAATACAATTTAGCCATCATCAATTCACCCACATTAGTGTCAAAATTAGAAATTCAAGGACTACATGGATTCATGGATATTTTGATAGTAAAACCTTAAATTAACATTGATAAACCCATAAAATATCAATTTAAACCTTCTCATGCAAGAACCTATGCTTAGAATTAAAAATAGGACCTTAAGATTTTCGAAAGTCTTTGAAAACCCTTTGGAATTGGCTCCTTGAATAGAGGAAGAATCAAAGATGAATCACCATACCTTTATTTAATAAATCGCACTAAATTGATGGAGAAATCAACGAATAATTTCAATCCTAGATTCAACCTTGCTTCAAGTTTCAATTGCGTCTAGAGAGAACTTATTTTGATCTTGGGTTTTGATTCTGAATAAATGAGGTCTAATTTAGGTCTTAGGCATATAAAATAACATAAAAAATCTAAAAATACCTAAAATAACTATCTAATAGTTAATTAGGATGTGGGTGAATTTCCTTAATTACCCTTAAGTTGGCCAACACACCTGCAAAAATTGCAGGTGTCAATCGATGGTTGCATAAACAGGGTGTCATCTGAACCACGGCCCGTCCCTTATGGCAATGGTTTCGGTAAGAGGCTCAAAAATGGGGTCTAAGCTCCCACTCCTAAGTATGGATCCATGACCCCTAACGATGGGGCGTCATTCAATCAAAGGGGTATCGATAAGATCGTGCATTGGACTTCTTTTGACGGCTTTGTTGCAAATGTTTGGGTCCTTCTGAATGACCCTTTGTGTGGTCCATGGTGAGCCGAACCCAAATGTTTTGAACCTAAACATGTTCATTAGATTTTAGAGTCATCTAATATCAATTTAGACACCAAACAACACATAAAATATGCAAAGGCACACTAGCACACACAAGGAATAATTTCCCAAAGTCTTGGTCGTTCTTTAATGTTTGACTTCCAAACTCTACAAACTGACTTCTAAAGATATTATTCATCATTTTGACGCCTTATTAACTCATAACACACATGATACGCTCTAGTTTCACCTAGTTCGTTTTGAGGGTTTTTACAAGGATTACAACCACTTAGCCTAAATGACCATTCCTTTACACTCAGCCCCGATAAAAGCCTTGAAAAGACCTTATAGATCTTGAGTGAGTTGAAACATTTGTTGTCTCGAAAATAAGGGCAAACATATGGGTAAAATCATGCAGTGTGTTTATCTTTGTGAGTATGAGTGTTGTATTTGATTACTGAGATTTAAATTCTGAACCATTGTGTGTAAGTATGGAGTCATCCTTTGTATGAGGGCATTTGATAACCTTTGTTGATCTTGAACTTAAAATTGAAGCAAATATTGTGATCTTTATATTCTTTGGTAATGATGAGTCACAACTTGAATCTTCAAGTGCACAATAGATCCTTGCATGAGAAAGGTGAGTCTTTTTGTGTGGATTCATGATTGATTCTCTAAGACATAATTTTTGAACTTCTGAACTTGAATTTTACCTGAGGAAAAGAAAATTTTTAAGTTGGGAGTTTTGATGAATCCATGATTTGGACTCATATAGGACTTTATTTTATTAGAATTAGTGTCCTTAAATGCATATTTTGTGTCAATAACTGATGTAAATCTTTGATTTTCAAGTATTTGGAGTGAGTAACAAAGCATGGACACAAGTGATAAAAAATGAACAAGGCAACTGAAAGAACAAAGAAAAGAAGGCCCGAGGATTGCCTAAACCATTGGGTGAGTCATCGAATAACCATGGTCTCACTTAATGTTCTAGTGTGTCAAGCCTTGGAAGAAAATCAAGTTGGCGATAGAAAGGAGCAGTTGGAGAGTTTCTGAATGATTCTGTGATGCACTGCTATATCTCCCTAAGTGACAAAACCTGAAGATGTTGAAGGCCAAAAGCAAAAAGATGATAGAATAAACCAGAGGACTGATCTTCGAGTGGATCAGAGATCCTGAATTATTGTTTAGAATGGTCCTTGTAGCATTCTTTTTACAACTATAAGTACATTTTCAAAGGGAGTCTTAAGAGAGAGCTACTAACTAATTTTTATTTGAGAACAATCATTAAAGAGCTCTGAGAATAGAGACTAAGTTTTCTTTAGATTTGAGAATTGGAGTTCTTCCATCTTCAAGAAATTGACAGAGCTAACTGAAATTCTTCATTCTTGACATCCGTAAGAATAATATTTATCATACACATTTGATTAAATTGCAATCTGGTATTGTTTTCTTGTTTTTTTACTTTATCTAACTAAAACGTCAATTCTCGAGGAGTGATTATGGGTTGATTTAACTTTTGGGTATTGATATTTGATAATCTAGATGTTGTTCTAAAGTGATTTCATTCACTAACTATAGATTAATCTAAAGGGTTGTATTTGTAAATGCAACTCTACCTTCGTGTTTTTGGCTTGCTCGAGAGAAAGAGATTCTAAAACCAAGATTATTGAATTCATGGTATGTGGGTATTGGAATTTCATGGTCTCATCTATACAGAGTGAGTCCAAAACCCTTTTCTACACATTTAAAGAGACAAAGTGAATGAACTAAAGCTAAGGATGTTCTTAGTTGCTGCTTATTGGTGTTATAGAGAAACCAATTTGGTTCAGGGTAAATTGTTTTGAGAGAAAGTTTATCCCCAAAAATCTAGCTTAGTTACTGATTTACAATAATTACTATCATTTGAAATTACCTAGTTGTCTACCTTAGCCCATAATCCAATCATATTCAAAGAATCCTATATCTTTACTTGCTTATTTTTATGATTAATTGTTGTAGTAGTTGTTAATTACAAATCAACTCCCTACCCATATTTACCACTTGTGTCACCTTAAATTTGAAGTATGCTTTTATTCATAAATGTCTTTACCTATGATTGACTTGAACATGTTTCTACCTGGATATTGGATCTCAAGCACGAACCACTCCCTGTGGAAACTATCCCAACCCCATTGGTTGGATTATATACTGACTAATGATTGTTGACACTTAGTATTGGATGAAGTGTCCTGATACGTGAAATAAAAATATGCATTTGAGAATACTAATTCTAATAAAATAAAGTCCTAAACGAGTCCAAATCTTGGAATAATCACAAGCCTTGAAAAACCTTTGTGATCTTGAATGAGCTTATTATCTTGTTGATTGAAAAATATGGGCAAGCCTATGGACAAGGATCATGCATATATTGGTTTTTGAGAGAGTAAGAGTTCTTTGTGATTCTAAATTCATAAAGTTGATGAGCTTTGTGTGAGCATGAAATCGTTCTTTGGTGTGAGGGAATTCGAATGCTTTTGTTGATCTTGAACTTGCTTTTGAAGCAAGCATTTTGAACTTGAGTTCATTTGATAATGTGTCACAATTTGAAACTTAGAGTGAACAATTGAACATTACATGAATATTTTGAACCTCTTGTGTGCATGCGTGTTGAGTCTTGAGTAGCATTGTTTGTAGACATCCTTGTTGAACTAATTGATCTTGAGTTTTACTTGAGGACAAAAAAGATTCTAAGTTGGGGGGTGTTGATGATTTTGAGATTCCAACTCATTAAGTACTTTGTTTGGATAATTTATTAAGAACAAATGCCTAATATATTCTCTAAACTAATGTTAAAGTATTGATTTGCAGCGATGAAGGCAAATGAGCAAGGCAAGGACAATACCAGGAAAAAGGAGCCAAAAAGATGAAAAAGTAAAGATAAAAAAATTTGAAAATTGCCAAAGTCGCCAAGTGGTACTTCAGCTCGCCTAAAGTTCTAGACAGCCAACTCTGGGGGAAAATCCAACTTGGCAATAAATTTGGACCTTTGATGGAACGCCGATCAGATCGGCGACATATTTAGATCGCCTAAACTTATAAAGCATTGAGGATAAAAAGCCAACGAAGATAGGTGGTGAGATGGAGCAATTGGCGCATCATCGACCTTGTCGGTGACACTCTACTTACCTCGTTTAATGGTCCGTGCAACAAAAATTTGGAAAACTACAAATTGAATTTTAAGAAGAGTTTCAAAGGGTCCTGATATTTTTTTTCTAACGTCCAGTTTTAGTTTTCTTTCGTTTTTAGAGTTCTTTGAGTATTTATCCATTGGAGAATAACTTTCAAGGGTTTTTCAATTATATTGTAAGTGGATCTTTGATTTTTAAAATTTTTGATTATTTTAATGACTTGTATTGCAATACCCATACATGGAGAATGTTTTTGGCATTGATTTATATCTTTTTATGATGCTTGGCTAAAATATCAATTCTTGGGGTGTCATGACGTGATTATTTGCCTAATTAGCTTATGGGTATTATTGGTTTAATGTGAGTTTGATTGATAACTTAGTAGGCATTTATGATTGTAGTTGTAAATAAAATTTTAGCTTATTTTTTTGGACTTGCTCGAGAGAGAGGTTCTAAAGACAAGGTTGTCAATTGATGATTGTAGTGTATGGGTAGTGTTGGTTTCAGCTTGAGAGAGTGAATCTTAACTCATTCCTACCTATCTAGCTCGAGAGAGTAGATAAAATACAGTTTGGGGTGTTCTTAGTATTAAGTTTGTTAAGGTTCGAGAGAACTCGCTTAAATAGTAACAGTTGTTAGAGAGAAAGCTATTGCATCTATAGTCTAGCCTACGCACAGAAATTGAGTGATTTATTAGTAAACTTCAATTACCCATATAGTAAAAATATCCTATAATCGATCACATCCCGAGAATTCCTTCCTACTTGTTTAATCCCCTATTTAGTTGATTATTATAGTTGTTAATTGACACCTTAAGATCCCCCATTGACACTCATTGTCGAACCTTGACTTATTTTGTTTGATTTTAACAACGTCTACTTCTATAACCGATTAGAAGCACATCTCTTCTTCATTAAAATTCATATTGTACGCTCTATGTGGGTTCGACCCTAACCTTTCGTTGGGTTATATACTATATTACGATCGCCTACATCTAGAATCGAATAAGGTGTAGTTGAGTGTTTATCAGAACTATGGTCTTCTGAAATAACTGGCTCAGTTTTAGTAGGCCTTGCAAGCCAAAAGGTTGTCTAAGGGCCTGTTTAGATTGACATTTTTGGCTTATGATTTATAAGTTAAAAGCCATA
Source organism: Solanum lycopersicum (assembly GCF_036512215.1). NCBI lineage: Eukaryota > Viridiplantae > Streptophyta > Magnoliopsida > Solanales > Solanaceae > Solanum > Solanum lycopersicum. The sequence goes on along the minus strand of NC_090802.1, from coordinate 26,136,385 downwards.
ATTAGGATTTCTAACTTATGATTTTGGGCTTATTTTTGTTATTTTGGCTTTATAATAAGTGCTTGTAAGAACTTTTTAACTTTACCAATCACTTCAAAACCGCTTAAAAGTTATTTTAGCTTAAAACCACCTAAAATAAGTCAATCCAAACGGGCACTAACTCTGCTCACCTGAAAAGCACTTTTGAGATGTTGAAAAAGGATTTTCCTTCCTCCTCAAGCCTAAATTAAGACTTATTTTTTAATCCTTTTTTGTGCATAGTCTTGTGTTTTGTTAACTTTTTCAGGCTATAGTGTGCCTTTCTTTGTGTTTTTGTGGATGTTGGTTTTTGTGGTTAGGCCTCCTTGTACATTGAATATCTAAGTTTGGTGTTTTTTTTCTTATGGATAATTGGGTTATTATTACTTGAGATGGTTATGTAGGTAGTGCTGCCGGGTTTTTGTGATGCCAAAAGGGGGAAGACCGCGCGTAATACTTGTTGAATGTGTAACTTTTATAGTTGTGTAATACTTGTATATACTTGTTGAATGTGTGACTTGTATGGATGCATAATACTTGTATATAGTTGTTGAATACGTGACTTGTATAGTTGCGCAATACTTGTATAGAATAACATATTAGATTCATAAGAGGTGGTTATCATCATCAAAAAGGGAAAATTGATAGAGTCAATAATGATTTTGAAGAATGACAAAAGATGTATCACATGTAAGGAATAAGTCACAAGTCAAGAGGTAAGAAGAAAATTTCTACAATTATAAAATAAAGCGTGAACATAAACCACTTTTTATTATGATTCAAAAACTTGTAAGGAGAAGGAGAAGTTCCAAGACAAAACAAAAAAAAGAAAGTTGCGACGAAGTTAGTAGAATTCAAGTCAAATAAGGAAAACTAAAAATGCTAAAGTTAGTATAATTCAAGTTGAAGAAGGAAAACATAGTTCAAGTCTATATATAGGGCGAGGTTCTCTCCATAGAATCTTGTGCACTTACATAGAGAGAAACAAGCAAAACACGATAAGAGATTGAGAGAGTTTTGAAATGAGTTCTAAGTGTAGGTTGGTCTAAAGAGTTGGTGCAACTTGTAGACCGTAGACTATAGAAGACTTAAAACCTGGGTTTTTTTTTTCTTGGGTATAAGGGATTAAATTTTATAAATCCTTAGATTACATAGGTATCTAATCAATATGGAGTTTGAATTTCTATTAAAAAAATGAAGTAGTGAACTAAATCATTTTTATACTGCATACTTATTTACTTCGACAAATAATTAAGGAACAAATAGTTTTCCATGTTCCTTAAAAGAATTAAAGAGGGCATAATTCTAACAGTAAGTTATATAAATTGGGGTAGATGAGCTATTATTTTTTTAAATAAAATATTTAGTGTCCCTTTCTATTAGCTTATGTTTATATCTTTTTGACTTTTAGACACTTTTTTTTTGTTTTGAAGGTGTTTGGAAAGGTTAAAAAGTATGGTAAAAGATAAGAGAAAATAAAAAACTACTCCCTCCATTTCAAAAAAAAAGATTCAATTTTCTTTTTAGTCTGTTTAAAAAAAATGATTCTTTCTTTTTTTGGTAACACTTTAAATTCAACTTTCAACGGTACATCTTTAAGACCACAAGATTAAAGAGTACAATTGATATAACTTTAATTTAGATTCACAAGATTAAAAAATCTTTCTTTTCTTAAAAATTGTTCCAACTCAAACAAGATCATTTTTTTAAACGGGAAATATTTATTTGGACATAAGAGTTATTGTTTATAAAATAATTTTGGAATATTTATTCTTTTTTGTACGTTAGACGCTTATACGCACGTCTTTGCCAACTAAACCCTTGAGCTCGCTGAAACACAATATATTAAACACCTCTGACCATTAACTGAATACATATGTCACTAATATTGGTGCCTTGGAATGATGTGTGATTCCACACGTTTTAAAGCAAGTATGTATAAATTTATATGAAAAAAAAATAAAAAGAAGGCATCTTCTCCACCCACCCCAAATTTCTTAAATCCATTCCAGTGTTCCACCCCTAAATATTTTCTCAAAGTTCATTCACTTTGCCGCAAATCAATGTCACTCCTAGTTCTTTTCGTTTTTCAATGTTTCTTCTCTCAAAATATCGATTTCGTTCTTTGGTGATAGTGGGTATTAAAAATGAAAACTTTATTGGTAAGCTTGATAAAACTTCAAGAATAACAAATGGATTTTTGAATATATGAAATAAATTTAAAATTGTATAGAGATTTGTTGGGTTTGTGTTTGTTAATCAATAGTGTAAAATTCAAGTCAAATGGGTAAGAATTCCACCCATTTGACATGAATGGTTCTCAATTTGAGAGCGAAAATAGAGAAAATAATGTTTACAATTTTTATGGTATGCTTATTATTATTATTATTATTTTATTTGTTTAATATTTAGTTTATTAGGTGTCGTTAAAATGACGTGAAATCCTACATTTAAATGAGTGTACCCCTTAAACACACATATGATGACAAAAGGATTTAACATATTGTGTTTTACTGAGTTCAAGTTGAGAAAACCGTAAATATAAGGATCCTACTTACAAACAGAACAAAGTATAAGGGTCTATCATGTCATTCCGCCGTAAAGGAATCTTATTAAATTGAGTATATATAGTTAGTATGGGTTGAATTGTTTGAACAATATAAAAGAGTTATTATTGGTCCAACTTGTGAGGTGAAGATGAATTGGTACAGAGATACTCGGTTACGCAACTAAGTTAACGACCACAAAACTAATAGATTCATATAGACCCACTAGGAACCCCAACACGGCAGTTTCGTCCTGCTAGTATTATTTATTAGTATAGTATTAGTAAATTAGTAAGAAGAAATAATTAATTCGTTCAAATTAAAGATGGAAACTTTGTGCTCAAATATTAATGTTGGATCATCCATCTCCAAACCATCATTTTGTTATAGATTTCCATCCTTGACACATAGAAGAGGGGCTGCTTGTAGGAGAAAGGAGCTTATTCCTATTTCACTGGTGGGAGAGAATGATCAAAATTTGGTGAAATGTATAGGCAAAGGAGTTATTGGATTAGCTGCTGCTACTGTGCTGTCATTCTCCTCTTATTCTCCAGCTTTCGCTCAGTCTTTAACTGTAGCATTCCCTGTCTCTCACACACCTGAGGTATCTAATCCATTCCTTTTGTTTTATAAAACACTGAAATGAGGTTAAACCTGCTTATTGAATGTTTCATAGGTAAATACAGTTCAGAGGACCTTAATTGAGGCTTGGAGTTTGATTAGAGAGACATTCGTAGATCCAACTTTCAATCATCAAGGTAAAATCATTTACCAAAACACAGGGTCTCGGAGCTACGATAGCTTTTATGTTCACCCTATATTTGTTTTTAAGAACTGAATAAATATATGTATGTATATTAACTTGTGAACATCTAATAAAACTGATTGACGGCTCAGTGGTAAGCAAAAGGTTATGGAAATGCTTTCTACCTAGAGTTGTGTGTTTAATTTTTTTTAAATGGAAGCATATTTTGCAATATTTTCTATTTTGTCTTAAAATTTAGAACAGCCAAACTCCTACTGCCGACACAGCAATTTTGTGTGGTACAACCTCCTTTTGAACTTTGTTTTTACAATTTCCTAAACATAGTGTTAAATTGTATCAGCTAGCAACCTAACTGTTTGTGGAACATATCTCATAGATTGGGATTTGAAACTGCAACAAACCATGGTAGAAATGTTTCCATTGAGATCAGAAGATGCTGCCTATAGCAAAGTAAGGGGAATGCTATCTACACTTGGAGATCCCTATACACGCATTATTAGTCCTAAGGTGCAAATCTTTCTTGTATGATTAAATGCATATTACATATACATTAATATTGATACAATATTTTCAACAGGAATATCAAAGTTTTAGAATAGGAAGTGATGGAAATTTACAAGGTGTTGGCCTCTTTGTCAGTGTTGAACCAAATACAGGCCACCTGGTTAGTAACAACAATTGAACGACCTAGCTATTTTACTTTATTTCCTAAAGTATAGGTTTCTTATCCAGATATAGATTTTGTTTGTCTATTTCTTGTGTTACTTCCTTGATGCTTCTTGAGGGGAAACATCAGTCTTAAACAGTGCAGTTTAAATGTTTTCAGCAATGAAGAATTTGGTATCTTTATTACGACAGATTCTATATTAGGAATATGTCATCTACTGAATGTCTGAACCAGGAAACAGTTGTAATTTAACGTACAGGTTGTTTTGTCCTGTGTGGAGAATAGCCCAGCTGCGCGTGCTGGCATTCATGAAGGAGATGAATTGCTTGAGATAAATGGTAATTACTTATTAGTCAAACTAGTGTTTTATCAGCAGAACTTAGCAAGCTAATGACCTAATGGCTTACAGATATGGACTAAAGTTCAAAATCTTGATCTTCCATCCAGTGGATAATAGAGTTTCCTAAATGCAGTTGGTTTGAAGCTTTCTTCGAAATGTTCAATGTCTTCCATCCTGTGGATAATTGAGTTTTCCTACTCCATTACCCCAAAAATATATTTCCTGAACTCTCAGCACATCAAGTCGAATAGTGAATTTAACAATCTTAAGCACAGTTGGTCTGATGTATGCATAATCAGTTGTTTGATAGTCCAAATTGTCAGAATGGTGCATATCCTATCTGTTACATTATTTCCTTTTCAAATGTCTATAGGTTTCAATATAAGAAAATGTATCTGACTATTTCTATATCTAACTTTAGTTTTATGGAGTAAATTCTCAGTCTGCTATTTACTGTTTTCTTCATTCGGAGACCGGAGTAATCTATCCATAGAAGTTGTGAATTATTGATGTAATTCAGAGAAGTGCTTAGACTTATATACCAGCAGTTACTCAATATAATCTTGTTCGTATTATATTCTTGTACAACGCTTGCTCAGGGGCACTCAGTCATACATACTTTTGTAGAACATAGAACCAATGCCTATAATGCACTGAAAACCTTTCTTGATGGTGAGACTGTTCCGTAAAAGGCAACTCCAAAACTTCTGTTAGTGAGTATCAATGTCTTAAATCAATTTATAAACAAGACAAAAAACCACGATCATTGAACAGACCACTCCTCAGTGTCCTTTAAACAGAAACCACAAGACAAAAAACCACGATCATTGAACAGACCACTCCTCAGTGTCCTTTAAACAGAAACCACAAGACAAAAAACCACGATCATTGAACAGACCACTCCTCAGTGTCCTTTAAACAGAAACCACACAAAACAGCTTGATCATAAGAGCTTGAATTTTGCTTGATTTCTTCAGGTGAGAGGCTTGATGGAGTTGACAGTGAAACAGCAGCTCAAAAACTGAGGGGCCGCGCTGGTACAACTGTTACAGTCAAAGTTCACAGAGTAAGCTTGATCTCCTTTTTTTGAGCCAACTGAAACTCCTTTACAACTGAACAATAATTTATGTAAACAATCTTATTTCATCCACAACCACGCCTCATCAGAAATAATCTGTACAACGGCCTTTTCTGCGTGATTCTTTTTCATATTATGTATCCGTTACACTAGAAATGAAGTTTTTTTCCACTGCGAATCAGAGAAAAATTTGTGCAATAGAAAATGAGTTTCACACTCATTACTCTCCAAACCAACTCATTGGAAGATGCATAGTGGGAACAAATTCTCACTGAAATAGTGATAAACTATTTCTTTTTCAGTATGTAAACATTGCTTTTTTTCTTTTCCGACAAATTCCATCAAAATATATATGGAAATAGCTTCTTCAATGGATCATTATAGTAGGAAAACAATTATTTTTTAGTAGTGTATTCTCTTAATTTTTCAACCTCTTTGGTCAGGAATAGTACTTATGGTTGCGCTGGTTCTCAAACGAAAACAATTGTTTCATGTTGATAGGCATATTGTAGAAAAATTTTCTGTCTTTCAATTGAATTGACTGCTCTTTCTAACTCTAAGTTATCGCTTTTTACTGCTCTTCTCGTGACCAGGATATTGGTGCAGGAGTATCCAGTTATCAAGAGGTATGATGTCTGCAAGAATGACAATAGCTTATTATTATTTATTTTTTTGTGAATGTTTTTCTCAAGTACTTGAACCTAGCTATTTCCTTTTATATAAATTAAAAATATATTGACTTCCTAATTATTTTTGTTAACATATTTTATTTTTTAAGGTTAAACTACCTCGCGAAGTGATTAAGCTTTCACCAGTATCCAGTACCATCATCCCTCACAAAATGCCTGATGGTCGTCTCTTAAAAACTGGATATGTAAAGTTGTCAAGCTTCTCTCAGGTAGTTGACGAGTCATAGATCATTGACTTTCCTTCATCGTCAAATGACAAACAAAATAAATTTCCTTGCATATATTAAGTAAAGACTTGCATGTTTTTTATATAACAGTCTGCTGCTATGGAAATGGAAAACACAATTCAGGATATGGAAAATCAGGGTGTGGAATCATATATACTAGATCTTCGAAATAATCCTGTAAGTTCCTTCTAAACCCCTCTTCTGTGACTTGTGTACTCTCATACTCACCCTTTGTCATCTCAAGTGTCTGTCTTATAAATAATGCAGGGAGGTCTCGTTACGGCTGGGTTAGATGTTGCCCAGATATGGCTAGATGGTGATGAGACACTTGTGAACACTGTTGATAGGGATGGAAACATGGCACCAATTAGCATGGTCAACGGACATGCTGTAACACACGATCCACTTGTCGTCCTTGTTAGTTTAAGTCTCATACTATATCATAATTTTCTTCAACATAGTATTTATTACTAGACAAAATTTATTTGAACCGAGGGATATAGTTGTTGATAAAATATTTATGCCTTTGATTCCCTCCTAACAGGTGAATGAGGGAAGTGCAAGTGCTAGTGAGATTCTGGCTGGAGCACTCCATGATAATGGTCGTGCAATCCTTGTCGGGCATAAGACTTTTGGGAAAGGAAAGATACAGGTTTGGCTTAAACTTGCATTCTTGTGTCGTACTACGTTTGCTCGATAAATTTTCCCCGCCCTGTTTTGCTTTATAAATTTCATCTTTTACAATATATAATTGTGTTTGATGCAGAGTGTTACACAGTTGCACGATGGATCGGCTCTATTTGTTACAGTAGCCAAGTATTTGTCTCCAGCACTTCACGACATCGATCAAGTGGGAATAACACCTGATGTTCAGTGTACAGTTGAGATGCTTAATTCAGGCAAAGACACCTTTAAGGAAAGGAAGACATCCTCATCGTCTTTAGAGGCTGATTCTTGCATCATGGTTGCTGAACATGAATTGGATATTCAAGAATCAAAAGGTTCTGCTTCTTGACTAGTTAGCATAGGAGATTCAAAATGGTACAAGTTGTTTATGGATATATATTATTTATTGTATATAAGTAAAGGTAATACAAATGTTCATCAAGTATGGTATAGTGAGAGTTCCCAGAAAATAAAAACTCAAGGTGCAAGTACTATAATACAACAGCTCAAATATAACTCAAGATTTCATTTTGGCAATATGGCTAAGCGGTCTTTCTCTTCAAATTCACCTTAGTGGCTCAATGAGTCTCATAAATAGCCTCAAATCCGACGCTAAGGTGTGTAATTTGATATTAATTTCCGATTTAAATGTCAGCTTAAGGTTTGTGGTACCCACCTTAAACACATCTTGTTTCTCCCTTACTGCCAATACACGTGTTGGATTTTCCATTTTTAAAAAAGCGGTGCAGCAAAAATTAGGAGGTGTGAGAGGTTAATTGTAGTAGGAACTGAAAGAGGTAAAGGTAGGCCGAAACAAATTACGGAAGGTGATTAGACAGAACATGACACAACTTCAGCTTATTGAGGATATGACCTAGATAGGAAAATATGGAAATCGAGGATTATCGTAAAAGGCTAATTAATAGCTACCCAAGATGAGGTCTTTGGTTAGGTGGAAGGGGCAGGGGGTTTGTCCCATATCCTTTTATCCTTACTAGTTCTCGAACACGTGCATTGCACGTGTATCTCATGTTATTAAATACAAAACATATTCAAATGATAAATGATTTTAGAATAACTAATGCATCACAAAAAATTTAATGGGTGAAAATGTAGCTTCTAGTTAAAATTCATGCTAATATAAGAAATACTTTATTACAACCCTAAGATTGGAGGATCAATAAAATCAGAAGAATTTTTGATTGTACGGATAAAAGCTTCCCTTTTAATTATTCGGGATACCCTATATGGCTACATTTACCGGTACAGAAAAAGAAGATTTCCTACTTTAATTATATGATCGCCAAATATCTAACCATATGTTTTCCAATAAAAATGAAAGAAGTTAAAAAATATAATAAAGAGCAACATACATAAATTAATATAGTTTTAGCGTTATTAAATTGGAATAACTATATTTGTGATATTTAGCATAAAATGATTGTACTTTCTTACTTAATCTAGCCGTATTCGATGCCTATCAATATTCTTCAATACATTACTACTTTTATAATTATAAAGCACTAAATAAGGTAAATTTCATATTATAAGTGACATGCCTTTAATAATTGTTAAAATTTCAATTTTTCATTAATTAATTAACAAGGCCCAAATTTATTTATTTTTTTGTATACTAGTAGAAAAATCAAAATTTGGGGACATTTGAAACGGCAGAATCCATTTATAAAAGAACGACAATACGTAAAATCACACAACTTTGATTTGATGATTATTGTTTCCAAAACTTGTGTAAAAATTTGTTAGGATTGACACATTAATGTAATGGCGCCAAACGATTTCAAGACTGATATATGTACATATATTTTCGCATATGAAAAATACAAAAAGATAGTGTAATACAAATATAAAGAATGAAAGTTGTATTAAAATATGAATACATATATTTGTTGGTCTATTCAACCTAAGAATTCTTGAATACCTACTATTATAATTTCTAGTAACTAATACAAACGTGTGCTAATTTTTTGAGGGTAGATATAGGAATACGATCGCACATGAATAAAATTGGATACAACATATCAAAGTATATATTTAGAATATGAAAAATACAAAAAGATATAGTGAAACAAATACAAAGAATACAAGTTGTGTGAAAGTATGAATACTTTGTTGGTCCATTCAACCTATGAATTCTTGATTACCTACTACTATAATTGTTAGGCAAACGTGTGCTACTTTTTTTTAGGGTTGATACATGAATACAATTGCCACGCAATATGAATAAAATACGATACAACATATCAAAGTATATATTTAGAATATGAAAAATACAAAAAGATACATTGAATATAAAGAATATAACATGTGATACAATATATACACATGTTTTTTATTGCTTCATTCAATAATGAACATGTATACAATAAATATGTCCCAAAAGAAATATGAATACAAATATATTGTTGAAAGATATGATACATCTTCTTTCAGAGTCCTCTATTGGACATTTTTGAAGATTTTGAAAGTTCAACACTTCCTTTTTCTCTTTACACGCTTCGACCCTTGATCTTGACTAAAAAGAGGAACACTCAAATAATGAGCATTATAGTATATACCTCTTATAACCCTCCTCTACTCTGCCATTAAAGTATCAATTTAAGAAGTTCATTTTGACTAACCCTAATTAAAATTGAAGAAATTCAATAGAATACAATGATACAAAAAAAAAAAAATATTAACTCAAAATAATAATAATTTGAAACAACTAAAAGAAGTTAAATGATCTTATCAAATTCTAACGTTCATGGACATTCACTTTCTGAATCGCAATTTTTAAGAAGAAGATGAAATTAGATTTTGATTTGACTCAAAGTCGTAAATTTGGAAAGGAAATATAACTAGATTTTAATTTGATTTTGAAATAAGTAATGAGAAAAAGGGTAAGAGAGAAATAAGATTGAATATAATTGGGCATTAGCTTGATATATGCGGTATAATATGCTATATAAACTCACCTTTCGCTCTAAAATTAATAGTATAGCTGTAAATATTAAAAAATTAACTATAGCTGAGTCTTATAGATTATAGTATATGTTTGCCATATTAGAACTATATGAAGAGGATGAAACACAAAGGGTAATAGACTAACATTTTCTAGTTAATCTATAAAGAGAGAAATTGTTGTGATTGGATGTGTTTAATTGTAGAAGCTAAAAAGTTAAACAATTAAAGTTATTAAGAAGTGAAAAAGACAAGTTATAACATTTAACCATGCATTTGGTCTAATTTAATTGTTGAAGATAAAAAGTTAAACAATTAAACTTGTTACGAAGTGAAAAAGACAAGCTTTAATATCTAACCATGTTTATGGTCTAGTCTAATTGTCATTGTTGATTGAACTTTTAAAGTTAATAAAAAGAATTCTAATTAAAAAAATTAGTGAAGGATATTTTCGTAATCCAATTTAGAATCTAAAACCATCTCACTTTTAGTAATTAGTAATATATACATATATATATATATATGATTAGTAGTAATATTAAAAAATCACGTAGTTTTCTGTTCTTTTATGTTTTTCTACTATACGTTGCTTCATTTTTCATTGTATGTCAGAATTTTGTTGACAATTTTTCTAAATGCAACCCTTCAATACCTTATGAGCATAAATTGTTTGTTAAGATTGGGGACCAAGGAAAGATGCTCATTATTTGTTTGCATGTTAATATCTTATTTTTACTGAAAATTGTCGTTCCATGTTTGAAGGATTTGAGAAATCGATGAATGATGAGTTTGAAATGTCTAACCTCGGAGTATTTGCATATATATAGGCTTGAAGATTCTGAATGAATGAAAGATGCGAGTTTCTCCACCCATTGTCTTTCTTGTGTTACATACTTCTTATTTTCTTCTTTAGAGTATAACACTCATCCCAAAAGAACATTCACAAATTTTCATAATAAAAAACAAGGTAAAAGCATCACCTAATGTTCAAAAGCAGTTGTTTCTTCAGAAGTTGCACACTTGTCGTATAATATAATAATAATGGAAAATCAAAAGAGAAAGCATTAGCAAACTAAAGTTTAGGGTAATTTAAGATCTTCACAATTCCATCAGACGTACTACAATTACACTCTCAAACTAAGGAAACCTCAATCCATCAAGCCTCCAACAATAACTTAGTTCGCACCCACACCGGAGAAGCTTCTTTCAAAGTAAGCTTTCCCATATATCAAATCATTTAGAAGGTAACAAACAACAGTCGAGCTAAACATCTATGTCAACCCACAAAAATCACTCTGTACAGTAGTTTTTCAGTAAAGGGAAAGCTGCCATCACAAAATCACGATCCCTTGGCCAATTTTTGTACACTCATGAGGCTTTTAGTCAACCATATTGCTGTTTCTCTGGATGAAACTGCATCATCACCAAATGGTTTCAGCACACCAGCAAGCTCATCAATTTTTTCCTGCTTGAGTAGTCGTGCACAAACCTCTAAAAGGGATTCCAGAGCTTCAGCTCTTTCTTGAGTCGGATTTTCCCAGTCGTTCTTGTGCCCGTCACCAGCTAAGGCAGCTAGTGCCTTAAGCAGTGAAACCCTATCATCTAGTGCTTGACGTTTAGCATCTTCAACCATATTTGCATTCTTTTCTATCTCATCTTTAAGTGAGCTTGACCTATTTCTTTCAGAAGCTATGTGGTCAACAGAAACTCCTTTAAACTCACCAACATTTTCACTTACAGATGCATGACACCTAAGTTCAGCGTCAATATCAGATTTTGCAGGTCGTGTAGTTGATGAAGTGCTTTCTTCATCATAAGACCGTGTTTTCTCAGTGGAGCTTCCACTAGACGAGATCATTCTCCTAGGCTTTGCGGAGATACAATCTAGTTCATTCAAGTCTGCTTCTCCACTGCCACATGGCGTGCTCAACTCCTCAAGGTCCTTTATTTTGTCATCCTCCCTGTCGCCTTCTTCAGATTGTTGAACATGCTCAACAGAAACTTTTTCTTGCTCATCAGAGTGCATATTTGCCATGAATCTTGAAGAGTTCGCTGTATTTGTACTTCCTTCTTGCAATAAAGGGTCGGATTCATCGCCTCCATTGCAAATAGCTGCCTCAATAGCATCCCAACATTTAGAATCCACACCATCTACAAGTATCTTTGCGGAGTAGCTAGTAGGATCAACTCTATTAGTCTCAAGTTTGGCTTTAAATGCGTCATAGTTGTCAGACAAATTTCGTGGCCGAATGTTGTCCCTTTCATCAAAGTGAAAAACATGACCCTTCTCTTTAAGCCCAAGAGATTTGTCACTTCCATCAAAGTGAAAAACAGGACTCTTCTCTTTTAGCCTTAGAGGTCTTTCTCTTATGAATCTAGGACTGCCACATTTTCCAGGTGATTGCTTTGTTTTTTCCTTAGGGCTGTTTGGAGACTTCACTGGAAGAAAAGCAGATGAAGGGTTGCGGCAGCGAAAGAGATATGGCTGCAAATGTTGATGCCTTAACAACTCCGCAGTCTGAAAGTGATGATGAAAAAACAAATCAGAAATACTGACAATTTCAGATTTAATTGCATTTGAATATATGCATCTTGCACTCACTGTTGGTCTGTGTTCAGGGCTTTTCCTTAGCATGCTTTTAATAATCTGTTTCCTGGAAGCATTGATCCATCTTGTCAGTTTAATTATTAGTGGCTAGATAAACAATTATAAGTGTTAAGTAGAAATAAGAACCACTGCTTAACAATGGTTGGAAGCTACTTACAAGTTGGAGGAATATATAATTGGAAGTGGTGATAAAGAGCCCCTGTTTATTTTATTGATAAGTCCGGTCATGTCCTGCCGAATAAAAAAACCTTTCAATGTTCCACACAAATAATATATAAAGGTAAACGATGAATTATGAATTATGATGTTCATAGATAGCTGAAAAGTCAACGTACTGGAGCTCTAAATGGTGCCTGGTGTGCAGCAATTTCAAACATACAGCATCCTACAACCACATCAAACTATTGCTTCATAATTAAGGAAATAATAAAAAGGAAATGCATTACTTCGCCAGTTCTCTTACCAAGAGACCATATGTCAGATTTGTAGCCATATGGTATATCAGCAAGGAGCTCAGGACACATATAGTTTGGAGTACCAACAGCCTGTTTGGAGGCAACAAGTCACTAATATAAGTTATTGGCGAAGTTAGAACTAGTAGCATGTTCCTCAAGCACATAAGGCAGGGCATTTTATAATTGAAAACTACCATACACAGAAATCACAACAAGATGACATACTATAACTAAACAGAACACCTAGTTCTCTCAATATTGGAAAGGAATGGGGTGCCCTCTAGCTAGTCACTACGTAAACATATTGAATCATTTATTAAGGCGATCACAGTTCATTGATAATAAGCAGGAGCTAATTTTTCCACTAAGCTGTATGAATATACAGAGAACTCGTACCGAGGAAGCAAGACCTTCTCCATCTAAAAGTTTTGCGAATCCGAAATCACCTGTGTAAAAAGAATAAACAGGTTTGATTCATAGATAACATAAAAGCAAGGAGGATGCTATGATGCACTTGGTTGTCATTCTTACCTAGCCGGATGTCACTGTCCTTTGTGACAAAAATGTTAGATAACTGAAATAAATCGAAGTAGTTCATGTTAAAACATGTCATACAAGAAAAGCTCATTAATAGATCAGGGCCTGTTTATACCTTCACGTCTCTGTGTAGAACACGGTTGGAGTGCAGATAATCTACCGCCAGTAATAGCTGAGTCAGCCATTTGCAGAGTTTCTGCACACGAAAAAGTTGGTGAACACATAAACTTTAAGTGAACCATGCTAGTATGGAGAACCCATTATGATGGAAGTGGCATCTAAACTACCTCTTCTGTAAAGAGAGCTCCTCTAGACTTCCTTATGATCTTTGCCCTGATCACCCAAAAAACAGAAAAGACATTGTCTTCAATTTACGCCATAAAACATTCGCATGATTTTGTTGCTTTCAACCTTGTAATTTAGAAGGTGTCTAAAGATTCTTCATATACAACCATAATAGAGTAGTTCAATCAACAAATATGTTTTGACCATCTTTAAGGAGAAACGTAAAATTAAAATGTCAATAAGGAAAGTATTAAAATGCTAGCAAGTCTAGGATAACCACTCACATATCTCCACCTTCACAATAGTTGGTAACGATGCATATCCAGTTCCCCTGAAAGGAAAACAAAGTCAACCCTGTATTGAGGCAACTCGATATAGAATTTTGCTCAAGTGAAGGATAATTATTTCAATTCCAAATCCTGTTCTAGAAACTGAATAACATAATACCTTCTCGACCCAAGCATCCTTGTACTCCACGATATATGGATGGCTTAACTTAGCTATCAAATCCATCTGCCATAGTGTAATACATACACAGATATCATCAGATATTAATTAGCTTAACATTATGCAAACCTATATACTCAACATAGTATCATTCCATTTTACGTGGCCTGACTCTTGATGAGAATACTAAATAATAAGAGAAGCTGAACATGTGTGGTTTCAAAGGTAAGACTCAATTTTTTCGATAGGTAAATGTAAAAGTATACTTTTTAAGCTAATATACCACCAGGCGAAGTCCTTCATGGCTTATTTTATTATTAATAGTAATAAATCTCAAATAGGAAGTACAGGGTAAGACAATAGTTAACTTATCAACTGCATAACTTTTTTGACTGCAATGCAGCACTCTCTATTTGCTACCATAAACTCAAGAGAATCTAAGGCTGCGGCAGAAGGTTTTCTTATTAAAGGTCATCCCATCTTTGACAGGATAATGACCACATAATAAGAGAAAAGGGAATATATATTTGACCCATAGGGGCGTATAAAGTTCTTCACAAAATTTTTTTAGGAGCAGTCACCTAAATAAAAAAATAAAAAAACTGATTTTAGCATTTCTTACAAGTTCAACAAGTAGAAAAAATCACAGATACTTATACAATCTAAGAGTTTCAGTCAACTAAGTTCAGAAGTTTGCAAACTTGTGCTATAAGATTTTGGTTTGTATAGTCACACTCACAATAGTTCTCTACGTTTTTTCTCTATCAAAAATTCTAAATTCCAATATTACTTCTCTTGCAACCCAAATTATCAGCTCATGCCACCTTTGGAATTCCATTAGTTACCTTCAGTTATTTTATTTTTCCTTATGTATCTCTTGTTACCAAAGGATCTACTAATCAAGTAACAAAAAAACAAATAAGTAATTTGGAAGTTCTATTTCTACTTCAACTTCATCCATAGTTAATCTAGGACATTGATCCATACTTCATCCTGTTGAGAAGATGCCAAGAAATATTAATCCATATTTACAGTTTCAATTAGTGGTTTCCAACACAGAGGTCACAGAACCCGTTGGGGATATCATTGAAGATTTTCACCAATATACTTAACCATTCGTCTAATCATCATTATTAAACTACTAAGGAAGATTGCCCATACAAAGAAGGGTTGAATTGAAGCACTATTCTTTCAAATGTACAAGAGTAAAGTGGTGAAAAACGACATGCCAAAAGAAATAGCAGTACTGTGATATGAGAGTGATGATGAATGACCTGGCATTTGTTCAAAATGCTCTTATTTTTATAGGACTAGATTAAATAAGTTCTAATTTTTAAGAAAAAGTTGCCTTCTATTGTGAACTGGAATTTGTCTCAAGGACATTCATGACTGAAGACCAATTTAAAGTTACGGAAATGCTTAAACTTAAATTTGTGGAATATTTATTTCATAATAGAAAGCAAATGCAGCAGTTGGAAACAAAATTAAGGATTGTAAGGAAAGGACATTGATGGCTGACGATGAAAGACAACAACATACCCAGTTTAATCCCACAAGTGGGGTCTTGGTAGGTGGTGTGTATGTAGCCTTACCCCTACCATGTAAAGGTAGAGAGGTTGTCCCAGACAAGGAAAGAAGTAGGCACAAAATTTACGACAATGGATTTATTGGCCTCAATCAGGCAGTTAAAATATTGGATAAGAGACACAAACTATTGATTATAGATATAAACTTCAGTTAGGTACTAATTATGATGCAACGCTTTAGTCTAGTATAGCTTCCCGATGTAAAATGTAAGAGGGTCATTAAAATAAGCAACCTAACTTTAGTTTTCTCAGTTTAAGCATTGAATTATGTACCCATGCATTTGGTAAAAAGCTGAAGTCTCTGATCAAGCTAACATCAAAACTAGGTAATATAGGCTCAGAAATTGATTAAAAGAATACAATATAATGAAGCATTTGAAGTGACCTCTTGAAGTGCGGTACGTTTGAACTTGTCTCTCTGCTTTGCTAAAGGTATCTTCTTCAGAACATACCTAAAAGGAGGAATTTGTATTACTTGTTAGTTAAATAATTTGAATGTTGTAGGAAATGGGTTCAGTATTAGGCATGGGCTTTAACTCAATAAGAAAAGGGTCATTTACAGTTGTATCATTATGTCACTGCAAATGCAAGAAAATATTAATTGTGGTCACAACAAATCACTTTATTTTCAAGATCTTCATCAGCACATAACATTTATTATCTCAAGACTTTTCTTTTGGTAATTAAGTGACATTTTATTAATTCAGAGACAGAAAAGCAAAGCTCCTCCAACCAAGACCCTTCGGGAGGCCAGTGGTTTAAGCTTGGACATCCATCAAGTTTGAAGCCCCTTGCCAACAAAACCAAGGAATTTACCTTCTGGATCGAACTTGTCGCAATGAGCTTGCCTACTACGGGTTCGCAAGCTACTGCATAGGAGTGTGGTGCGCACCAAAAGTAGGAAAAATACAAACAAACAAAAAGGCTCCTCCTACCCAGCAAAAATTGAAGCTGGTACCTCCAAAAAGAAATCTACCACATCCTGATTTGGTAAGCAAATAGTAACTGTTATGATGAAAGAGAGAGAAAATAGCTGCTTACTTCTTATTATCAGTGGTATTCATAACAAGAAATGCTGTTCCAAAAGCTCCTCTTCCAATTTGCTCTACCACTTGATAATCATCAATCTTTGACTTGCTGCTACCATTCTGTATCTCCATTCTACCCTCAAAACAAAGATACAAACTTCAAAACCCAAATCTCTAGTCTCAAATTAAGTGGAAAAAAGTAGGGATTATTGAAGTAAATAAAGCTGTTCGAATAAATTCGCATAAAACTATAATGATGTTAAGCTGCAACAACTGTGTCTTTGTGGGTGTGAGAGAGAAAAAAACAAAGGAAGACAAAGAATAGGGCCCATAGGGAAGAAAAGGGTTGGTTGGGCTTGGAATTTTAGCAACACAACAAAATTCAACTATTCCCAAATTTATTTTTTAATTAGAAAAGTCAAATTTTACCCCTTCCAAAGTATATATTATTAATTATATAAATTCCTTAGTCTCAACATTAATAATCCACATATTAAAAGACTAAGAAAAAGTATTTAGCCTTGTCACACATGAGTGGTGTAGAAATAAATTTAGTCATATCGCACCATGTTGGTTTAAAAATATTATGAGCACTAACTAAAATAAACAATTTCCGAAAGGGATATAGTCATAATATTAAATAATCAGAAAATTTAATCAGAATTTGATTAAAAATTTTAAAAGTCTATAATATTTTTTATTTTAAAATAAATTTAATTCTTTTTATTTTTAAATTGAGAGATATTAAAGTTAAAATTATAAAAATATTTAGAAAAATAAAATAACATAATGTAAAATATGTTATTTTACCATTTTGACCAAATTTTCAGCCAAAAATATATATATAGAATGGTACGTGTATTATGTGATATAAATGGAGGAAAGTTTTGATAGGAAAACAAGTGAGGGACCAATTGAAGACCTTTGCTTGCAATTCGAGAATCAATAAAGGGTATTCTAATTGATCATTTCACACACAAGGAAAAAAATGAACATCTTCTAAATGGGTCATAGCCATGATGTCACTATCATACACTTATATGGAATAATTGAATACCACGACCCCAAACGTAATTTTTAAGGATTTGGACTTATTATTTTTACTAGTCTTAAAAATGTGTGTTGCACGTTTGTCCTTTGTAACTACTAAAAAATATATGCATATTTAAAAAATTGAAATTCAGAATAGAAAATATATTTGTATTGCACGCTACTTAGTATAAATATTTGTAAATTATTTAAATACAGTTACAATATGTATAAATAGTTATTCATAAAATTAATTAAAGAGAAAAAGTGTAACACCAAGTTAGTTAATGAATTCAGAAATAAAGTGAAATAGAGTAGACTAAAAAAACAAAATAGCTAAAGAATTCTAAAACTTTTAAATAACAAAAAATTAAAGAGAGAAATAGTTCTAGTTTATAAGAATAGAGGAACTTCCTCAATAACTGACAAAAGCATAAATAGATATATCTATAAATAGATATATCTCTTTTTTATTGCATTTGTGATGAACAATTACATTCATAAACAATCATCCATCAATAATTATACATTAGAATAAAAAAGTGTATGCATCAACAAAAAGTAATTGTGCTGAACAATATGCCAATGTAATTACCTCTACCAATAATCATTCATCAACAATTATACATCGAAATAACTAAGTGTATGCATAAATATAAAGTGATTTTGAAGATAATATTTTGATATTTATAATTACAAGTTTGGAATTGTAAGAGTCATTTAAAAATTGATGATATACATAACGTCTATGAGAATTAGATTGGTTAAAGTTAGAATACGTAAAGTTTCTTACTAAAATCTAAATATGTGCTATATTAAGATGTATGGTAATTCAAAGGACATTTTTGTTCTTTAATGTTAAAGGATATTTTGGATATAATTATTGTCTTTTGTTGTTACAAAACACTTCATCTATCGAACTCTATTTTAGAATAAAAAACAAATTAAACATTTCGTTAATTAATCCTACCTAGAAACATAATGGTTATTTAAGTAATATTTTATTAATTATTTTTAATAATATATAAATTAGTAAAAGGGTAGAATCATAAGCCTATTTTAAAGTTAAGATATTCTCGCTTATAATAAAAATAATAATAATTTGTGGGCACGGCCTCCGCTCGTGTACCTATATCAATCAATACACATTTTTTTTTATAAAAAATATAAAGATTATTAATAATATTGTTTTATGTTTTAAAATTAAAAGGAGTATATACTCCTTAAAATGACGAATTTAATTTTTCTTTAAGTTCACTGAATGACATGTGTGAACTTTATGTGTCTTGATTTTTTTTATTTTTTACATGAGTTTAGATTAATTGACAAGTTTTTGAATCTATGAGATTTTTTATCCAAATATTTTTTTTAGATATAATAAATGAAATAATAAGTTCTAAATTTAATCAATAAAAACATAAAGTTGCAGAATCTAAAAATATTTAGCAATACCGTTTTTCTTCTTCAACTCTTCCTCTTTTTTCATTATTAGGGGTATTTATTTACAAATATGAAATCACACCATGATTTTATTTTCATACAAATAGTAAATCATTTATAAATTCTAAAAAAAAACACATTAAATATAATGCATGCTAATTTTTGTAGATTGAATTATGAGAAAAAACTAATTTCATGAAATATTCAATTCTCTTATCCAATAACCTAGAGATTCACTACATGATAATCAACTTGTTATGATAAATATAATCTTTAAAAGAAGATTTGTACATCACACATGTAAATGATGGTTTTTTTTTTCATTTCCATTATTCAAGAATAAGAACTCAATTTACCTTCTTTCAATCGAAAAATTGAATGTAACAAACGATGAAGTAAGTAAAAATATGCAACATTGAAATGAAAAATAATACTTACCAAACAACAAATAAATGTCCATGCCGCCTTAACCTTCTTGAAGAATGCCTCTAATGCACTGAAATGACTAATATTTTAATTCAAATATCTATATTCTCCAAGAAGTTACCGTCAATAAATTAACGAAACAACATACATATTCTTTCCCACACAAGTAGGTTTGTTTTATCTCATGAATGTTGAGAAGACTTTTTGTCCAATTGAAAAACTCCCATTTATCACCCGTTACGTTAAACAACATAAATTTTTGATGAAAATAATGAAACAAAACATGTAATATTAGTTCTATCTTTATACATATATGTCTAAAATTTATTGATAAAAAGAAACAGAAAAATTAGAAGAAGAATTTTGTGAGATACATTAACTCGCATGCTATTGTCACGAGAAGACATCAAAATAATGTATTTTGTTGGAAAAATCATGTATATAATTTTATCAATGGAACTCTTCAAATTCTTTAACTTAAAATTAAATAAGAGATGTTTTGAAATGTTTGGACTTTATTTGTTTGAATGACTATTTATCTTTCATTATATCTTTATTACTTTAAATTTTATTATCTAATTATTTATTAGAATACTTTTACATTTCAAAAATAAATAAATTAAGTGAAGGGTAAAATGGTAATTCAACTTTGAGGTTAGAAGCCCACTTATAATAATATATAAAATTTTTTCAAGAAAAAGAAAACAGTAATTCTTGGCTCACGGATATCTCTTCGTCTTTTTTAAAAAAATAAGACATTTCTCTCTTTTTTTTCTTCTTCCCCCAAAATCATTACTGTACTCCAATATTCTCTTATTCTTTATTCTCTATCTATGTAATTGTTGGGGGGGGGGGGGGGAGGGGGTTGAACTGAAATTTTTTCACGATCTGAAAACTCAGATCTTGATGGCACTTATGAAGACTTATTGTTAGGTAAGTCATCTCATATCAGGAATGATAAGAAAACAAACATAATGGACACAATCAACAACCAACGAGAAGATAACAACAACACAAAGGGATACACATCGGAAAAACAAAATGACATAAATATACAACAATACAAGATCCAATCTCACTAACTGGTGGATAAGGGTACAAAGCTACTATACTAAAAAGAGTACAAGCTACAAAAACCAAAATAAGAACAGACTTGTTTCAAATGCAAAAGACTAGCCAAAAACTATAAACAGAAGGAGACGAGTAAAACTAGAACGTCATCTCTTCACCCTTTATCTCTGGGAGTCCCCGTTGAAGCTCGAAATTAACATAGTCGGTTGGCGCTCAGATCTTCATTACGAAACACATATGCAGAATATGTAGTATGAGTACCAAAATAACAGGTACACAATAGACATCATAGGGCGACTGAACTTGGAAATCAAATACATAAGGAAAAGTGAAGAAATAAACGATAGCTAAGGGTCATAAGAACGTAACATAACCAAAAGTCTAATTATACACCTCAATAATCTAGCACAAACTGAATGATGAAGTAAATTAGATAATGACAACCTAAATGCCATAAGCCCATAAGGTATACTCTTGCGAAATGTAATTGAAAATAACCCAAATAGACCCTCATAAGCGTGATAAGTACAAAATAGAGTTAATGGTATCCCTAGATATGACTAAGTATATTTTGAAACTCATACGGTCGACCCCAAACTCTGAACTATGATGAAGACACCTCGAAGAACCCAAAAGAATCAAGACGTTAGGACTCTAACATGACTAATAAAAGCATGCCTAGACTTAAACCACGATTAGTAGAAATGCGTTCGGACCTCAAACCATGGGTAGAACAATCTGAAGAACCTCATACTCACACACTCATCATCAAGTGGAAAGGTATCATACAACAAAACCTCCATTGCGTCATACGTGAGCTACTCCTTCTTAGAATCCATAACCAGGTCCAATGTTACCATTAAATCCTAAAATCCCAACCTTAACATACTAAGGTCGTAACATAAGAAATTTATTGATGAAAGTCCAATAAAAGTGGAGTTGTCGCCTAACTAAGGATTCATAGTCTTATGATCCATATCACCTACTATCATGCTTCGAAGCTAGCCCCTTGACATAATTTGGATCTTACGATCACGAGTGACCCCAAGCTAACCCGTCTGGCATATTATAATCATCCTAAGATAAACTAAAATGAGAATAATGTGCTGAAGATTAAAACATGATATAAACTGAAACGGGGAATACTCAATACCATCTGAATACTGTGAGTTTAATGACTAATGAAAGATCAAACTCCAAGCCAAAACTGAATCTAACCATGTATGAATAAAAGTCTCTTACTGAATAGAGATGTTGGGAAATGACCCCGACTAACTCTATGAAAACCGGAATAAAAAATGAAAAGACTGAATAGAAAACATGTTAATCGTCCATGAAGAATGAGGACTTACCACTGGTACTGCTAAACTGGAGATCGGAAACTGATCTATGTGTGATCTAGATGTTGAGGACGTGAACCTACATCACGTGAAGATGTAGCACCAGGTATGCTTTAATACTTGAAAGATATTGAAAATGTAGAATAGAATAAGTTGAACAACATATACATAATTGAAATAAAAACATACTGATCGATGATATAAGACGAACATGAAGAATATACTAAACATGTGGAATATGAACTAAATTGAATGCAATGACCAAGTTCATATATACTAAAATTGAGTACAACACATATAACTGGAAACCTGGACAATGCGCTAGAATCTGACTGTGGGAGCTACTAATAGCTGACATAAAACCACGTGAGCTAAACGTGGAGTCCGATGTATATGCCCCATCGAGAGGACTCAATATACCTTGACATGGGTGTAAATGCATGACTGACGTGATTACTAATTATAATTCCCTTAGAGGGGAATTACCTACGGGGTCATGTAGTTCTGGGACTATGAGGGTGATCGACCCTAGCCCAACTCCGTATTAAGACTACTCCAAATAAAATGTATAAAATACAACATAACTGAAATAAATTGGATAGCTCGAGATTTTGAAAATGCAACATTCAATAGTGATAATGAAGCATTTGAAAATTGATGCATGTATATATGTATAAACTGACCTAGTAAGTGTAATTAATGAACTAAACGAATCTACACAACTAGGGTTCTAAATTTCATGCAAGGATTAACCAACATAGTTACAAAAATGTAATATTCTGATTAGGATCAAGGGAACAACTAAACCACAACTATAATCTGAAATACTATAAACCCTGACTCTAAATATACCGAAGGAAATCAAGAATTTGACTGAATTCTAGGAACCTAATAGGTGAAAAAAAACCCACTAGTGAAATCCCACATATCTGGTGACGAATTCCACGGATAAATTCTTCAACTTTGGGGTGGAACTGAGGGAAACTCATTGCTTTCTTGGAGAGGGTTTGGTCAATGTTTTTTCTCTTTTTTTGCTTGGTTTGATCAACTTCTTTGAGAATGAATTGGTTAGTGTAAGTTCTGGTTAAGTTACTAGACTAAAACTGACCAAAACGACGTAGTTTATGGGTTAATTGACATAGTTTAGGTGTCCAATGCATAAGAAAAAGACCAAATGATCCCAGACTTAAACGTTGTCTTGGCTTGACTGATGGACCATCCTGGTCAGCCTTCGTTCGACTTTAGATACTGGAATTTGTAGGGTCTGAACCACGGCCTGAACCGCGGACCATGGTCTGACATGCGGTTCATAGGTCTTGGCATGGGTCCAGACTTAGCTGAATTTTCCTAGAGGGTTCTGGGAAAGAGTTGCAGGTAGGCAACCATGGGCCCCACATACGGTCCATGGGTGGTCCCCTTAGTAGCACCTGAAACTTCTGATTTTCTACAATCTGGACTTTCTAGCATGCGGGGTGTTATAACTACATCAATCTATAGGGATCTAGAACCATTTGGAGCAACGACCAAATATTTCCAAGGCATAACGACTCCAAAATAAAAATTATAAGGCAATCACTAGCGTATATATAGGCTAAGGCCAAGAATCGGCCACAAATACCAAAACAAAAGGGCATCAAGTTACAATAGCGAGAAGGCTAGATATATCGCCAGAGAAGACATCTGTGAAATCGCACACAATAGGAACCGGATCAACTTTAGAACCCTCCAGTTAACATCTTAAGAATAAGCCAAATAGGCCAGGTATTCATTGGATACTAACCTTTGGTCCCAAACATAAGAAATAACCTTAATCGGTGTGTGACTATAAGAACTCTACCACACTACTAGAGGGATACCAGGCATGGCTAAGGTAACATTATTAGCAAAAAATTCAAGATCGCATGGTAAGGAGATAACCAATCCATGCCTAGGATAACATAAAATCAAGCATATCCAACACAATAAAGTCAGCTTGAGTGTCACACCTCTGTATAGTCACCAACGATGATCTATACATCTGATAAAATACTAAATACTTTCCCACGGGGTCAAAACATATAACGACGCTTCTAGAGTCTCAGAGTACAAAGTAAACCAGGAGGCATTATAAATAGACAAAAATGTCCAACCTAAATAAAATAAAGTTGAGGCAGACTGATAACCTCTAAAAATCTTACATGTGTTGACAATGTTTGATGCCTCAGTTTTTTCCTTCTCATGATTTGCATGAATGTACCTATGTTAGCATCTCAACTCAGCCTCCAAGCGGTATGACAACACATCCGGTCAATAAGAAAGGAAACAACTTTACTCTTTCAAGTTCTTGACTCATGTTCCAAATCTTGAAAGGGAGACAAACTTCCACACAAATTTTCATGTGTTGATTTACATGATCGACCACTTTGCCTCCAAATAGTCACTTTATTTGTAGTAGATAAATCATTGGACTAGTCACTTTAAATATAACTCTCCCTACCTTTAGTTCTAGGTGAATTGCTCCATGTACACCCAATTTCATGGGTGCTTTCTCAATGGAAAAATCATTTGCAAAAGCCACACCATTGAAACTTCCATCATCATTTGCCTGGTCATCCTTGCTTTGTTCTGTTAAGCAACAACACAAACACAAAATAACAAGAACACAAAATGCACAGAAGTTTTAATCTCGAAATCAACAAAAGATGACCATTAACCAATTCGCAACAACGACACAAATTTTTACAAATGCTCAATTATATCTCATTTTTAAGACATAGTGATCGTATGCAAAACAATTATCCAACTTATGAGTCGGAGATAAACCACAAGGATATATGCATAACATTTAGGGTTCTAACTCGAATAAGCAAAGATTAAATGTTACAACATCAATTAATATATGGATAACACTTGATCCAGACTACACATTGATATTATCCTAAACTATCAAGTGTATGTCCCTTGAACACTTTCGAATTCATTCAAACAAAAACGTAATATTGCTTGAGTAGATAAACTATCCATAGTTCTCATAGGAGCATTTGTGTTGGGACTGATGAATCATCGATTGATCATTGTGCCAGACTAATTGCAATGCCAGTACTTACGAAGCTTTTCTCCATCCAAAACGATATTTAACCGTCGAGACAACTATTGGTTATTCCGGTACACTAGTGTACTTGAGTGTTTTTCATCTTCAAATCTATCGAACTTGCTTTTTCTAAAGAATGCTTGATTGAAGCTTAGCAACGTATCACACTTTGTACGTCTTCCTTTGTAGTTTTGTTTTTGGCGAGAAAGAGATTTTGCCGCAGTTTGTCCTAGTTTTTTTTAGAGAAACTACATGTCACATTATCAACTCATTAAATCAAACTTCAAAATATGCTATCATGTAAAATATTGAGGCTCGCTTATGGATCCATTGATCCATAAGAATATTTGAATCAATGATGCTTGATGAAGAGGTGATGTGAACTTGATAAATTCATCCAAGATGAGTTGACAAACCACTTCTTGATGTTTGATTTTTTCTACTTAGACCTTTTGGTATGGATGATAAGTCAATTTTTTTAGTTCCTTCCTTATTATGTTTAAAAACTCTTGTAATTTTGAAGCAATAAAATGTATTTACTTTACACTTCAATGCAAAACATGTAAGGATTTTTTTTCTAATTTTTCTGGGCCATTTATTTCAAGGTTTTCAAACTATTGGATTTTTTGAACCATATAGATTTAAACTCATGATGTCCAAAAGTAAAAATTTAAAAACTTAACTCATTTTCATGGAGTTTTTCTTACTTGAATACTTGGATCACATTTAAGGAGCATCATAATTTAAAAAATTAGCTCAAATGGGAAGAGTTTCAACACTTGAGACTTAGCACGAATTTGATGAGCTTCATGGCATGAACTTTAGACTCGTGTGCCATGAAGCATTTGACCTAAAGATTTTACTCGAATTCGATGAGAATTGAAACTTGCGATTCAACAACATTTAGATGAACTTTATGACATGCATTTTAGGCTCGTGCATCGAAGAGCATTTTGATTTGAATATTTTTGCTCGAATTTGATGAGCTTCAAAACTTGAATATTCAATAGAATTTGATGAATTTTATGACATGTATTTTAGGATCATGCATCGAAGAGCATTTTGACTTGAATAATTTGCTTGAATTTGATGAGATTTTGAGACTTGAAGATTATGCTCCAATTTGAGAAACTTCTTGACTTAAAAAATTAGCTCAAATTTGATTTGTTTTATGACATATTATTTTTGACTTGTGCATCAATAAGCATTTTTTAAAAAGATTTTGCTCAAATTTGATGAGCTTTAAAACTTGAAGGTTTTGCTTAAATTTGAGAAGCCTCGTGACTTGAAGACAGCTTGAATTTGATGAAGTAGGATTATTTTCATTTGAAGACTTAAACTCCAATTCGAGGATCTTTGGAGCTTGAAAATTTAGCTTGAATTTGATGAGTTTCATGACATGCATTTTAGTCTCGTGCATCGATGAACATTATGATTTACAGTTTAGGCTTATACATCAAGGAACATATCAACTTACTAGACTCTTCAATTTCAATTTTGGATGAAAGCTTGTCCTTATTATCAATGTCAATTATATTTCCTTTGGATGTTTGAAGTTGGATATCTCCTGATCTCCATTCGATGATTGCCTTTTGTTTTGTGAAGGGCTCTTATTTCTCCTGAGTTTCATGAAGATCTTCAGATAATTGAGTGGATTCTATTTTCTCCATATTCTCCTATCATGTTTGTCAATTTTGTTGTTTGAATATCTTGACCTTTGATGTACTTTGATAGGTCTTTAATTGTGCTTTCATCAAATTTGCAAGTTGTTTTTCTATGGTGGAAGTTTCCACTACCATCATATACATTACCATCGTAGGTGATAGAGAATAACATTGACTTTCCCAAATATGAGACGCAAACATGATGTGTAGGGTCGATCTCGTGCTTAAGACATCATTATTAGTTAAAGCAAATGGATTTTTGGATGTATATAGACTCAATTAGGCAAGAACGCTCTCGACCATTTTAGCGATTTCTTCTTTTGCAGATTTTGCATAAGACTTTACACATTTTGGAGATGAACCAAAGACAATAGCAGATTACGACGACACCCATGACACTTATTGTCCTAAAAATTTGGTTTGGTTCCTTGTGACAAGTGTCATGCTTTACACAGTAACATCAAGGATGTCTTCCACAGTAATGCATAATTTAGATCCATCAATTTTTGTGGATGTAAATACACAAATAGATCTGAATGTAGATGCGTATACTGTTGCGAATCCAGATGTGGATACAAAAGAAGATTTTGAGTTGATCTTCTTAAAAGTCATTTCGGTGTTTTTGAACTTTGTTTTTTTAAAAGAAGGGATGGGTGGCAAAGATTGTCCCACTGGACGAGCCAATTTGTAAGCGTCTAAAGTTTCGCCCCTGAAATACAATAAACATGAAAGGAAAAGAGCAATCAAATAATAGTATTTGTATTTAAATTTATGCAAAGTTTACAATATTTATAAGATCTTTAATTAAATAAACATAATACCCTCATTTTCTTCTTCACATATGTTCTTAATTTGACGAAAACTTGCGGCTCAACACTTGGAGCGAAGACTTTTTTGTATACAGAAGATTTGCATATCACCACTGAAAAATAGATCCATTAAAGACAAACCAACAAGAATAATGAATTAAAAGTAAGAAAAGCAAATCAACTAAATAAAAAAAATAACAGATTCCAATAATGCCTCCCAAAAGCAATAGATGACCCCTTTTTTGAAGAAGCAAAACCAAATTGACTTAGGGGATGACAAAGAATCATAAGTCGAATGGTGCTAGTGTGCTTGATAGAGAAAACAAGCGTACAAGAACATGGGCATTGACATTAAGGGTCAAAGATGCATAAAAAATAGATAAGTAAATGACCATAATAATAAACAAATAAAAAGAAACATGCAGCATAACCAACACATGTTGAACCTCGATTATATGAAAAATAGTTCCACCAATGGGGCATAATGAAACTAATCTATCGCGATAAATTAGTCATATAGACATGGGGGCAGCAGCTTAAGTTAAGAGGAAGAGAGTATATGTGATTCAAACTATCATGATAAGCACTAATAATAACCAACATGAATGAACAAAATATCCAGATAGAGTAAATATTGTTGAAAATTAATACCAAGGATTGGAGGAAAACTTGTTGAGAATTTAAGCTAATATTGGCCAAGGAACCATCTACAGTAATCTAAGATTTAAACATGGCATCGCAAGTTAAGTCCGAACCAACCACTATCGTCAAGATATGTACAATAGATGATCTTGAACATGGCAATTTATCAATTTCTAAAACTAATGTAACACCCAAATATATTACAACAAACAAAGGGTAAAACATGGTATACTAAACAAACTATGGAAACATATTGCAAGTGAAAATGCAATAAACAAAAATCCATATCCGATAGCATTTCATTTTTTTTACACAATGAAGCAGTCAGCAAAGATAAAACTTTTAGCTAGAAGTAGAGGTTGCTCATAGGCGGAAACAAGTAAAAAACATATAGAAATGTAGAAAAATCAGAATATGGGTCTTACTTCGAGAAGGGAAGTAATATATATATATATATATAGATGAAAATTAATTGAGACAAGCTTTGTAAAAATGAGGGCAGAACCATGAGAGTTTAACACTTAACCAACTGAGAACATGGGCAAAACGAAGAAACAACACAAAAACTTAGGCGAGCACAACGACTACGAATTTGAGAAGAACACAGATGAATACACGGGCTCAAAGAATCGTCAAATCACAAAGAAAACAGGTGCATATTAGACATTTAAGAATATAAGGTGAGACAGAGAAAGAGAAAAAAAATAAAGAACATGCCCAGCCACAAAAATACATTTAAAGTTTAACGTGAAATGCGAATCACAACCCCAAACACGAGTTTAGCAATGAAATTACAAGAAAGCAATGATGAAGACAACTCAAAATCATACAAGGAGTCATTAAGAAGTCTATCCCAAACAAACAAAGGCAAATAAATAGGAACAATAAAGCTACCCTGTTGCTTTTGCAGTTTGGTAGCCATTTCAGATATTTCCAAGTTTTAACATTTTTAAACAGCTAACAACCTTCGAGTAGTGAACGACCCACACATTGAGAATTAAATGATACGAGCAGAAGTGATATTTACCTTTCTAAGTGCAGCGATTCAGGAACAGCATGAGCAAGGGAAAAAGCGACTTCACAACCGGAATGCGACTATGAAGAAATAGCAAGAAACGTTAAAACGAACGGGAACTCGAATGTCTCTTATCCGTAGTTGTCAGTTTATGGGTCTATTCTAGGACTGAGAAATTTTTTATTTCTTCTGTAATATGAAGTGTAGTTAATATCTAAATATCGAATGAAATTTTTTCGTCTTTCCTTTCTAACTCCCTTTTCAATTCTTTGTGTTTTCTCTGTTCTTTAAAAAAAAGCTCTCCAAAATAACCAATATTCTCCTCTTCTTCAAATGGAAAAATATATGTTATATTGGAAGACGTTTAGGGTTTTTCCAAAAAGAAAAAGGGAGTGGGGGAAACTCCTTGAAAACCAAAATGGAATTCAAAAACACTAGGATTTCATCGAAATGGAAAACCAACTTTTCTAGAATTTCTGACCCTATTACGTAAAGGGCAAGGGGAGTAGATGGCTGAAATAGTTCCAATGTCCTTGGATGAAGACATGGTGCAATCTCGTCATCCCATGGACGATTCTCGCGTGCCTCCTTTCTGCTGCGAGAGTAAGAATCGAAAGGGACATCAAGAAGGCGACAATGGTTGTACTAGGCACGCCTTCCTCTTTGTTCCTTTTCCGTGAAACTCGTTGTGTTGTCGCATAGCTAGAATTATGGTTGACGCCTTGAGTTGGCGTTGAGCGCTGATGAAGGCGTGTTTTCTAGAAATTTCGATGTTGTTCTAATTTTCTGGAGAAAAGCCTTTGGGTCGGGTCAAAGGAAATTAGGGCTGAGAATTGGAGAAAATGTTTTGGACCAAAAATTGGGACTGGGATTTTGTTGGATCACCTAAAGGATTGGAAAAAGGCTCGAACTTTGGTCCTTTAGGATTAGTTAGATTAGTTGAATTGATCTACTTGATGAATTCCGCTAAAATAATTAATTAAGATGAATTTAATTAATGAATTAATAAGCTTCCTAATTTCAAACGAAGTAAAATAATCGACTTAATTATAAAATAAAATAAGCTAATAAAAATGTAAACTATCATATAACTAAATTAATTAACAAAAATTTAAACAAAATAAGATCTTTTTTTAGACGATCTCCGAGTAATCGTCAAATACACTAATTATATACATAACTACGTAAATCATATATCATCTTAAAATCATAAAAGTAATAACATTAACTTATAATAACTTGAAAATAATTTTATTATAATTTATATAATTATTTCAAATCGTTTAGAATTGAGAAGCTCGTTAGTTGATTTACATAAGGGAAGGTCAAAGTTGGGTGTCAACGATTGTCTCTCCTTTGACTTGGATTGACGCAACAAATTCGAGGAAAATGAATTTGACCAAGCCAATTTTTACTGACTAATTCATCATCTTTAAGAGAAGGGATTTGATATGGACTTTAGGAGTTATGGTCGAACCCTAGAAGTGGTTCTCTTACATATCTCAGGCTATATGAGAATTCAGGCAACTTGTAGTTCAATACGCACGATTTTGAGAGAATTCAAGAGTCACCCGCCACCAAATTATGAAGCGATCGAAATATCTGAGAATAAGTTTTAAGAGCAGATGTTGGAATGCAGCCGAGTTTTCTACATTGAGCCAGCCTACATATCCTTAAACCTCAGGAATCAGGTTGCTTGTAGTTCGACTCGATCGATCGAAAAGGAAATCTATTATGCTAGATAACTTTTGGTTTTGGACAAGTGACAAATTATGTCGAGTATGAAAATGAGGCTTGGAACCTCTTAGCCATGAAGGTGGAGCTCTTCACATCCATAGGTCATAGACATAGTTTCCAAGACTCTTGGACTGTTTTCACTCGGATTGAAAACTTGCTTCCAGAAAATAACAAAAAATTCTGGATGCGAGACCGAAACTGATAAAACCCGAAGAAAAACCCATATGCCTTCTAACAGGGGTGTGGTTGGATTGTGGTGGAAGTCGCTCCTCTGCTCGCGTCCTAAGAGTTTGACACTCCTCTTTGGACTATGTCCCAGTTCGCTGCTAAGAAAAAGTTCCACGTTGTGCTGCATCCTTTTTGATGTCGTCCGCACCTGTAGTTAATTTTGGAGAATTCATCTTTGCGGATGATCTCGACAAATATTGAGATAAAACTCGTCAGCATAAAAATGCAATTCAAATGGGAGATAGTGTCTTTTACAGTGTTGACACTTGGTTGCTCTCCTTTTGCATTTGACGTCAACTTGGTCGGTTTGACGTAAAGAAAATAAAGCATATGTCTTATATTTGCAATATAATCTTTGATGTAATATTCTTCTTATGTCAAAAATAAATGAAAGTTAATGCAATATGCTGATATTTCTCTTGAAGTCGTCGTTGATGATTCTCGTGGTGTCTACTCTCGCCAAATAAAAGATGCAATTGATATTGATGGGTAAATATTTCTCTTGAGATGCATGATTTCCTTCTTCGACAGTGCATGATCTCTCTTTCACAATGCATCACCTTTCCACGATGCATGAATGCTAACTCACGATGCATGATCTTTCACGAGGCATGAATATTAACTCGTGATGCATGATTTTCTACAAGGCATGAATATCTTCTCACGATGCATGATTTTCTGTGAGGCATAAATATCTTCTCGCGATGCATGATTTTCTGTGGGGCATGAATATCTTCTAGCGATGCATGATTTCTTGCGAGACATGAATATCTTCCCGCAATGCGTGAATATCAAATCGCGATGCATGAATATTAACTCGCAATGCATGATCTTCCGTGATGCATGAGTATTAACTCATGATGCATGATCTTCAGCGATGCATGAATATTGACTCGCGATGCATGATTTTCTGCGAGGCATGAATATCTTCTCGCGATGCGTGATTTCTTGTGGGGCATGAATATCTTTCTACGATTCGTGAATATAAACTCGCGATGTATGATCTTCCGCGATGCATGAATATTAACTCGCGATGCATGATCTTTCGCGATGCCTGAATGTTAACTCGCGATGAATAATTTTCTGCGAGGCATAGATATCTTCTCGTGATGCGTGAATATCAACTCGCGATGCATGAATATTAACTCGCGATGCATGAATATTTTCTCTTGATGTCATCCTTGATACCAGATGAAGATAGTGCTTTAATCGAGCAACATAGTGATGTTTTAGGTGCCTTGTGGATAACTATATCGTCTCAATTGACAATGACGGTAAAATGATATTTCAGGTAGTGTATCGTCTCAATCGACAATAAAAAATAAAATGACCCCTGAGGTAGTGTAGCGTCTCAATCGACAATAAAAATAAAATTACCCCTCCGGGTTGTAATAATATCATATTTGATAATATGATGCAGATTATGTCTTTTGACGAAATACTGTAAGTTGCCTTTCTTGAGGTTTAATTGTTCATTTTTGAATCTAGATGGACATTCATAATAGACTTCATGTTGTCGGAAATTACATGAAATAAAACCATTCATATGCCCGAGTCTTCGATATAAGCAATATGAAATTTTTCCTGCATCCACCGAAAGATTGTTAGTTTGGGGAGCTTTTTTCCCCTTTGACCCCTACATATTCATTGATCAGAGGAATTTGTTGATTTCAGAGCAAACATATAAACTGCACCCACAAAAAGATTTTTAGTTTTAAAATGAACTGATCTGTGTCGATTCTTCATTTGTCCGCTCCTTATCCTGCTCTAACCTGTTAATTTTCTGATCTCCCAACATTTGATAGATATGAAAAAATATTTTATGCCAAAACAAAACAAACATAAAGAGAAAATTTTGAGAAAAAATAGATTTTTGGAAATTAATATTTTGAAAAAGGTTATTGCCAAGTATCATGTCATGTCAGGCTTAGTGAATTTCTTTGAGTTTGATGCTCTGAGGTTTATCTGATTATTTTTTGGGGAGTATTCAAAGTCACTCCAGAACGTCAAAAAACCCTAGTTGACTGTTTTGGTTTATCATTTTATTGCCGGTGAGTAAATCGCGAAATTCTTGAGATCCTCTCAATAATTCTGTCCCAGTTGCAAATCTCGAAATCTCTTTATTCTTGACTCATTGAAGGAAAATCTTCCTCCTTGAGAATTTTTTAGTCCTTCTTAAAAAAATTTGTCGCAGTTTCTATTGTGAAGGGAAATAGAAATCTTACGGGAGATATGACCAAACCCTTGTGGCGCCTACGTATCTCATTCTTGAGAATTCAGGTCGAACATAGTCCAAGTACAAACAAGTATTTAAAGGGATAAATGGGGTGACCGAGGCCGACATAGGCCGCCTACGTATCTCATTCTTGAGAATTTAGGTCAAACGTAGTTCAAGTACAAAGAAATATTTAAGGGTGAGAGAAACTCACATAGGCTGCATACGTATCTCATTCTTTGAGAATTCAGGTTAGACGTAGCTCATTACAGTCACGATCGGAATCTAGACCCTACCCAAAACTGACATCGTTGACCTCTCGAAGGTCGCAGATAAATCTACACACGTCATAATTACATCGTATAGATTAATTTTAGCACAAAATTTAAAACTTTTGTTTTCTTCGAAGTATACATAGACTTCATAGTAAGAATTGCATTATATCACATCAGTTAACAACAACAATTTAATAATGAGAATTCAAATGGAGGAAATAGTTCATAACTTCATAAACATAAAGTTGCCAAAATGGCACCAATACAACGTCTGAAATAAGTAAGAAAGAAATGCTAGTGGAACATCCCCCACTAGCTCATGCCCAAATCTAAGATAGAATATAAAAGATAATGATCCTCGAAATCATGAGGGCCTACCAAGTCCGGATGAATGCTCCACGTTCGGATATTGTCAACGTAGTCTCGTACGCTCTAGCGTCCACCTGCACCTGCACCTAAATGTAGATGATTGTATGGGATTAGTACACACTTGTACTAAGTATGGTTGCTTGAAAGTACACAATAAGGAAATGCATGAGTAAGAATAGCTCTGTCCTAACAATATGAATTATGGAAAGCCAAGTCAGTTGAAACTTGCCAAAACAGATTAGGAAAGTCATGCTATGAGATTAACATGCATTATCATTCTTTTCATATTGCACACAACACATAACATATTTCATGTAGCACACATATATATCACATATAATCCATTATATATCATGAGACCTTGGAATCACGGACTTAACATTAGGACTTCCAAACTGAGGTCTCAACATAAGGGACCTCAACTTGGGAGCCTTCTTTAGAAAATATAGAGTCTGCTTCATTCATTCATACGTACTTCATTTTCATTCATTCATATACTTGGATTTTGTTTAAGACTTTCATCGGGTTCACTCTTCAATGACCAAGAATGACCTAGTGTCATTACTTGAGTCTAGTTCACCTTTTGATTATCCTATCGAAACACCTTTGGTATCATTCATTTATTGTGTGCATTACTTGTGAATGACCTTGTTCTTTCTTTGGGAACTTTAAATTTAACCGACATAGATCATTTGAGCTCCATGAAATGTAGTGTCTACCCTACACCGAAAAGAGGTGGAATCACCGACCAAAGTGAAACCAAAACATGCTAGCGTGTATAGGGAAATGAACCCTGCTAGAACCTTATGTTGGCTGCATAGATTCAAAGACTAGGAGATATAAGGAGACCCATACCCGCCTAAACGAACAGTCTCATATAATAAGATTTACACGAACCTCTATCATCCCGAAAAAAGGAATCACGACTCATAGCTAGCCTATCGGTGTTCCATATAAAGTTCCATTACATTCATCTCACATATCATAGAAGTTGGCTTCTAGCATGAGGGCATCATTGCTTATTAGATGATTTCTCATCTCATCATTAGTATTAAGTGTTCATTAATCTCAATACTTTCATTAGAGTGTTTCTTAGAGACTAGTCTCTTTATTAATCTTACACTATCCTAGGTGAGTACGATTTTTGTTAATATTTACTTAGGCTCATTTGAGATTGATATCGTCTTTCATATTAGCCTCTTATTATATAGTCACCACATTCATTAACTTTTGCATATTAGCTTTTCATAATTACTCACCCCTTTACTTAATGTTCATTTCGTCATATGCCAATGCACTTGTCATTTTAGTATGTTTTACACTCATATTTAACCCTTCTAGGGCCACATCATTTCATCACATACATCTTAGGTTCATATATTTTTAAACGTATGCTGGACTTATGAACCCATACGCAACAGCCATAAGGCTTCGTTCATATTTCGTCTAAGTGACCCATATTTATCCAAGATTATGTGGTACAAGACTTATGCATCTTGTAAGTATGAAAAGGTCTCGAGTTTGATCCATAAAGGCAACATTCAATAAATATTTTGTTCACGTAAGACTTATGTATCAATACAGAGTTGGTAAAGTGAACCTGATTTCAAATCCCTTGGGTAACACTTAGTCTATTACTAATTTTTGATTTAAAATTTTTGGCTTGGGGACCCGAGGTCGAGCCCCAACGCCCACACTTCTCTTTTTTTCTTTATTTTCTTTCCCTTTTTGTTTGAGGCCAATAGGTTGTGGGATCGATTCCCCACAACCTCATTTTAGTTTTTCTTTAATTTTTCTCCAAACTTTCTCACCTATCCGAGAGGTTGTGGGTTTGATCCCCACACTCCTCAATTTTTAATTCTTTCCCCCTTTCATTCTTTCACTTGAGCCTTACCCCATTTTGAATCCCCCTTACCTCATTTTTGATTATTGAATTTTTAGTAGCTTGCATATGATGAGGTCTTGGGTTCAATACCTAATGACCTCACATTTTAAATTTTTTTATAAAAATCATACTCCTCCACGCTGCCATGCGGAGACCAATTTCCAGATTCCTTGAAATTTGGTCATCGTTTCAATCCATTTTTTTCTCAACATGTATATGTTGGATTTTTATGGCAAATTCTTTAGTCATTTCGTACATTATTATATGGATTATTTTCAAGTAAATTTGTACAAAAACACAAGGTTCTAGCATGCCATTTTCATGCTCCAAGCCATGCCCAAGAACACGAATGCACACACATTTTGCACACGTTTATCATCACATAATTCCAAACATACATACATGAACATAATCATCACGAAAAAAATTTTACATTCCTAAATTCTACCAGTAATCGTATCCAACCTACAACAATCGATGGGAGCTAGTGACAGGGACATGCAAAGGGGAACATTCCTAGTTTTCAGATTAGAATTCGACTTAATCTTAGGGTCCCATTGGAAAGGGACCAAGAGGAAGAAAACCCATACCTTTTTCGTCGCTTAACACCTTTCAAACCTGATCTCAAATGCTGCCAACTCCCACAAAAAATAAATGCTTCTAAAACAAAAACTCACGCGCAAACTGTTTGAAAAAAGATTTCGCTTTTCGTTCGTAGTTTAGTTTTTCTTTTGAGTTTTAGTGTACAAGTTTATTTTTGCTGATAATGAGCGTGAGAAAGAGTGTGGAGAGACGTGAGAATGAGAGTGGAGAGATATGGGAGTAAGTGTAGGAGTAGGAGTTTTAGTTGAAGACTTAGTGAAACTAGGACTGCTAGCAATTTATTATTCGAAATCTTATTTTTTAAAGGATTTAGTGAAATTATTAATCATTTCCTTACCTAAATTAGATAATTTATATAAATTAATTAGATTTAACATTGATTCCACCCAGGATCGAACCCGGGTGAAGCTTAACTCGGGAAAAGGGTCAATTTTGGGTTAACCCTACCCGAATTGGCCATACTCACATTAGTTCATTAATTAAATATCTAGGGTGTTTATGATACTACCCTTAGCCTAAAAAAGACCATTTTACGACTAGACCCTCCAAACTTAAGATTACCCCTTTCAAGTCCGGTTAAGACTCATCCGGGTGAATCTTAATATTTGGGTGCCCTACATGGCTGGACCCAACCTTGCCTAGATCAACTAACTCACCAAGTTGGTTGGCTTGGCTGGTGCATAGGTTCAGAGGTCTGGTTCCAAGCGCATCAATCTGTGTGAACCCGTTCTAATCTAGGCATTCTAGGTACGTTAGGCATTACTTAGCATGGTCTTTTTCAAGTTGTTACAATTACAAAAGGGATAAAAACTTTAAACAAAACAATTACAAGAAAATAGAACCATTACAAGGAAAAATAGAAATACAAACTGAAAATTCACACGTAGTATCTCTTAACAACATCTAAGTTGATTAGTTTTGGCCATGCGGTGCCATCCATCTACGATAGGACCAAAGCACCTCCAGATAATACCTTGCGAACCATGTAAGGACCTTGTCAGTTTGGTGCAAATTTTCCTTTGTATTCATCTTGATGAGGAAAAATGTGCTTAAGGACCAATTGACCGATTCCAAAACTTCTAGATCTTACTCTCTTGTGGAAAGCACAAATCATTCTTTGTCGATATAGTTGAACATGAAAAATTACCACCATTCTCTTCTCATCAATCAATTTCAATCAATATGTTTGCTGACCAACTCAGCATTAGTCAGTTCTTCTTCTTGAATGATTCTCAAAGACGGTATCTAAACTTTAACAGGTGTGACTGCTTCTGTTCCATATACTAGAAAATATAAAGTAGGTCCAATCGATGTTCTGACAATCGTTCGGTATCCCTACAAAGCATATGGCAACATCTCGTGCCAACCTCAGTGATTATCAATCATTTTTATCAGAATCTTGTTGATATTTTTATTGGCAGCCTCTACAGCTCCATTCATTTGAGGACGATAAGAGGTTGAGTTTCAATGAGTAATCTTGAACTGATTACATATATCTCTCATCAAGTGACTGTTAAGATTTGCACTATTATCAGTAATTATGGATTCTGGTACTCCAAACCTGCATATCAGAATGTTGCAAATAAAATCAGCTACAACTTTCTTGGTCACCGACTTGTACAAAGCTGCTTCCACCCACTTAGTAAAGTAATCAATAGAAACTAACATAAATCTGTGTCCATTAGAAGAGGTTGGCTCTATCGTACCGATGACATCCATGCCCCAAGCTATAAATGGCCAAGGTGAACTCGTACCATTGAGTTCGTGAGGCGGCACTCGGATCAAATTGTTGTGCACTTGACATTTATGGCATTTATGCACAAACTTGCAACAATAATGTTCCATGGTCATCCAAAAATAACCGACTCGAAGGATCTTCCAAGCTAAAGGGAGTCCATTCATATGCGTGAAACAGACTCCAACATGTATTTGTTCAATAAGCTTTGCAGCTTCAGCAGCATCGACACATCTGAGAAGACCCAAATCAGGAGTCCTCCTATAAAGGATTTCTCCACTTAGAAAGAAATTGAGATTCATACGGTGTATCAACTTTTTTTGGTTGGATGTAGCATCTTCATGATAAATCTGGACTCCAAATACTTTTTTTATATCGAAATACCATGGCAAACCATCTGGTTATGCCTCAACATGTGAACAATGGACTGGATATTCCCTCATCTCTATACCTAGAGGATTAATATAATCAGTATGTGGATGTTTAATCATTGAAGCAATGATGGCAAGAGTATCGACCAATTCATTTTTTATTTATTTCTGAACTTGATCTTACAAAGTCTTTTGCACAACTTTTATACATACTGCACGTAATGTATAATATTTGGGTTCTTCACGGCCCACTTTCCTTAAACCTGATGAATCAACAGATCTGAATCTCTAATAACCAGCAGCTCGTGGACATTCATGTCAATGGCCATTATCAAACCAAGGATCCAAGCTTCATATTCAATGATGTAATTTGTCCAATTAAACCAGAGATTAGCTGCCATGGGGTAGTGTTGACCAGATTGTGACACTAAGACTGCTCCAATTCCTTTTCCTTAGAGATTTTATGCTCCGTCGAAGAATAATCTTCAACCAGGATACGCTTCAAAAATATCTTCACCCATAAACGATACCTCTTCATCATGAAAGTAAGTCTTGAGCGGTTCATACTTTTCATCAACATGATTTTCTGCAAGATGATCAGCCAAGGCATGTGCTTTCATCGCTTTTGGAGTCATATACACAATATCAAATTCACTTAAAAGTATCTGCCATTTGGCTAAGAAGACATGTGGTATAAGAAGACAAATAATGCCTTAAAATCTTAGTTATCCAAGTCAAAGAACAACACGTTCTTTCCGTACGAGTATAACGATCATATGGCGTGAACTTCTTGCTTATATAATAGATGGCTCGCTCCTTCTTCCCTATTTCGTCATGCTGCCCAAGCACACATCCAGATGCATTATCTGAGACGGACAAAATACAACAACAATAGACTCCCTTCTCACGGAGAAAATAATACAGGTGGATTGGACAAATAGTTCTTGATAGCATCGAAAGCAGTCTGACAGTCTTCAATCCACTTTGTCAGAGCGTGTTTCTTCAACAGCTTGAAGAGAGGCTCACACACCACAGTTGATTGAGCTACGAATCGGTTGATGTAGTTCAACCTCCATAAGAAACTCATCACTTCCTTCTTTTTCTTTGGAGGAGGTAGCTCTTGAATTGAATTAATCTTTGAGAGGTTGAGCTCAATACCCTTTATGCTGACTATAAATCCCAACAAATTGCCGGTCGGCACTCCAAAAGTGCATTTAGTGGGATTCAATTTCAAGTTGTAACGGCACAAATGATCAAAGAACTTCTTTGAATGTGTCAAGTGGTTCGAACTATCGCGGGACGATTATGACATCATCTACGTACACCTTGATCTCTTTATGAATCATATCATGATATATGGTCGTCATAGAGCTCATATAGGTAGCACCAACATTTTTGAGGCCAAATGGCATCACCAGTAATGATATACACCCAAGGCATAATCTGCATCTTTCTCGTCTATCAGTATTTGATGTTAACCTACGTAACAATCTACAAATGACTGCATTTCATTTTTAGCACAATTATCAATCAGAATGTGAATATTTGGCAACAGAAAATTATCCTTTGGGCAAGATTTGTTGAGATCCCTGTAGTCGACATAAAATCTGATCTTCCCGTCTTTTTTGGCGAGTGGAACAACATTTTCCAACCAAGTCAGGTATTGCGTCACTTCCACCAATCGAGACTCGATTTTCTTGGTGATCTTTTGTTTAATCTTTAAACTCAATTCAGGCTTGAACTTCCGAGCCTTCTATTTCACTGCACTGAGCCCTGGATTAATCTGCAATTTGTGAGATACAACATTAGTACTCAGCCCTAGCATGTCGCTGACTTACCAGACAAACACATCAATGTACTCGGTCAGTAAATGAATTAGGCCCTTTCTTTGATCTTCATTCAAGTGAACGCTGATTTTGACCTCTTTGAGACACTCTTGGTCTCCCAGATTTACTGTATCGATTTCCTCTATATTCGGCTTATGCTGATTTTCAAACTGTAGAAACTATTCAGCAACATATTTCGGTGCCTCATTTTCCTCTTCGTATTCATCAACCTCATCATCACATGCCTCACTTTGTTCGTTTAGCTCGTGGCATGACATGACATTGGAAGGCTTAGAACTTATTTTACTGAAACCATAAATAGACAAAGTTAAGATAGCAAATAAATAATTAAGCGAATTTTCAATAAAGGAGGCTTTCAATTAAATTGGGAAAACTACGCAAAATTTGGACATGGCAAGGACCATGTTGCCTTTTTAAATATCACAAGAAATTTTAAAATTTCAATTAAGAAAAATGATGGGTCTGGGGCCTCTTCTAGACTACCACCAATTCAAATATGCATAAATGATGCCCTTTTACCAAGGATTTTGGGGAATTAGGATCGTCGTGGAGGTCCGATTCTGCAGCATCTCCCCGGGCTCAGTATCACGAAATCCTGCTAGCTCGACCTTTTCCTCAATAACAAGCTCAATCTCTTCCAAAAGGCCGCAAATTTCTTTCCCAAGTTCGTTATACTTTGCATACTCCTGGATCGGGAATGATTGATACAAATGAGGTATTGGCTTAGCCAATGCTTGATCATTCTTCTTCTTCGTCTTCATATCATCATCTATGGGGATGTACCCCAAACCATATTTAGATCCTTTGACGAGGACAAGAATAGGATCAATAATTCCTTTGTAATTTCTTCCCAATTTTAAACCTGGTTCAAAATCATTCTACAGCATCACAGTGGCTATCGTCTTGTACACGGCAGGCATAGAAGGCTGTGGGGCCAAATCCTCACCGGTGGCGTTTACTAGATCCACCATGTAGAAATGAGTACCTCACGATACTTCATCAATAATAGGTGTCTGCCTGCTTGTATGACTCCATTCGCAATGAATAACTAGCTCTTTGTCCTTCTAAACAAGTTTCATCATCTGATGCAGAGTAGAAGGCACAACTCCAACATATGGATGAAAGGCCTTCCCAGAAGAAGGTTATAGTTGGTGTCGATGTCCAAGACTTTAAACTATGCGCTTAATTCTACCGGACCCATTTGGATGATCACATTCACCGCTCCAACAAATCCCTCTAAACTCTATCAAAGTCTCTTACATTGACTTGGTTTTGTCCAACTTTACCAAATCAAACTGTAACTGCCTCAATGTCGATAATGGGAAAATGTTCATACCATATCCATTATCCACTAAGACGCAATTTATGATCTTCTCATGACATACGACGTGATGTTCAATGCCTTGTTGTTCGACCTTCCTTCAAAAGTCAACTCATCATCATAAAAACTAATCTGAGTCCCTCGGATAACTTGGTTAATCATAGCATCCACATTATCGCTGTTTGTGCCGACGGGCACATACGTATCATCAAGAGCCTTCATTAAAGCCTGTCTATGCAATTGGGATCCCATTAGCAGGGCCCACAGAAATTTTGGCCGGAGTCTTCTCAAAATGCTTAATAATCGATTAATCTTTTGCCTGCATCTTTCTCCAGAATTCCTCCTCTTGACATTCGCTTATCAGCCATTTACCCTAATCCTTCTTGTGGCCTCCAAGAGCCAACTCTTTGGTAGTATAACACCTCCCATATTGGGTCATACCTGAGCGACATCAAAATTCAATCACAAATTTCAGCATGACAAGAGTTTCTAATGGCACCAAGGCAACAACTTTTGTGGGTATCATAATCACAAACTCTTTTTCTATTTGAAGCTCAATTAGGCCACAACCCTCTCTAATTTATCATGGAAAATTGGGGTTATCCCCTCAATCACGCACCAATCATCGTTCGTCTCTATCATATTGATGCCTCCATGGTTCGGCACAGAATTGGTGTTGACAATGGGCGGGCTGCTTGCGAGAAACCACCTCTTAGTTGATCAGATCTTGAATCTTGTGCTTGAGGTTGATGCAGTCCTCGGTATCATGTCCAACATTGTTGGAGTGATACACACACCTTTGATCGAGCCTATAGAATTTGGAACTAGTATCCACCGGCTTGGGCCCTATCGGATGGATAT
Source organism: Solanum lycopersicum (assembly GCF_036512215.1). Lineage (NCBI taxonomy): Eukaryota > Viridiplantae > Streptophyta > Magnoliopsida > Solanales > Solanaceae > Solanum > Solanum lycopersicum. The sequence continues at coordinate 26,093,528 of NC_090802.1, read as the reverse complement.
ATCCTGCCACAGCAAGTCACTCGTACAACTTTATTCGGCTTTCAACGAGTGCGGTAAAATTCCTGGGAGGCTTCTTATCAAATCTGGGTTGAGGAAGATCGTAACTGCCTTGTTTGAGAGGAGGCACCTGTTGATAACTTCTGGTATTTGGACGAGGAGCTGGACTTCTAAGATAGGGATTTGTTTGGTAATTTGGTGATGGATCTTAGTAGTTCATGGAGGCATTTTGGTATACTGGGGCTTGAAATTGATATACAGGAGGGGGTGCTCTATAGCTCGACTGTGTATTTGCACAGTTGGAGAAATATTTTGGTAGACTGGTGATGGAATTTTGTAAAGTGGAGGAGAACTTTGGTAAATAGGAGGTGGATTTTGGTAACTTGGAAGGGTATTTTGGTAGGTGGGGGTAGCATTTTGGTAGACCAGAAGAGGATTATTTGGATGACAGGCTTGCCTGTAGCATGCCTCGTAGGAGTTCTGGGAAGGTCGAGGTTGAACTTGGGAGGACGATGATCTTATGGGGGTCTTCCTCCCCTCATAAGAGACAACAACAATATCATCTCTCTTCTTCTTCAACAATCCCAATGATCCGGGCGACGTGTCAACACGGGCTATTTTCCATATTTTCAAACCATCTTCAATAGTCTCACCAATCTGGACTATCTCAACAAAATTTTCTCCAACGAGCAACATGATCCTATGATAATATTTGGTTTCTTGCACCCGTACAAACACTTCCACTATTTCTTTCTCAGACATTGATGACCTTACCCTAGTTGCTTCCTTTGTCCTCATGTAGGCAAACTCTTTATAGCTTTCGGTGAGTTTTTCTTCATCTTTTCCAAAGAGTATCGCTCGAGAACAATTTCCACATTATAAGGAAATCGATCGATAAACTCCTTGGCCAAGGGATTTCAACTAGTCCATTGTCCGGTCTCATGCGAGGTTAACTATTCCAGAGCCTCCCCGCATAAGCTTTGGCTAAAGAGCCACATCATCAAGGCTTCATCCCTACCAACTCCAACAAGCTAGTCACAACAGGCTCTCAAATGGGCCATAGGATTCCCTACTCTTCTGAAAGTGTCAAATTTCAGAATCTTAAACCCTTATGGGAGGTCCAGATTTGGATAAATACACAAATACTCATAGTTATGGCCAGCGTTGTCGGGGATGCATTGGAACTCCTTCACAGCTTTCCTGATCTCTTATTTTATATCGACCTTTGACTCTTTCTTTGCTCTCCATTCTCTTTCATGTTCCTCGTAATGGTCCAGCTCAGAACCATGCACATCATGCTAAGTTGGGACGGGAACTTGGAAAGTCGTTCTTGTAGGTAAAGGTGGAGCTACAGAAGGACTTTTGGCATTCTGGGTGGTTTGGTTTTCGCGGATAAGTCTGAGGATTGGTATTTTTATTTTGATGGTGGTGAGGAGTTTGAGGGCGGAATGTATTATGAATTTGGCTTTGATTCTTGTTTATTGGTGGTGGAGCGGTTTGGTGTTGGGTATTTTGAGGTGAGGTGATATTTGGGAATGGTTGTTTTGAGGAGGTGGTGGAGTATGGTAGGATGCGGAAGAATAGAGAGGATTTTGTGTAGTCAAGTCTATGATGGAGGGATTTTGGGCAGGTATAAATGGCACATTCCGAACTGGATCTATGTTTGAAGCAGGGAAGTAGAGATGATGTCACCCATAAACAATGTTAGCATCAAAACTCGGTGGACGCATCCTGTCTCCTTTGCATCTCCATCCTTATTTCAACAATATGTTGCATTAATTGCTTAATTAATTCATTTTGGTTTGCTATGGTGGGTTGAGCAATCACAACATCGTGAGACTGACTTCTTTATTGTTTCTCCCGTTACTACTTTTCTTTTGTCTAAATCTTGTCTTGAAAAGGAATCTGCGGGACCTTTGGATCTAGTAAAGTAGGGATGATCTGCCAAATTAATCGACACAGATCTGGTTCAAAGTACTTGAGAAGGAAAACAACTCAAAGGCAAATTTGTCAGTTTAGATTCAGAATACAAAACACATAGTATAACACAGAGAGAAAATAAACACACAAGTTGCTTTGTTTGAGGATATCTTCAATTCACGAGTAAGGATGGAAACAGATTTCTAACAAGCAGGAGTTTGCTTGCTTTTTAGTTCGACACCATCTTAGAAAAGCTAAATCACGTTGAGCTAAGGTCTTCTTGCAACTGTTCTTTGACGTCCGTTGATAAGATCTTTGTATCTTCTCGTAACATGAAAGAGGGGGGGGGGGAATTAAAATTTTGAAAGATAGGGGCCGGTCCTTGGAAGGATGCCTACGTATCTCATAAAGAGAATTCAGGCCCAACGTAGTTTGAGGATGAACATACTTTTTAGTGGTGGATAATGTAATGACATAGGAGGTCATTTTTAGAAACATTTAATTATTCATTTAACTTGAGTAAATTAATTGATGGTTGATTGTAAATAATTAAATTAATCGATAGTTAGTGGGCTAAAGTGATAATTTATTTAAGATCCTATATTATTAGGGTCATGTACTAAAAAAATAAGTTAGTAAATTTTGTCAAGTTTAATAAAAATTAATTTAGAAAAGAAGGAGAGGCAGAAACTTTACCTAAGACGACGCACACGAGAGGAAAGGAAAAATCGATCTGCATGTCACAGTCAGTAGTGCTTTGCCGTAATAGATTTTAGTTAACTAATTATGGGATAAATGAAGTATTGCATGAATTTAAGAATTTGATTTGACTAAGCAATTAATGTTTCCTTCTTATGAAATGTGGGTCATTCGTAGTTGGGGTAATTGGAGGTCAGGTGAAGTTTGCATTAGAGAAGACAATAATGTATAAAAGAATACAATTGGATTCTAGAAATATTGGATAGAAATTTATATTGTTGTATGTTTGTTGAAGTGGTTCGTGACTCTAGTCTAGAAATTTAAGGTAGGTATTTGGAGTCAATTTGATAGGTTATGGTGGGACAATGATTGTCCATAATGAGAAAAATTATTGGTTGGGATGAAAGGTGTTAAAAAGAAGAAAAAAGTATAATTCTTCAACGTTATTGTTCGAAGTCATTCTGGTATAACTTTTATATTTTTGGTTATTATATTATGATTCTAGTTTTGATATATTGGTATGTGTATTTAAATATTATATGTATGGTATTATGTGAATACAATTTGAATTATAATATTAGAAAAGAAATAATTGAAACTTGAGCCTGATCTTGAAACTAAGGAACTTGATTATAGATTTTGTGATCTTTTTAGTCTAGGTTAAACATATCGTAATATGGGTATTGTTAGTTCGAAATCTGATTGTAAATATATACTTGAATAGATTGCATTGATTTGGAAGCTCAGCGAAAAGGGAAGGCTCAAGTCCCAGAGTGAATTGTTGATTAATTAAGGCAAGTGAATTTCTAAACCCTTGTTAAGTGTATGAAATTTGTGTACTTTCTCGTAATATGTGTTTAGGAGTAATGAGAATTGGTGATGTATTGACTTATCCACATCAAATAAATTCTAATGATGAAAAAAGGATTACAAAAGAAGGTAATGTGATTATTTGTTGGTGTGTGATGTTTGAGAAAGATGCGAAGACTTATTGCTTAATTGTTGATGTTGTATCACATATGCATTGTTGTGAATTGTGCATTATTATGAAAATGGTCATCTTCTCATATATGAAGGATGTCATTTGCATTGGCTTTGAAACATGTTGTGATAAGCGTTATATGATAAGAGGATGTACCATTTCGAGGGACATATCACGCGCCACGATGGATACTATATATCGAGGGATGTATCTTGAGTTGTGATGGATACTGTTATCGAGGGACATGTCGTGCGTTGCAACAGATGGATGGATAGATATGACCACCATGGGTCCCAGACTAAGAGACAACAAGTGTCTATCATTAGGTCAAACATGTATAGCTATACTTGATATTGTATATCATGACATTGCACTTTTTTTTTTATCATTGATGAACTTAATCTTGTGAGTGCTTCGCTGTGAAACTTGTGACTAATGAATATTGAGTTGTTATTGAGAGTATGTAATCTAACAGTGTTAATGCTGAGTTGTGTGCTTTGTTAACTATGAACCGTTAGGTTGGGCTGGTTTTATGCAGGTTGTAGTATGGAGGTCCGGATAAGGTGTAAGGAGTACCCATATTCTGTTCCCTTAGCTTGTGTTTTAGAGGTTTGCTTGTTGGGTGCCGTGTGGTTTGGTAGTCACCCTGGATATTCGTGATACCTTCTATTCTCTTCATTTTTGAGGCTTTATGTGGAGATTTTGAGGTAGTTGTTTGTCATCTGAGTAGAACTTCTTAATTCTGTTTATGATTTTGTTTTTACTTGAAATACAACATTGTTTGAGACTTGTGTATATTATTTCTATTCTAGTATTTACATTAGAGACTTGTGCACGTAACGAATAAGTTTTGGGGATTGAATTAAGTTAAGATGTTATTCGTATTAGTAATTGTTATTGGACTTTTATTTTACTTTCGCACTTTATCAAAATTATTAGGTTTAGATTGACTTGTCTTGGGGGTATAAGATGAGTGTCATCGCATTCATTTTCGGATTATGAAATTATACAAACACTAATTCCACGCGAACTACCTTAATCAATTAATTGAATCAATCAATAATAATTTGATTTCTGAACTCCACAAAAGTTCCAAACGAAATTTAATAACACATACTTGAAATAAAACAAATTTTAAAAATGACATTTAACCCTCTACACTATTTGATAATGTATTTCAAAGGTATATATGTGCCCACGTGGACATAAAAAATATTGTATAACAATAAATAGTAATGTGTCCACGTGAACACATATATACCTTTAAAATACACTATTAAATAGTGTAGATGGATAAAAGGTCCTCCATACAATTTGGTATTGTAACAACAATTTAGGCCAAAGTTGAAATATTTTATAGACCCTTTTCCTATATTATATGGTAAAAAGTGTTTTCTCCACCCTAATTTTATGATTTTATAGAGTTTGACAAAGAAAAGATGATCTTTGAGACTTGTTTTCTAAAATAAATCAATGTTTGCGGGACTATAAATCATTTCATTAAGAGTAAAATTGGCATTTGAAAATTAAATTCTTATAAAATATAAAAATGTGTGGTTCTTTTTTAAAATGACTAAAAAGAAAAGTGAGTTATATAAATTGAGATAGTGAAAATATATATTTATATTTTATTTTAGTAGAGATAAATATAAAAATACACATAAACTATTCTTATTTTTTAGTTTCATATCTAAACTTTGAGAAACACACTATAGTAGTGTGTGTAATACACACTCTTTTATTTGCAAAAACTTTATCACATATCATTCATCATGAATAGATTATTTCTCCTTGACATAAATTAAATAAACTATTAATATTAGTTAAAAACTAACAATTAAAATATTACCATCCAATTTTCAAGCCTCACCCCTCCCCACTTCTTTCTAGAAAAATTTGGTAGTATTATTTTTAAAATAAAATAAAATTCTATTCCACCCTATCTAATCCTCTACACCTAATTTTTTTTGTTTATATATTTTTCTTGTTTTGTATACGATATGTATGTGTATATATATATATATAAACACATTTTTTTCTAATTATGTACGAATATATATATATATATATATATATATATATATATATATATATATATATATATATATATATATACATAAAGACTTTTTGTAATGACCCGGAAGGTCATTTTTGAAAATTTTGAATATTTGCTTAACTTGAATTAATTAATGGATAGGTGGTCATAGATAATGAATTAATAGATAGTTAGTGGGCTAATGTGATGATTTATAAAACATCCTTTCCGTAAATTTAAATGGAAAAAAAATTGGTTTATTTGTTTAACTAAAATTTTCTTAATTAAGGGATAATTTAAGTAATTAATTTAGTTGATGGTTAATAGATTGAGTCCATATATAATTAATTTAAGTTAATACCCTGTATCACTTTAGACCTATTTGTTTTGGAAAAAGAAAACTTTCGGAGAAGATTAAAACTATCGCACAGTCGGCAAGCTCTCTTCTACACGGACACATCAACTAGGAAATATCTCAGACTTTCGAGGTAACAAAGTATTGTTCAATTTATTGTGCAGCCATATAATTATAGTTATTACTTTAATGTTGGAGTTGAAACAGAAAATGGAAAAAAGTGGTTTTGAAATTTAGAGAAAAAGAAAGAGAAGAAAATTAATAGTATGTATTAAGTATTATATGTGGGTTTGTGTGCAGCATGAAGAATCAAATTTATTAGGCTCAATTTTTATGTATTTGGGTGGCGTGATGATTGCAATATCATTAGGGAGTATGTTGTATTATAATATAAATCCAACAGTCATACCTATAGGGAATTTTGAGGGATTAATTTTAGGGTTTCTGTGATTTATATTTAATATGTTTATGTCAGTTAATTAACTTTGTTTGAATTTATTTTTATAGTTATCACAAAATGAATTAAGTTTTGTTATATTAAGATATATAATTAACTTTATGTTATTTGGAGATTAAGACTAAATCTTAGGCTTGAAATTTGGAAATATAAGAATTTACATTATAATTGACATCAAGAATTACAAACTTGATTATAAATTTGGGGTGTATTTTTAGGTCAAGGTTAAACACATAAAGTGTGCGTGTTGTTAGTTCTGAAACCTTATTGTGAATATACACTTGAATAGATTCCATTGGTTCGGAAGCTCAACGGAAAGGGAAGGCTCAAGTCCAAGAGTAATTATTCGATTGGCTAAGGAAATTAGACTTCTAAACTCTTGTTAAGCGTATGAAATTCGTGTATTTCCTTATGTGATGTTGAGAATGATTTGGAGACTTGTTGCTTATTTGTTGGTGTTGTATTCCTTGTAGTAAATTGCGCTTTGTTATCAAAATGGTTATCTCCTCATTTTCATTTGAGCATGTCATTTGCATTGTATCTGAGACATGGTTGTAGTAAGGGGATGTACCATTTCGAGGGTCGTATCGCGCGCCGCGATGGATATTATATTTCAAGGAACGTATCGCGCGCGGCGAATGTTACTATTATCAAGGGTCGTGTCCTGCGCCGACAGATGCATGGAAAGATATGTCCCCCACGGGTCCTAGACCGAGAGACAGCGGGTGTGTATCGTTAGGAAAGACATGCATCACTATACTTGACATTGCATCTCATGGCATTGCACATTTTATTATTGATGAACTTGAACACGTGTTTTCCTGATCTTGTGAGTGTTTCTCTGTGAAGCTTGTGACTGTTGAATATTGCGTTGTTATTGAGAATGTGTAAACTAATAGAGTGTGGTTATTGAGTTGTGTGTTTGGTAAACTGTAAACTGTTATACTGTAGCATGGAGGTTTAGATAGGGTGTAAGGAGTGCCCGTATTTTGTTCACTTAACTTGTGTTTAGAGGTTTGCTTGTTGGGTACCGCGTGGTTTGGTACTCACCCCTTGCTTCTACAATTTTTTTTGCATGATACGAGCTCGGATCTTCGTGATACGTGTCATTTTTTCCGCTTCCGAGGCATCTTGTGGAGGGTTGTGAGGTAGCTATTTGTCATCTCAGCGAACTTTCCTACTCCAGTTTATGACTTTGTTTTTACTTGAAAGACAACTTCATTTGAGACTTTTATTTTATTTCAATTCTAATATTTACATTTGAGGCTTGTGCACGTGACAACCTGGTTTGGGGATTGAATTAATATGACTTGGTTTCATAATAGAAATTGTTGTTGGATTGTCATTTATTTCCGTACTTTGTTAGATATTGGGTTTTAGGCTGACTTGTCTTGGTGGGATAAGACAAGTGCTATCACACCCATTTTTGGGTCGTGACACTTTTGACAAGTGAAAAATTAATTTTCTGAATAAGTATATCTAATACAAACGAGTTTCTTTTTTTGGAAGTGGATGGTTATGTGGGGTAGGGTTGAATTATTTTTAATAAAAAAATTTAAATAATATCTAAATTATTATGTGAAGGGATTTTGGGAGGGGGGATATTAATTTGTAAAATATTTTTTAAGGAAAAAGGGGTGGAATAATACTTTAATTTTTAAGTAATACTAGTAATTTATTTAATTTTTGTCAAGGTAAAATGTTTTTTCTTAAATGTGGAGTGTGATGTGATAAAAAATTTTAAATTAAAAAACGAGTGTTACACACACCATGATGACAATATGATAAAAGAGAGAGCTCAAACTAATAAGAGATATTTAGATATGAAATTTAGACTCTCAAAAGTTTAGATATGAGACTAAAAAAAATTAGATATATTTTTAACCCTTTTATCAGTTATCTCTATTATAGTATATTTTATTATTTATTACTTTGGGGGATAGTTTGAAAGCATACACAAGTTATTGTATTATTATTTTATATTTTATTAAATATTGAAGAAAAATGTATCTTTAAAAGTTGAAAGTTGACTTTGAAGGTCAGTAACATCTTAGCACTTAATTAGTGCTAAACTGCTAATCCTAATCGGAGCCTTTTCCATCTCAAGTATTTTGTTATATTGACTAATTTGGTGGGTAGTGTACACAGTTTTTGTATCATCTCTGATTGAGTGTTTCATTTCTTTTTCTAGGGTGGTTGTGCCTACTAAATCATTCCCCTTTATTGTTATGAGGTTTTAATTGTCTTATAAAATGTTGGTGGGCACGTTCTATTTTATGATCGTTCAAATGTATGTTAAAAAATACACCGCAATCATGAGGGTGGCTATAGTATGATATACATTGAATTATTATAATATATAATTGTTGTGCGGAATTTGAGATAATACGAGAAAATATAAACGCGAAAAACAAGACAACAGATTTACGTGGTTCACCAATAAATTGGCTACGTCCACGGGAAGAGAGGGAGCAGTTTTATTATGGAGAGGCAAAAACAGAATTACAGAATAGGGTTTCCTATAGCGTCTATATATAGTGCTAAGCTACGCCCTAACAGGCTTGGGCCCAACATACAGAATCAACAGAAAATTAAGGGCCCAATACAACAACATTGTATACGATTCAAGGCATTCAACAATAATTTTTTTAATATTATAGTTTTAGATTATGATTTTGTGTGGTATACGATATATATTTAATTTATTTCATATTTTATATGGTATTTGATATCAAGAAATAATATATTAAAATATCAATATCATACCGAAATATATAGTTACATAAATAACATATATACATTATTAAAATACTATCAAATATACAATTTATTATTAGTATATATAAAGTAAATGCTTAGAAGTTAACATTTTTACTATTCTGATTGAAATATATTTAAAATGTAATTGATTAACAAAAGGAGTTGTTTTATTTTGAATATATATTAAGAAAATATCAAACTTCATTAAAGAAAAGGGCAAATATGAAAAAAATAAATCAAACATTTATATTGAAATTTTGATTGAACAATGAAGGACAAAATAATTCACTTAATATCAAATACAAAAGGTATCATTTTATGCATGAATTTTGATTCATCGACACATGTAGTTGTCTAAATAAAGTAGCTCATGGTATATATATGAATTTATAACTCTTCTAAGTTTTTAAATACGAACACAACTTACTTTATTTTTATAATTTTATTCTCTCAGTGGGTAGGGGAAGGGAGTGTGGTTAAAGTACAGGAAAAAAAATTAATGATATATGTTTAGGTGATGCAAGATAAGATTCTACTGAAATAATAATAAAATTTATATTTAAAGGCATGAAAGATCAGATAAAATAAAGTAAAATCCTTCTTTGTACTATTCACTATTAATACAATAATTTATAAGCATGACTTATTAGTCATTAGGTCCTATGTGGATATTTTCTTATGGATTAAGATGACAATTAGTATCGTATACATAAAATAAAGAAATATTTTCTAAATAATATATATATAAATCATACATTCTTGAATAAATTAATCTTTTAAAATTTTTTTTCGTATAATTGACATTTTTTATTTTAATTTATTTAATATAATTTGACAAAGCAAATATTTTAAGTTTCGTCTTGCACTTAAAGGTGTGGGTTAGCGGTCAATGAAGTAGTTAAGAGCCTTGAGGTCTTAAGTTCAAATTCCAGCGGAGACGAAAAGTATCTCATGGAGTTAGTTAAGATGCAGAAAAGTGGATAGAGTTACCTGATACAGATTACTGGTGGGAGGTGATAAGTATCTCATGGAGTTAGTTAAGATGCACAAAAGTGGATCCGAACACCATAATCATAAAAAAAAGAAGAAGAAAAAGGTAAGTGTCGTCTTCTACTCTAATCCTAGAGGAAGTTGACGATTGAAACATGTCAAAGGAACATGTCTAACAAAGCTGATTGACGTGTTTACATCAAGTGTTGATGAATAAGGAAGCTGATGAAAGGTACATGTCCAACGAAGCTGTCTGACGAGTTTACAACACTGCTATAGAATTAGAGGCGCACTAGGAGTAGACTACTTATATTAATTAGGGTTATATCATGCTTAGGATTAAATTACGAGTAGGATTAGATTATGACTAGAATTATACTATAACTAGGATTAGATTATTTATAGTTGCATTACTATTATTGTAGTAGTAATATGGATTGTAGTAGAACTCTAAGTATAGTTAATTTAGGACTCTAAAATTTTCTCCCAGTATAAGGAGCATGCACTCAACATTATTTTCATCAATACAATCCTTGATTTCTCTAATCGTAGACGTGAGATTTCTACAAATATATCATGTTTTGAAAATATATTATTTATCAAATAATTCTTTTTTACTAATACTTAAACTCTTTTAAACTCGAAATAAAAAATTGAACTATAATTCTTAAAAATGATTCAAGCATTGGAATCAAAATGAAATAATTTCAGTAAATTCAACAAAAATTCAATAAAAATATGACTCCATTATTGTAACAAATTAATGCAACTTATTGTTGTTTATTTTACTAGAATTACCAGGTCAAAGTAACTGTTCAGGTGACGTTTGTTCACCTTAGAAAGTGGCATAAGATTTAGGAGCTTAAGGAATGAGTTTATGAATTCTTTAGTGGAATAAAATACTATGTGGTCGTTTAGTGTGAAGGATTGAAAATAATAGTGATGGGATAAGGAAATAACAATGAGATTAATATATTTTTTTTTATCTTGTTTGATTGTCATTTTTGGGATAACTTATCCATTATTTATGTCATAGTGATGGGATAAGTTATCCCATATACATGGTGGGATAAGTTATCCCAGGAATAGTTAACACCATGATAACTTATTCTAAGATAACTTGTTCTCAACTAAACGACCCTATAAATAAGGAGTTATATTAAAAGTAGGAGTCAATTATTAGAGAGTCGATATACACGCTGCTTTTCTCTTATAATTCAGTAACTATAATTTCTATTCAAGAAAAGCTTTCAACTTTTCTTTTTTTCCTTCTTTACTATTCTTGTCTTCTCTCTTTTGTTATATGATATCAAGAGCTAGGTTGAAGGAAACTCATTTTTTCTTTTCAATTTTCTTGTCTATCCGTTTATCCTGTTGAATGTTTGAAAGTGTGAAGGAAAAACTTTTACTGTTTCTAGAAAATGGAACCCTCAAATGGGGGAAATGTTCAATATGGAATAGAATGACTAGTAGGCACTAACTATGAGTATTGGAGAATGAGTATAGAAACATACCTTTAAGTTCAAGATTTATGTAATTTAATGGTAGGAACCAATTCAATAATCCCAGTCGATACTCCCGAGAATGAAAAATCTAAGGAAATTGAAAATCAAGTGTGAAAAACTCAATTTTCTTTGAAAACATCTATCACTAAGGGAATTTTATTGATCATACTTGTGATGGTAGCTCCTGAAAAGAAGTTTGTGACACACTCGAATGATAGTTACCAAGAAAAGCATAGCAAAGCTGCATTTTTCGGAGAATGAGTTGGCAATGTTGCAACATGGAGGTATGTTAATCTCCAAAGTACTTTTTACAAGTTAAAAGTATTTGTGCTGAAATTTCAATATTGATCCAGGAGTGAATATTAGCGAGCCACACCTACAATACTATCTTATTTGTGAATTGAAAAAGAAGCATGGTCCTTTGTCACTTTTGTTCAACGATACGCAACAATCATATGTTCAAGAACTGGATAATTTGATTTCGAAGCAAAAATCTTTGGGTAAACAAATGGCTAATACTCTTGAATCTGATGATGTTCTATTTTTTAAAGAAAAACCGAACAAGAAGAATACACCAACTTTGAAAAAAATATAATAATGAAAAAGTAAGTATGGAAAAAGGCCAAAATTCACATTACAACATAAAGTGCTATAGATATGGAAAAATTTGAGATATAAAAAATTAATAAGTAAAATTTTTAATGTCAATGTTAAGTGCAACAACGAAGGAGATGAACAAATGAAAGGGAATCCATGTGTTAGCATCTAAGCTGTTGGACAAAATACAACAAAAGATTTTTTCAAGTATGCTTATGAGAATAAGAGAGAATAGTGAATCGTTAATTGAGGATGCTCATTCTTTATTCTCAGAGATGTAAGATTATCATGATGATCGAGTCATTATCACATTAGATAACTCAACATATCAGGTAACAAAATAAGGTGTTGTGAAGATTGATGTTGTTGGTGATAAATCCAAAAGTATCAAGGTGCAGGATGATAAAATGTGAAATAAATATTTGTTGATGTTCTTATGTCAGCAGATGAAGCTTATGTAAAGAAATCAAGCCAAACTTATAATGTCCTAATTTGATATGCTCGATTCGGTCATGTAGGCTATCAAATACTACAACATATTTCTTCAAAAAATAGGTAGATAGCTTGCGAACTTTTAAGAGTATACATAAAGACGTGATTTTTCAAGGCTGTCAATATGTAAAATCTCATCGTCTTACTTTGAAAAGATCATCCAATCAGAGAATCATGTTGTTTAAATGGTTCATACAAACTTGATGAGACCTATTTGAATACTAAGTTATAGCGGTCATCGCTATGTTATGATGTTGGTGGATGATAACTCAAGGTTCACTCGGGTGAAATTTTTTAAAGAAAAAAGTGAAGAATTATCCTAATATTTGTGGAGCTCAAAGATGATGTTGCAAATGAGTTTGGGAAGAACATAAAATTTCTACGCAGCAATAATGCTGGAGAATATATCTTAAATGACTTCTTTCTGTATTGTCATGTAAAGGGAATTCTTTGTCAAATGACTTGTCCAAATACTCCTCAACAAAATAAAATTATTGAATGAAAGCTTTGTTATCGTAATAAAGTTTATCTTTCATGGTTGAATGAAAAAAAAAATTCCCCAGTGTTATGGGCAGAAACTATTAAATATGATTACTATGTTACAAATAGGCTGCGCCCATGCACAACTACACAAATATGATATTTTGAAATTTTATATAGTCAGAATCCAAATGTGAACTATTTTCGACTTTTTGATTCGGGTTGTTATGTTCATCTTTTCGGAACTAACAGAACTAAACTTGATTCAAAAGTAAGAAAATTTGTATGTATTGGCTATGTCTCTTATATGAAAGGTTGGATATGCATGTATCCGAAGACACCTAGGTTTACCATTTCACGAGACGTGATATTTAATTTTGCTCAAAAGGTTGTTGCTCTAGGTGATGATCAAGATAATTCAGAGTTATTGTTTCTTGAAGTAAATGTCCAGCACCTAGTAGTGAAAAGACAAAACAACTATTCTCCAAATCAAAATATCTCAGAAGTTATGTCGCCAAAATAGAATATTTCAAAGGGAAGGAGATGGTGAACACAAGTAACGAACATGTCAATTAGGGAGAAAACCAATCACTCTACCTCAAAAATTAATGTTTTTGGTTTAGATTCTAAATATTTATCAAATAAGAATCAAATGTGCATCTCTTGATATTATTATACGTTGTTGATATGACAATAACTAGAGATAATGAATTAAAAATTTCTTATTTAAGCGGTAATTTATCTGTTCATTTTGAGATGAAAAATTTGAGGCAGAATGTATGTTTTTTTGGGCCTGGAAGTGAAAAATCAGATCAAGGTTATTTTGTTTCTCAAAAAGATTATGTAAAAATTCTATTAGACGATTTCTCATGGGGGAGTCGAAAGAAAAGGCTATACCAATGGATACAAATCTCAAGTTGATAATGGATGAAGAGGATGAGATAAAATTTTGACAAGTAGTTGGAAGTTTGACCTACTTGACTATCGGAAGGACCAAAATATCTTACTCTATTCGCGTCGTTTCTCAATTTATGAATAATCAAATAATTTATCATTTAGATGCCACAAAGAGGACTTTGTGCTGTGTGAAGGAATTTCTTAGTTATGGACTTTGGTACAAGAGGAGTGCTGATTTTTATGGAGTGGATTTACTGACATAAATAGGATAGTTGATACAAATGGTCATTGATAGACTTTCGGTTACTATTTTTGTATCAGATCATCAGTGGTTTTTTGTTGCAACAAGAAGCAAGATGATGTTACTTTGTCAAACATCTAAGCTGAAGGTATTATAGAAACCATGGTTGCGGAAGAGTGCATTTGGTCGAAAAAAACATGTCCATAAAGTAAATTATGTTGTACAAATCAAGTGAGACCACAAAAGTCACAAAAAAGTTGTGTCAAAACCATAGTTTCATGCACTAACGAAGCATATTGAGATCTTCCATTACTTTACTTGTGATAAAGTCTTAGGTAAAACTATTGAACAACAATTGCTTGCCATTTTGGGCGCATTTGTATGCTTAAGAACCAAACAACACCCATGTTTTGGTCGAGTACGGAATAATTTTTTACTAGTTGTTAGTAGTACCGAGTCATACAAATTCATTTATAATAACCAATATGATTAGTTGTGTAGGTGAGGATAAATTAAGAAATGTGTGGGCACTAGGAAGCACGAGAGGATCCAAGCAAAAGAATAATAAGAAAGAACAACGAAAAATGAAGAAAAAGGCATCTATGTTTCCCCTCCGCGTCGCAGAGAGGAAATTTATTATATTTTCAAGAACTGAAGTTGGAGACAGAAGACTCTCTATTGTGCACGCGTCGCAGAGAACTGATGCTCGCCAACAACGGGAGGCTCTCCGCGTTGCAAACTTCTTTGTTAGATTTGGCCAGTATTAATTTAATATAAATAGACTCAGATTTTTATTTTATATTGTTTTTATGTTTTGAAGAATGAGATATTGGGAGCTTTTTCACCTATTCTTAGGGATCATTCCTAACCTATTCTCTATTTGATCTGTTTATGCTATTTAAACATTCCGTAATAGAGAACGTGATATGAGTATCTAATTTCCCTAGTTTTAGGGTTGTGACTACTGGATGATTGTGTTTTGTTAAAGTTAAATGGATTGAATCTAATTATCACACGAATCAATCTTTTGTTCTTGTTTTAGTGTTTCGTGTTTGATCACTACATAAATAAATGTCTTGTTTGAATTTAACCGGGAGAGGTATAAGAGGATAGAATGTGGGGCAAAATGAGCATGATTTTCTCTTTGATTTAGAGTTAATTTGTATTTAGGATAGAGATATACCTAAGAACCTTACTCAGTTATTAGACTGGATGAGATCATAATGCTCAGTAATTTGTTCAACCTTTCCCCGCTAAAAGATGTAATTAGGCTGCCAATTATTGTAGGCGATTAGAAGTTGAGAGACCATAATTAGATAATTAACCATGTGATTATTGATTCTATAGATAATTAATATCTATTTTACACGATGATATGCATGAATCCTTAAGTTAGCGGCAACCCTGGAATTTCCCAATCATCATTCGAATCCTTTTGAAATTGAACCATATAAGCTAATCTTATAAATAATTATAAATTATACAAAACTACACTTCACTATTCTTGATCAAACTTGTTTTAAATTAAAATCTTTGGAAATATTTAATGTATCTAATCTTGAGTCCCTGTGGGTATGATACCCGACTGTTATTAAAGAGTCACTTTATTACTTGCACAACCACGTACACTTGTGTGTGCAATTGGGCACAAAATGTTTTTGCAACCACTGCGAGAGACATTAGAATTAGAACATGTTTGATTTATCTAATTTATGATGTTAGTGAACTAGTGTTGTCAACTTAATCTTAGCTATTCATTTTTCAGGTTGTGTTTAAACTTCTAACTGGAAGACGACCAGGACTCGGTAAAGCCTCTCACTGAACCAAAAAGATTTGTTCATTACCATAGAAGGCAACGACGACTCACTTACCTTATTCCTCTTGTCCCTAGTGAAATATTAACTCTTGTAGAAAAGGTTGAACAAGATGCACCTACAATGATGAGAGAGATGAAAGTGATGACGTGACAATCCCACGTACTGCTAGTATTACTTTGTGCATTCAAAAACATGAAGTTGGTGGTAGATTTGAACTGAAGCAGAACATGGTGCAACTTTTGCACTAGAAAAGACATCTTTATGCTTTATCTAATGAGGATCCTCAAGCTCCAGAATTTCCTCAAATTCAGTGACACTTACACTCAAATAGAAGCAAACACCGATTATGTGAGGCTAACCCTATTCCCTTTATCTCTTCTAGGGAAAGCCAACAAATGGCTGAACTCTGAGCTAGCAAACTCCATAACATCGTGGGATGATCTTGCAAAAACGTTCTTGAGAAGGATTTTCCAATTTGGGAAAACAACTAAGTTAAGGAGTGATATATTGAGCTTCTGACAAAAAGGAGGAGAAAACTTGTACCAGGAGTGGGACATGTTTAAATCTACGTTGTTAAGCTATCCACACCCAAATCTTCATTGAAGGTTAGAATCCAACACAAAAATTTTACACTACTCCGTTGCAAGGGGATAGGCTTACGAGAAGACATATGCTGAGTTATTCACTTTGCTGAACAAAATTTTACAAGGTAACCATGAGTGGAATGGAGGAGGAGCCAAATTGGTAGTGCAAAAGACTATTGGAATGTTTGAAGTAGTTGTAGTACAAACTTTAATTACATGAATTACTGCGATGCAGAATATGATGAATACGCTCTTCAACAACATGTCCAGTAACAAGATTAGATAAATGTGATGCAACAACCACCAACATGGTGTGAGATCTGCAGGGGTAAAGATCACATTGTAGAGGTATGTAGAGAAAACCTAGATTCTGTTAATTTTGTAGGGATTGCACACCGAGGAGGATGTCATAAGAATTATGGTAACTCCTACAATCCCAACTGGCAAAATCATCCAATTTTTTCCTAGGGAAGAAATCAGAATCTGGCACAAGTACAAAACCAATATAGCCCCAAAGAAATGCATAAAGTTATCAACAACATAGAGAAAGGATCAACATAATAATTAGCAAACTAGCATGAGCACCGAAGAGATGTTGATATACCGTGGTTTCACGGTATAATTAATACTTTTTCCTTAAGTTTAGTGTGTCCGAAAGCCTTTTTGTGCTAATTTTGATATAAGTTTCTCTTTGTTATACAGGATATCTTTCCAAAGCTGAATGCGGAGATTTTGAGCGAAAAAATGCAGAAGAGACCACCTACGGAGCTTATGATGGTCCGTCGTGCCTGTGACGGTCCGTAGGTGGCAGCGTAGAGAAGCTGCTGAAGGAAGATGGGGAAGTCTGACCAAGTGTGGGATTACGAAGCTTGTGACGGTCCGTCATGGCTATGACGGTCCGTCCTGCAGGTTCGTCGTGAAGATCAGAGAAGTGATCCCAGTACCCAGATTCAAAGAGTTGAAGTATTTTGAAACGAGACCCTCAACGGACCGTTGTGCTTACGACGGTCCGTCACACTTGCCGTCGAGGGGAATGAAGAAAGCAGCAGAAGAATTGCACCAAGTATGGGACGACGGAGTCCACGACGGTCCGTTATGACCACGACGGTCCGTCGCATGGTCCGTCGACCCAGCCGCGCTTTGGCAGATTTCCAGTAATTAGAATCCTTGTTTAATTAGGTTTTTATTTTTTTATAAATAGTTCGAAAAACCTCGTTTTTGAGGTTAGACTCTGCTAGATTAGAAATCATATTATTAGACTTTGTTTATTAGTGTTTGATTTTTTGGAGATTCTTACAAGTGATTTTTGGTGATTAATCAAGCAATTTTTCGGACTTTATTGTTTCTCATTGAAGTAAGTACATGAATTCTTATTTAATATATTTGAATATTGTGTTTATGGCTATGAGTAACTAAATTCCATAACTAGGGTTGTGGGAACCATAGGCAAATAATGAGATAAACCCTAGCTAAAATAACAATTCTAGAATAGTGTCTTGCATGTATTAATAATTCTTTTGCTTAGAAGTCTTTTTAACGGATGATCAACGTTAAAACTCGCCTTAATGCTACTTGCCGGACCAAGGAGGTAGATAATAGGAAAAGAATTATTAACATAGATTTAGTGTATACTATCCAATAGGCTAGTATTGATTGGTACGAGGTAATAACTTAGTCAAACATCGAATACGATGCTTAATATGAGGTAAAGATAAGGGTTAAGAAGGCAACACACGCAGCCGGACCAAGGTGCGGAGTGAGATTTTCTAGATGCCGGACCAAGAATTTAGAAATACATAACTTATCACTTTGCATGCAAGATACTAGGAAAGAATTGTTATAGTTAGAATTATCAAGTTATGAACCTGTGGGGAACACGTAAACCCTAGTTACTTTGATTAATTGATTAAAACCCAAAATTAAAAGCTGTTAAGTGTCTCTGTCAAGTTCGTTAGTTATTTTTAATTATTAGGAAATACAAACCCCCCTTTTTATGCTTTGACTTTCTAAGGAAGTCATCAACCGAACAATAGTAATAACAAGTTGAAGTTAAGTCTAGACTATTTTCCTCGTGGGAACGATCCCAACCTCACTAGTTTGGTTATTTACTTGACGCGAATGTCTTACTTCTCATTTGAGAAGTAAGTTTGAGCGTATCAGATGTCGAAGAAAATTATGGTTGATAAAGCTCAACTAGATGCTGATGTCTGAAATAATCAGTTAGCAACGCAAAACCTAGATAAACACTTTAAGAAATTCACTAGTGCCTTAAATTCACGACCTGAATGAGGTATGCTGGGAAATACTGATTTGAATACCAGGCAAGTAAATGCGGGGTGTACTCGAAGTGGGTTGTAGTTGGAGGAATTGGATCTTGAGAAAATAAGTGGTGAATCTACAGTCAAGGAGAGTGAACGCTAAGAGAGTGAGCAGGATATACAAAAAGAAAGAGTACAACTTATAGTAAACCACCTCCACTATTTCCTCGTAAGTTTAAAAACAGAATGAGGACGAATGTTTTTGTAAGTTTCTCTCTCTGTTAAAAGAGTCACATTTAATTTGTCTCTGGTATATATTTTGCAACGAATACGTAGGTATGCCAATATGTGAAGGAGATCGTAGAAAACAAGATGAGGTTGACATAGTATGAAATAATTAAACTTACTGAAGAGTCCAGTTCCAGAATACAAACAAGTTATCCACCAAACTCAAAGATCCGGGCATATTAACGGTTCAGATAACCATAGGGTATATATCATGAGTGAGGTTTGTATGACCTTGGGTCTAGTATAAATCTGATGCCAACCTCTCTATAAAAGAAATTGTTTTTTGATAGTCCTAAACCCACCACCATTATCTTGCGGTTGGCAGATTGGTCGGTGGCTCGACTAGAAGGTGTTGTGGAAGATGTCTTGGTCCATGTGGGATCCTTGATATTACCGGTAGATTTTGTGGTGCTAAACTTTGATCCAGATTCTGAGCTTCCTTTCTTTCTTGGCTATTGGGCGTGCGATGATAAATTTAGCAGCCGTTCAAATGACCATACGAGCAATGATAAAGTCGAAATGTTTGATATATACAATGAGTTGAAACTACCGGCCATGTATGAAGAGTTGTCTGGCATAATAGTAAATGTTGTTGTAGCAAAAGATCATTACATCGCATCCAAGGTTCATGTAGAGCATGTGTTTGTGGGACATGATATTTATGGGATGTTGCAACAGAAGAAATGGTGTAGTTCATTTATGTGACGATTGTGGGTATATTAAGAAATAATTTAGAGCAATTGGATAAGGTGTTAGGTCCTCTACCCAAGCCTTCTAATGAAGAATCACCCAAACTTGAGCTAAAAATGTTGCTAGATCACCTAAGGTATGTATTTTTGAGTGAAGATAAGCCCTTACCTATGATCTTGTATGCAGATTGTGTTAGGTTGGCAGAATTATGAATTTTAAGGGATAAATCCAACATTGTGTATGCACAAGATTTACATGAAGGGTGTCAAAAGATAAGTGCACAACACAACTGTAGACTAAATGAAGTCATGAAGGATGTGGTTATGAAAGAGATAATCAATTGGATAGATAAGTAAAAAATGTACCCTATATATGATAGGAAAAGGGTGAGTCATGTACAATGTGTGCCCAAGAAGGTAGGCATAACAGAGGTAGCAAATGAGAAGAATGAATTGATCCCTACAAGGACGATAATTGGTGGTGTATCTTCATAGATTATCGAAAGTTAAATGAGGCCACCGGAAAGTACCATTACCCTGTGTCATTCATTAATCATATATTAGATAAATTGGTATGACAAGAGTATTATTTTTTCTTAGATGGCTACTGAGGTTACAATCAGATAGTTATTGCACCAGAGGATCAATAAAAGACAACATTTTACTTGTCCATACGGCACATATGTGTTCAAACGTATGCCATGCGAATTTTGTAATGCACCACCTACATTCCAGAGATGCATATGGTGATCTTCCATAATATAGTGAAGGATTTTGTTGAGGTGTTCATGGACGACTTCTCCATATTAGGTTATTCCTTTGACCTTTTTTTGCATAATCATGATAGGGCCATTGCAAGGTGTAAGGTGATAAATCTTGTCTTGAATTTGGAGAAGCCCCACTTCTTGGTTCGAGAAGGTATTGTATTCGGGCACAAAATCTCATGAAATGGGATGGAAATTGACAAAGCTAAGGTGGAGATCATTGAAAAGCTGCCACCACCCATCACCGTGAAAGGAGTCCCAAGTTTTCTTAGGTATGTGGGGTTTTATAGAAGATTTATCAAGGATTTTTTTAGGACTGCGAGACCCATATGCAATTTATTGGAAAATAAGGTATAATTTGCATTTAATGAAATTTTTCTAAAGTTTTAAAGCTATTAAAGAATATATTGATTGAAACACCTATTTTGATTGACACGAACTGGGAGCTACCCTTCGAGCTCATGTGTGATGCTAAGGACACGACTATAGGTCCAGTCCTAGCCCAACAAAAGTACAAGACACATTCCATATATTAATCCAGAAATACTCTTCATGCAGATTAATTAAACTACACCGTAATAGAGAAAGAGATGATTGCATTAGTGTTCGCTTTTGATAAGCTTAAATCTTACTTGGTAGGGGCCAATGTGGTTGCATACAATGAACATGTTGCAATTACGTCTTTGTTCTACAAGAAGGATGCACAGCCGAGGCTGATTATATTGATATTACTTCTGTAAGAGTTTAATTTTGAAATTAAAGATAGTAATGGGACTAAGAACCAGATAGCTGATCATTTGTCAAGGTTAGAGGACTCATCTCATGTGATGAATGAAGAACAAATTTGTGAAGAATTCCCTGATGAAAAATTTCTAGCCTTGGACATTTCACAAGTACCCTGGTATGCTGATATTGTAAACTTTCTAGTAAGTGGTTTTTTTTCACCAGAGGCTTCAACACATCAGAAACAAAAGCTGAAAACATGAGGTGAGGATTTATATGTGGGATGAGATTTTCTTATTCAAAAAAGGACCTGACAAGGTGGTGCGAAAGTGTATAGATGAAAAGGAGGCGATGCAAGTGTTGTTATGTTGTTACTCTTCACCATATGGTAGCTACCATGTAGTCGATCCCATAATACATAAGGTATTGCAATCTTTTTTATATTTTCCTACTCAATTTAAAGATGTTGCGGTTTTTGTGAAGGCTTGTGATCAACGTCACGAACGGGCACTATTTCTAGAAGACATGAGATCTTTAATGTATGGGGATAGATTTCATGTGACCGTTCCCAACTTCCAATTTAAACCAGTACATACTAGTGGTGGTGGATTGTGTCCAAGTGGGTTGAGGTTGTTTCTTACAACTATTAATGCAAAAGTGGTAGTAAAGTTTATCAAAAAAACACATTATTGCTATGTTTGGAATTCCAAGGGCCATGATAAGAAATGTGGGTAACCATTTCATTAATAGTTTGATGCGAAATTTGTTGGCTAGGTATGGAATGCGTTACAAGGTAGCCACAACCTATCATTCTTAAACTAGTGGTCAAATGGAAGTGTCTAATAGGGAAGTGAAGCAAATCTTGCTAAAAAATGTGAATGTACAACAAAAATATTGGGTTGACAAGTTAGATGATGCATTGTGGGCATACAAGAATGCATACAAGATACCACTAGGGACTTTTCCTCATCAAATGGTGTTTGGGAAAACATGTCACCTTCTTACAGTTGCATGAGTTAGAAGAATTCACGCTCCATGCGTATGAAAATGCCAAGTTGTATAAAGAGAAGACCAAGAAGTGGCATGACAAATATATTGAATCAATCACCTTTGAGCATGGCTTATTGATTTTACTATTCATTTCAAGACTGAAGTTGTTCCCCGGAAAACTTCGGTCCAACTAGGGTGGGACATTTGAGGTAGTGACAATGACTCGACATGGAGCTGTGGAGTTAAGAGATAAAGACAAGAGCTCCCCTTTTCTTGTAAATGGTCAAAGAGGAAACAATATTTTGGGAATAACATAGATTGTGACCAAAAAAATACTTAACTTGAATGAAGAATAATTCATGAGTTGGGTTGTATCACAACGTTAAATCAGGCTCTACATTGGAGGCAACCTATAACCATGCATACTATATAGGATTTTTGGTTTTACTATTTAAATTCATTGGAATTAGTTTGTAATTCTTTAAATAAAGAGAGTTGTACCACGACCAAAACTAAGGCGCTGGAAGGGAGGCCCCATCAGGTTTTGCATTAAAAGGTGTTGTACTTAAATTGTGGAGGGAACAATAACACATATCCATGATGCACCACAGAGACAAAAGAAATTTTTTCTCTTTAGGTTTTAATTTCTTAGGGCGAGGAAGAACACTCCGTAACGTACATGGGTCGCGGAGTAGGACAAGATTTTTGAATTTTGACGAGAATTTTTTCTTGTCAAAAATAATGGAACTCCATATCAAATTCGCATCGTGGAATATCGTCCAAATTTCTAAATTCAGTGGGAATTACAGTTGTCATGAGACAAAAAACTTTGTATTGGAGCCTCTCCGCTGAGCAGATTTGAGAATTTTTTTCATTAAATTTACGGTATTCACCTGTCTATATACCAAATACCCAACCCAAAATTCTTTTTAATCTAATTTTCACCACAAATTCCCACTACCCATGATTTCCCTCTCTCTTTATCCCCTTGCAATTTTCAAGTGTCCATCCGGAACACGGAGTCCGTTTACCCATCCATCTTCTGATTTTACTCTTCTTCAACATCAATGGTACATATTTTTCTCTTTTCTTGCTTCTTAGGTTGTTATGGATAAGGGTTGATAATATTGTTTAGTGTATATGTTTTATGAGGAGTTGTGGGTTTGATTGGTAGTTGAAGAAAGTATATTCATTAGTCATGACAACTATTTTAACTTATTTTGAAGAAACTCCCGATTGATTGATATTGTGTGGTTATTGGGTAAATTTTATGCTTGTATGAATAAGGCTAAAGAATGAAAGTTGTTTGATGAATAAGATTCTACGCTTAATGGAACTTTTTACTATTAGTGTGAAATGTTTGAGTAGCACTGTGTGATTATCTCTGTGTAGGATTGTGGGATTTTTGTGTACTTTAGGGTTGAGGTTGATTGTACTGGACGGAAGTGTGGTGATTGAATGAAAAATGTTAATGGTTTAAATATCTAGGTGTATTTTAGTCTTGGGTTTGCGTGTTAAACCTTGGGAAGTCTGAGTACCGATGTAGGGTTATTTAATGGAACAAGTGCAGGGTGGTGTTTGTTCATCACCAACGTCACTCTGTGATCTGCAATATGTTTGTGCTTGAATTTATTGTGCTTGCCCATAATCATGTTATATACACACGACCCGACAAAGAGGTGGAAATATATAGTCATAGGAAGCGAGTTTAGAGTGGGGAAAAGTACTTCCTGCATCAGCGGTCCCACGGGGAGAAACCAGGAGGTTTGGATTGCGCACATTGGCAAAAGAGGGTAAAGTATGGTGAAATAAATACACAATGGCACACTAGTTCTCTAATGTGTACATCGAAAAGGAATGTCTTGCAAGGGAGTTTCCCCGGATTATGAGGAGCACTCAAGAACTCCATCTGGAGTTTATCTTTTTTGAACCCATTGAGTGAAATTTTCACGTGGTGATAGACTTTTATGCTAACACGGAAACATAGTTGAGACCGATATTTGTAAAAGTGCAGGGGTTGATGTAACACTCACTCCTGCGGTACTAAATGAAATAGTGGGCACTGCAGTAGATCAGGACCCATTGGTGCGGACTAGATTGAATATTAGACCACCATATTAAGCCATTCGAGGCACACTTTTTGGTCCTTGGGATGCACAACACAAACATCTCACATGGTAGGGTGTGTTTGCTGTACGCACTAATGATGAACATTGAATTAAAAATTAGGGTAGTCCTGAAGTTTTCTATGAGAAAGGCCTAGGTTTATAGTGGGCACATATATGCTATAAGAGGTATTTTTACTCGGCTGTGTTAATCTCCAGGTGTACTAGAGGACAGTTTAGATTATCTTGCACCCCTTTTATCAGCGCCAATGGATTTGACAAATACTAAGGGATATGACAATGAGTTCGACCCCTCTGCTCACTAATTCGGAGGACTATCATGCAATGAGATGATCATGGGCCGTATGTATAGGTTGGAGATGTTGTGCACCAGAATGGATGTCAGGCATCTAATTAAAAGAAGTTGGGGAAGATTGAAAGGAGTTACCTATTGAATGTGCATGCCAAAGCATTAATCTACATGAGTAATGATTTACATGATCCTATGGATGCTGATGCGCCCATAGATGAGGAAAGGATGCTTACTGGTTCTAATGACAACAATTCGTACATGTAGGAGGTTGACCCTATATAAGCTGGTGATAAGTCTGAAGGTAGAGATGCCATGGAGAATTGATATGGAGTGATTCATCTTACCCTTGTACTTATCTTGTAATATCGTGCAACACTAGGGACAATGCTTATATTTCAAGTGTGGGTGGGGGTGTTAATTCTATTTAATGTATATATTAGTTTGAACAATTATAGTTCCTTAGAACCGTGCAAAACACAAAAACATTTTGTCTTTCTAGGATCAATTTACTCATAATAGTTGAGTCGTATTGCCTTATGATAGATAGATAATGACCAACTTAAGGGAATTTTCTTCATTGAGTTGTAGGTGTGGCATGTGTGCTGAAGCTTGAATTCTGAAAGGAAATTATATGAAAGCATCTTCGGAAATATATGTCGATGCAATTGATTTTTTGTGCTTGATTGTGTATCTTAAGATGAAATAGAACTTTTGGATGAACTTATTATGTTGTCTATGATTGATCCAACTTGTAACACTCTGGAAACTAATAGGTGAAACTAGAGTTGGACATAAGGATTAAGGCCTCGTATGTAACTCTCTATAACTTAAAATAAATGTTTTTGGCTTAGAACGTCAAGGTTCAAAAACCAAGGACCAAACATGGGTCCTCAAGGATGACACTAAGGAGGCTGCATGATAAGTGACCCACGAGAGAAACTCACGCCCTTTAGGTCCTCCCACACCTTGTTCATTAAGGCACGTAGGTCAAGTCCCCTATGAACGATGTCCTAGAACCCAAACCACAATTCACCAGCAGGGGACATGGGTTCAACCACGGTCCACAAGTGGTGGGTCATGGGTGAGGCGTGGAACTGCTATTTGGAAGTTACACTAGGGGGCATTATGGGGTTTTCCAATTTTAACTAATATTATGTGATGTCTTTTTACACTAAATTAGACTAGATATATGAGCTTTTTAAATCCCTAAATTTAGTCCTCTTCTTTATAATTCCAAAACCCAAGAGAAACACCAAAACCCTCTCCAAAATTCTCTCTAGAACTCCAAGGAAGAAGAAGAAGGAAGGTGAAGCTAGGGTTGAAGGAGCAAGGTTTTCTAGTCAATTTTATTGTAATTCATAGATAAGGTATGGTAGATCTTCATCCATGGAGTCCCTTTAAAAACTCAATTTCAAACATAAAAATTCCCCAAAAGTTAGGGTTTGACTCCAAGTCGTGGATTCCTTTAAAAATGATTATATTGAGTTAATTACTTTATATTTTTATTGATTTGCTGATTTATTATGTTTAATGTTGAAATCCCCCAAGAATCCATGAAATCACCATAATCCCAAACTGTGACCTTATGGTGTGGGTGAATTGATGAAAGAAGAGTAATATGAGGTTATGCTTGGCGTAATTGAGCTATTTGAATTATTTTATCATCCAAGCCTAATGTAGTAATGTGTTTATGGAATATGATCTAGGGTCCTTGAAGGTCAAAGCATGTGTATTATGCATGATTATGAAATTTATGTATATGATTTATGAACACTTTGAGAGTGAAGTGTCCATGATTATGATAATGTTGTTGTGTTGTTTGAAATACAATTCTCATGAAGGCACAATGAACATAATGTGAAAGTTTTTCTCATTGTATGATGATTCTAAGTTTTTTGAAAGACTATTCTTACATATTGAATCTAGGATCTAACTTATGAATTATGTTGGATTTTGAGTGTCCAGGCATCTTCTATAAAAATGAACTTAAGTCAAGACTTTATATGTACTCTGTGGGAATTATGCTTAGCACTAAGTGGATGTTAAATATGAGACCGAAGTTCACCCTCTAGAAAGGGTGGTTTTTTAGAAAGTATCTGTTAAGATGCAAGCTCCACCACTAGAAAGGGCGGGTTTCTAGTATCAATTTTTTTATCCCATAAACTATGTGCCCTCATAGGTTATTTAACTAGTGGATCCACTTAAAATCTAAGAGTGTGGTTCTACCTTAGGCAAGTAGGAAAACCATTTTCGATGTCGGTAACACCAGATTCGATGGTAAGCTCACATGGTTTATGCTTGTTAGGGCTTATTCCCACTACGATAAGAATATGAATTATAAACTATGGCTACTCAAGAAGATTTACTTATCATGGTTGGGATTATGGGATCTTATTCATGCATTTTACAAGTATGATTTCAGTTTACTTATGGTACGTTTCTCTTATGTTTTGATAATCTATGTAATGATTATGTTTATGACTTATGTTTTTCCTTTATCTTCAAAATGATGCATTAACTTAGTAAATTTCATGCATTCAACTAAAATCTCCATTTTAGAATGATTTCAAGGTTTTTATGCATGGATATCATACTTAGTGCATTTTTGTACTAACCCATATTTTCCTACATATTCCACAAGTGTAGGATGTGGTTCTCAATGAGGTCTCCATTGCGGTTAGAGCTTGGAAGTAATTATTTATCCTTACTTATGCGTGAGTCCTAGAGGACGGATACTTCTATTTAGTAGTTTCATTCTTGTATTTTACATTCAAATTATGATGTATGGGTTGTGACCCTATTTGATTAAAGTATTGTAATATGTCTAATTGAGACATGTCTAGACTTCCATTTTACTTTATGAAAATTTTGACTTGAAGAGTCTTGTTTATGAGAGTGAAGTGCGCCACACTTATGAATCAGAGGTCATAAGATGTTTAGGAAATTTCACTTCTTTAATTACTCTTAAGTCATGCCTTAGAGTTTAACTCTTTAAAGTCCTCCTCCTAATCCTTCTATTGTGTCTAAAGGATATGAATACACTAAGTGCTAGCACAAGAATAATGGAGGGTTACAATGTGAATAAAAGAGCTCCTCCTCAAGCTGATAAAGTAATGATTAATCCTTCGGCTATGATGTATATGGTAGTTAGGTCAGCTTTTCAAATGTTGGCCCAAGCTATGACGACCGAAGCTCAAGCTTTGACTAATCAATCCCAAAAGGTGAAAACTTAGGTCAATAAAAATGTTGGGACTTATGTGAACCCTAATGTGAATTTGGATGCTTTAAGGGTTAGAGATTTTGCTAGAATGAACCCTCCCGAGTTTCCTGGATTCAAAGTGGACTAGGATCTTCAAAGGTTTATTGATGAGGTGTATAAAGTTCTTGATATAATGGGAGCGTCTCCAATAGATAAGGTGGAGTTAGACACCTACCAATTAAAGATGTGTCTCAAGTTTGGTATGAACAGTGGAAAGGTGAAAGTCCCATAGGAGTGAGTCCAGTAGAATGTGAATCATTAAATTGACATTTCTTGATAAATTCTTTCCATTAGAGTTGAGGGAATCAAGGATGAAAGAGTTCATTAACCTTCTTTAAATAGATATAAGTTTTAAATAGTATGCTCTAAAGTTCACCCAATCATCCATGTATGTTCCAAGTATGGTGGAAGATTCAAGGGCTAAGATGATTAAATTTGTGATGGGAGTGTCCAAAAAGATAGTCAAAGAATGTTGTATAGAAATTCTTATCCCAAGTATGGATATTTCACGACTCATAGTGCATTCCCAACAAATGGAATAAGATGAACTCAAGGAAAGAATAGAGAGGTGTAGAGACATAGAAAAGGTGATGGAAATTTCTCCAATGCTAGGTCCGATAGACATGGTCGAAAAATATTTAAACAAAGGTGTTCCAACCAAGGTTTCTTTAATGTTTCCCCAAGGGTCAATAAGGATAGGGTATATAACCCTAAACATCAAGGAGGTAATGGGGGCAACTCTTATGTGTATATGCCTGACTGTGAAAAATGTGAAAATAAACATGGTGGGAAGGGCCTAGCTGGAATGGGTGTTTGTTTTGGATGTGGTAAGAATGTTCATCAATTAAGGAATTTCCCAACACTTTTGACCAAGGGAAAAGAGGGCAAGCAAGCTCTTCCAAACGGTTCAAAATCCAATTCTACAAAGCTAAACCACTTTTATGCTCTTCCATCTTGAGATGAATTAGAGAGCTCCCAGGATGTGGTGAGAGGTATGTTAAAATTAATCCTATTGATGTATATGCATTGATAAATGCGGTGTTAATTTTTCCTTTCTGACACCTTTTGTGGCCAAGAAGTTTGAAATCCTTGTCTCATAGAGTTACTTTGGTGGATTTGGTAGAATTAGACATGTTAGAAATCAATGTGATTTTGGGTATGGATTAGCTGCAAGCATGTTATGCCTGTATCAATTGTAGGACTCGAGTGGTTAGATTCCAATTTATAAATGATCCTATCTTAGAGTAAAAGGGGGGAAATTTTATGTATAGAGGTCATTTTGTCTCATGTATTAAAGCTAGGAAGATTCTGAAGGGTGTATTTATCATCTTGTAAAGGTGAAGGATGCTGAATCTGAAACCCCTTTTTCTAAAGTCGGTTCCAATAGTCAACGAGTTCCCTGAAGATTTTATACGATAATTTGCCAGGTATTCCTCCCGAGCGGGAAATAGATTTTGGTATTGACCTTTTACTAGATATGCAACCTATCTCCATTCCTCCTTATAGAATGTCTCTGACCGAGTTAAAAGAGTTCGTAGAAAAATTAAAGGAGTTCCTAGATAAGGGTTTTATCCGGCCGAGTATCTCTACATGGGTGCTCTGGTGTTGTTTGTTAGAAAGATGAATGGGTCATTTAGAATGTGTATTAATTATCATCAATTGAATAAAGTTACATCAAGAATAAATATCCCCTTTTGAGAATTGATGATTTGTTTGACCAACTTTTAGGGGATAACTATTTATTTAAGATTGATAATCGATTAAGTTATCATCAATTAAAGGTGAGAGGGGTTGATATTCCAAATAATGGACTTTAGGATCCGGTATGGTCAGTATAAGTCTGTGGGAATGTCGTTTGGGTTGACTAATGCTCCAGGGGCGTTTATATATTTGATGAATTGAGTGTTTAGGCAATACCTAGACATGTTTGTGTTTGTGTTTATCGATGATATCTTGTTCTACTGTAGGAGTGAGAACAAGTATGTGGACCATTTGAGAATCGTATTGCATATTTCAAAGTTTAGAAACTGTGAATTTTTGTTAATGTCTATATCTTTCCTTGGTCATATTGTGTCTAGTAAGGGTATTGAGGTAGATCCTAAGAAGACACCTGCAGTTAAGAGTTATCCTAGACCTCTAACTCCTTCCAACATTAGAAGTGTTTTGGGTTTAGTCGGTTACGATAGGAGGTTTGTTGAGGGGGTTTCCTCCATTGCTTCTTCGTTGACGGCTTGGACTAAAAATAAATCTAAGTTTGTGTGGTTAGAATCTTGTGAGAAAAGTTTTCAAGAGTTGAAATACAGATTTAATTCTGCTACGATGTTAACCTTACTGAAAGGTAATGATGGTTTCGTGGTGTATTGTGATTCCTCTAGAGTGGAGTTGGGATGTTTCCTCATGAAAAAATGTAAAGTGATTATCTATTATTTAAGGCAATTTAAATTCCATGAGAAGAACTATCTGACCCATGATCTTGAATTTGTACCGATTGTGTTTACCTTGAAAATATGGAGATATTACTTGTATGGAGACCATGTGGATATCTTCAATGATGACAAGAGTATTCAATATGTGTTTATTTAAATAGACTTGAATCTTTGTAAAAAAAAAGTGGTTAGAAATCTTAAAGGATTATGATATGAGTGTCCTTTATCACCCCAACAGAGATTATTTTGTAGAAGATGGACTTATTAGAATGGTTAGTGTGGCTCATGTAAAGGAAAAATAAAGAATTGGTCGATGAGGTGCATTTATTGGCCCGGCTAGGTTTCCAACTAGTGGATTCCACCAAATGTGGTCAATAATGGTTCCGAATCGTCCTTCGTGATGGATGTAAATTCTAAACAAGATCTTGATGCTTTGTTAGTTGAGTTGTAAGAGTTGGTACTCAAGAAGTCCTTTGATGCTTTCTCCCAAGGGGGAATTGAATGCTTAGGTACCAAGCCCGGTTTTTTTGTTTCAGATTTTGATGGGTTGAGGGAACAAATTCTAGAGGAAGCTTATAGTTTGATATATTCTAATCATCCGGGACCTACCAAGATGTTGTGATTAATGGGAATTCTATTGATGGAATGGTATGTATAGATATATTACAAGATTTGTATCCAAATTTCCTAATAGTGAACAAGTTAAGGTTGAGCACCAAAGGACGGGATACTTACCCCCATATATAAGTATTCCCACTTGGAATTTGTAAGATGTGAATATGGATTTTATATTGGGTTTGCCTCGCACTCAAAGGCAACATAATTCTATTTGGATCATTATAGAGTGGATTACAAAATTAACCCACTTTATTCTGGTCAAGGTTTCGCATTCAGAAATACACTAAGCCAAGTTGTATACAATAGAGATAGTGAAGTTTCATGGGTCCCTTTATATATTATTTCAGATCGGGGTACTCAATTTACTTCTCACTTTTGGAAGTCATTCCAAAAAGGGCTTGGTACTAAGGTTAATCATAACACAACTTTTCATCCCCAAACCAATTGGAAAGCGGAGCGTGCCATCAAACACTAGAACATATCTTTAGAGAATATGTTATCAATTCCAAGGTTAATTAGGCTGACCATTTGCAATTAATAGAGTTTTCGTACAGTAATAGTTATAACTCAAGTATTGGTATAGCTCCCTTTTAATCCTTGTATGGTAAGAGATGTAGGTCTCTGATCGGGTGATTTGAGATAGGTTAAATTGCTCTTATTAATCCTAAATCGATTTATGAAGCCATTGATAAAGTTTGCCTCATTAGAGAAAGGTTGAGAACAACTCAAATTAGACAAAAGTCTTATGCCGATATGAGGATATGAAATCTAGAATTTGAAGAGAATAATTGGGTTATTTGAAATCTCATCCATGAAGGGTGTGAAGATATTTGGCAAGAAAGGGAAACTTATTCCCCGCTATATATAGGCCCATATCAAATTTTGAAGCGTATTGGGAAGGTTACTTATGAATTGGATTTTCCAAGTGAGTTGGCTCTAGTTTATCCTGTATTTCATGATTCTATGCTTAAAAAGTGTATTGGAGATCCGTTGTCTATTATTCCCCTGAAAGGGTTGGGATTTGATGAAAGCCTTTTATTTGAAAAGGTTCTGATTATAGACACTAGACATGCAAGTCAAGATATATGGAAACTAAGAAATCGCTTCTGTGATGGTTTTATGGAGAAATCATTTAGTTAAAGGTGCTTCTTGGGAGGTCGAGGCCGGAAGTCCCGATATACTCATCTCTTTCCATCTATTCCTAATAAACCTTAAGTTAAGTAGTTCCTCTTGAGTTTTAGTATTTTGGGAGTCATGTGTCACGAACCGGGGTTATCCCCTAGAAGTGACACAACTTACTTCACAATTAAGGGGTTTCATACAAGCCCCTTGATTAATCATACACATAAAATAAAGTTATAGATATAATGTAGAAAAATCAAAACTTTTACAATTGAAGTGAAACTTCTTTTCATAAACTAAAATAGGATACTAGAGTTATCTCAATCACCATCTAGTACAAAAATGAGTACAAATAGGCTTATAATACATTTACATAAATATAATCTCAAAATAAGAAGTACAATAAAACTCTGAAAAGAGATCACATCTTTTCCTAGAACTTGAGGACTCACCAAGCATAGGAAAAAGTCAACCCAAGCTTCTTCTTAAAGAAAGAAAGTATGTCTTAATGACCGAAACCTGCACTTATAGTAAAAATAGAAGAAACGGTTTAACACAAAAAGTACTAAGTATGGAAGCATCCATAAAATCCTTGAAATATGATAAGAAAGACATTGTAGTAAAAAGCATACATTTTTCATGTTTGGAATCCATTTATGCATTTAAAGGTAAATTACAAGTCGTAGCATATTCATCACATAAATCCTACTAACATAGTAGAACCATCACCTTAACAACCCTAAGGTATACTTGTTCGATGTATGGTTGGCATTCCATAATTCCAACTACACTAAATACCGTTATGAAGTCACCTTAATTACACATAACATCTTTAGACCTCATCATAGTCAATAGTCATAAGTAAAGAAATAGTCATGTACATTACTTGAACATAAGGGAAGTCATGAATTAGCAACGATCCGTTCAACATACATGATGACATTCATTTCTTACCATATCATAAGGAACAAACCTATAATCCCTTTCCAAGTTCATTTGTAAAATGTAAAAGTGAAGTCCCATACACCCACTCCTACTAAGTAAAGATCATCAAGAAATCATATGTTTAGTTCATTTCATGTTCATTGTCTTTTCAAATTGGGAGCATAACACTAACCGGCATAGACAATGTGAGCTACATAGAATCCGATGTCGTGTAACCCCACACTGAAAGAAGGTGTCCTACTAGGTGGACCCACTAGCTAAGACCTACGTGGGAACATAGTTATGGGATAGGTAAATTGCTTCTAGAAACCCGACCTATTGTATTAATGGTAGAGTTTCCATCCCATGAGAGCATACATAGAAGACCCGACTAAATGTATTGACGGGGTGGCCTGTACCTCATTTGCATATCCGCTCGGTACTAAGAATTATTTCCCAAATAATATACAATTAGTCTTTACATGTGTGAAGTAAAACTTTTTCCCTTCATTCAATACAACTCATAATATAGCTCAAAGATTCAATAAAGTTAGAACTAACTTTCAACCTTAGAATCAACATATAAATGTGAGTAATCCATTCACATTCAATTTTTAGTGTCATCATGAGAAATAGCCTTTAAATTTACACATATCATCATAATCATCCTAGACAATGCATACATGATTCTGTGTAGGACTAGAGGGAGACAAATTTTTCAACAATACCACAACTCTATACAATATTCATGTGATCTTCACTTTCTAAGTGAATCATAAGTTCATACATAACTTTCATCAACATGTACGAGCCCTAGAAATTTAACCCTTCAAGGGTCATGAATCATGTCTCACAATTAAAACTAGATTTACTAAACTAGGCATGCATACAACAACATTCAAATAGTAAACTACCACAGACACAATTCATAGTGTTCATTTGCGTCAACAAACCCATCAAAATTCATGAAATTGAGGTCATAGGGGAGTTCATGGGTTCATGGGGAATCTTTCCATATCAATAACCATTATAATGATAGAATGAAAACCCTAGTTTCTTGATGAATCTATAAATTCGAAATTGAAGAGTTCAAGAGTTCCACGGAGAAAAGTCTTCCATGTATCAAGACTCTGATACCTTAATTGATCTTTTCCCTACGAATTTGGAGTGAAAAGTATCGATGTTGAACAACTAAGCTTCACTTTTTTGAAGGTCTTCAATGGAGTCTAGAGATAAGTAGTTTTGGAGGGAAATTGATTTGTTTTGAGTTTGTTAGTTATGAGAGTTAAAGGGTTGTTTAATAGTTAAAAGTACTTGCATATACTTAAATAAATAATAATAATCGTCCCTATACTTAATTTATTTAATAGGAATTTATAAAAACACTCTCAACTTGGGCGAATCTCAAACATGCTTTTGAAAGTGGTGATCCACAGACCCTATCCACGGTTCGTGGATGGGACCGCGGTCCATCCTGCATGGGAGTGGTTTGGTACTATGGCTGGGAATTTGTGGGACGAATTAGGGATACTAAGTCTCGACCCATGCCTTCCAACCACGGAGCGTGGTTCCACCCAAGACTCGTGGGATCCAATTGTGGGTCATACTATTATTATAGCTTTTGGGACTTTCCCTATGCTACTCCTCAAGGCAAGCCTTGGGGGATGTAGGGGTTCATTGCTTGACATTTAGGTACTAGAACTAGCTAAGGGAAATTATTTTAGGATTCCATCCTTACGTTTTAACTTGATTAGTCTACGTCATGTTAGGCTCTGTGTTAGGTAGATTTCTGGGGTGTTACATTATCTCCCACTGGGAACCATTCGTCCCCGAATGATGATATAAACACCGAGTTAAGTTAGAAATTATAAACTAACATCCCATTATGCATGAAACATAAAAAAAATGTGCAAAACTTTAAATGCACTATTCACCTCATGCACATTTCTAAATGAGGAAACTTCAACGCCATTTCAAGACAAGATCAATGCAATACAAGAAAGTAAGAGCTACATCTTCCAACTCAATATGCATGAATACAACATATATCATGTTCATAGGAGGAACTACCTTCTCAAACATAAAAAAACTCAATACCACAATATGTAGCCAACATGTCACTCTATCAAAAACACAACTAAACATGTACATGAATTCACCTCATTAAGTCAAATATGTAATCATCATACTAAAAAAATCAACATGAGGGACATATATATCATCAAAACTAAACTTATGAAATATATGAATTCTCACAAGAACATCACAACATAAGGAAATCATAGGAAACTCAAACAATACACATGACTCCCAAAACACTAAATTTCAAGAGGATTTACTTACCTCAAACTTGAGTAGGAGTAGAACAAGAAAAATGAGGATAACGAGACATCATATCAGCCTCAGCCTCCAATGTAGCACCTTGAACTAAGTGAATCCTCCATAAAACCTTAACGGAGGCCACTTCCTTGTTTCTCAACCTCTTTACTCATTTGTCCGAAATCTCTACCAGAATTTGTTCATAGGATAGACATTCATCAACTTGTAAGTCCTCTAAAGGAATTATGGATACCAGATCACCAATACATTTCTTGAGCATGGAAGCATGAAACACTCGCAGAACCGGAGCCCACTCACTTGACAATTCTATTTCATATGCAAACTTCCCAACACATTTAAAGATTTGATATGCGACCACATACCAAGGACTAAGCTTTCCCTACTTACCCAACCTCATCACACCTTTAATGGGTATGATTTTCAAGTAGACTCAATCACCAACCTTAAAATCTAGGTCCCTTTTTCTACTATCAACATAGGACTTTTACAAACTTTTGACCATCTTCAATTCTTCTTTATTGATTCAAACCCTTTCAATGGCCTCATAGACCAAATTGGGACCAATTAGGGAAAATTCCCCTATTTCAAACCAACCCACCAAAGCCCTACCTTCTACCAAATAGTGCTTCAAATGGAGCCATGTCAATACTTAAATGATAACTATTTTTGTAGGAAAACTCTATCAATGTTAGATGGTCATCTCAATTTCCCTTGAAATCAATAACACAAGTCCTCAACATTTTCTCCAAGGTTTTAATGGTGCATTCTGCTTGACCATCTATATGAGGGTGGAAAGTGGTACTAAGCTTAGAATTGGTTCAAGTCCAATTTTGAATGCCTTCCAAAAGTGAGAAGTAAATTGAGGATCTCAATCCAAAATAATAGGAAAAGGAACCCCATGCAACCTCACTATTTCTTTGATGTACAACTTAGCATAGTCTTCTACCGTATAGGTATCTTGACACTAATGAAATGGACTGATTTAGTCATCCTATCCACAATGACCCAAATAGAGTCATGTTGCCTTTGAGTAAGAGACAAACCCACAACAAAGTCCATATTGACATCCACCCATTTTCAAGTGGGAATATTTATATCTTGGCACAAACCTGCTGGTTCCAAGTGTTCAGCCTTAAATTGTTGACAATTTAGATATTTGGCCACAAAACTCACTATATCCTTTTTAATGTAATTCCACGAATAGACTTCTCATAAATAATGGTACGTATTGGTGATTCCCGAATGAATAGAATATCGTAAACTATGATCCTATTAAAAACAATTTCCTCTTAGGTCATCCACTTCCAAAACACACAATCTACCATGGTACCTAAGTACCCCATCTCCCCATTTGGAGAAAACCTTAATGGATTTCGTAAGTACAATTTTTTTCAACTCCATCAAAAAAGGATCAAGGTATTGCTTAAACATCACATGAACGACCAAAGATGATTCAAAACTATGATGGACCATGAAAAAACCTTTTTAGATAATCTACTTGTCACATCCAATAAATACCCTCTAGACGTAACCGTCGTCTTTGTCCTCCAAGAGCATTAAGACTAGCCTCTAGCATTCATCATTACATTCATAGGTTAAAAATGTGGAAAATCTTAAAACTTTTCATCTACTCTAAAAAAGATGTGTCATATTAAACAAACTAAAAGGAGTCAAATTAGCATAGGCATAAGCCCTTACACAATGTATAAATTCCACTTAGGGCTTAAAACAATATCTTGGAATAAGTACAATGAAATGGTCGTCTTTAGACTACAACAAAGAAACATAGCTAGAGTAATAGCAAGGCATCATCCTCGGACTTGAGGACATACCCACTAAAAGAATGATTCCAATCTTTCCTTCAAAATTCATTTTGAACCCTTCAACGAGCGGAACCTAAAATGTTTGGGACAAAGGGAGAAATGGGGTTAGCACATCACTTATACTAGCTATAAGCACATATGCACACACAACATAGAAATATGCTAAAAGAGGACATTTGATAAAAGCATTCCAAGTTACTTTGAAAAGACTTATGCATTTTAAAGAACCAATAGAAGTCAATAAACACATATTACTTAAGTCAAGACCATGTATATAACAAGAAAAACAATACCAAGTCTAGTCAAGTCTAACGTACATATCAACGTAATTGAGCACATAATCAAGACAACTCTATGATCAAGCTATAATATCAACAAGCATGCATAAAAGTTCATAATATCATAATCTAATCAAGACCATCACTCATACACCCCCATTAGGTACACTAGTGCAATGAGTAAGTAAGCCCCCATAACCTCACTAAACCAATGTAAACCCAACCAGAAATTCCAAACTTTACGTATCATATCATTAAGAGTAGACATCATCATACTTAAGCAATAGAGACCAACTACATATTTATAAATGAAACCAATATCACATAGTGTAATTAACACGTAAAATAAACATATACATATCATTTACATTTATAAGTATATAAGCACATAAGAACATCTTCCCAAGACTTCCCTCAAGGCTAACTAGTGCAAGATTTAGTTAGAGTCCCTTACCCCTACCTAGACTTAGACAAAACCCTTAGGCATCCTAGTTAGAGTTAACTTTATTACTTCATTTTACTTTTGGGAACATCTTGTCTTAACGGACATAGACCCTATGAGCTAATGTGATATCCGGTGTCATGGAACCCTACACCAAAAAAAAAGGTGAACTACTTGCCGAGTCAGTCTAAAACATGAACATAACATCTACGTCGATTCACTAGCTT
The DNA here is from genome assembly GCF_036512215.1 of Solanum lycopersicum. Taxonomy (NCBI): domain Eukaryota; kingdom Viridiplantae; phylum Streptophyta; class Magnoliopsida; order Solanales; family Solanaceae; genus Solanum; species Solanum lycopersicum. Next base: position 26,055,131 of record NC_090802.1, on the reverse strand, counting down.
GTATTCCTATGGGGGCAACATAGTTCAAGAACTAGGAGATGTATTTGGTACCCTTTTTATGCTTCATGCATTATAGTCTCCAATCTCACGAGTACAATAGTTATCCTACCTTCCCTATGTGGGAAGGGATAATCCTCACTTCTACTTCACTCGGTGCTAAGCTAGAGTCCCTTTTGAAATGTCTTTCAGTAATAATCATAACTTAGTTTAGGTCATAGGGTCTACCCCTTATATAGTCATATTCATAGATCAATGAGAATCGCATGAGTGTTGTCCTTTCAATACGATTCACATATGTGAGGTTAGTACATTTACATAATCATATTATGACAAGGCACATAGGCAAATTCATCACCACCCTTATGTCATTATATCCTAGTCAACAACTCACAATCCATAAATCAAGACATTACAATTCAACATCATACCAACCCTAATCAATCTTGGCATAAGGTATACTTCAATATAGCTTCATCACCAAACACAAGTAATCATAATTGAAGTAAAAGATTGATATCACAAGACCTACCCCAATCTCCTTTACAAGCTATCATCCAAGGTTTTACCATAAATCATCCAATTTAACCCAACCATGGGTGTAATATCATCACATAATAATAATTACAACAATAAGTAAGTCCATCGCATAAATATTATTCAATTTAACTTCAATTCATATACTAGGGTTTGGGGAATAGAGTTCATCATGAATTATTCAAGAAATAGATCCAATCCCAACAATAAATTACCCTAGACAGTCCATGAACGAATTGGAATAGATAAAATGTCTTAATAATCAATACATTCTTCAACCCAATAACTTATAAGCAAGATCCAAGATTTGGGGGAATTTAGGAAAATATATGATCTACATGAATTTTCAATTGACATCAATTATAAACAATCTATACTTAATTAGTAATAGAAAATTACAATTAATCATAATCAATCATCAATTTCAAGTTTAGAAGAAAATCCATTATAAGAGAAAAGGCATTGGAATTGGGTAATTGAGAAATCAACTTTGAAAGGACCTCTTGGGAAAGGAATTCCAAGAGTGAAGAACTCATACCTTAATGAATCTTAATCCAAAAATTCAAGTGAAATCGTAGATAAATTGGGCTCTTTTCAAGTTTTCTTGCTTCTTCAATGAAGAATTTTGGGAGAGAGAAAGTAGAGAGAGATGGGAGCTTTTGAGTTTTGTCTTGGGAATTTTATTTAGGTGAGTAAAAAAGGAATTAAAACTGACCCTTAGTAAATATATAGTCACCCATAAATTACCCAAAATACCGTCACTTAAATGGGTCTTTTTGTTAACTCAAAACGCTTAAAGTACGACATTAACGAATCTTGGAAGTGGCTACGCGTCGCGGGGTCAATTTCACATTTTATTTTAGAAATAAGAGTTGAGGCAGTGGACCTAGTGGAGTACATGCATAGCGAGGCAACTTTTTGCCTAACACGTGTTGGCTGCGAATCGTGCAGCAGCCCCCACAATCTTTGCTTCGCGCAGGCTGGTTTGGCAGCCTGCTTGCCCATGTTAGGGTCCTCCTCAAGGACCCTTCGCGTGGTCCTTGGGGAGTCGTTACTGGACTTTTACACCCTATATATTATATTTTACCTATTTAAAGTCTTTGTACTAGTTTTAGACTTCATTTTACCCTCCCAATCCTTTACCAAACATAAGGACGTCAACTAGTTCAATTTAGCAGTTTCCTAACGTCATGGACGTTTCTTTGCGCCTGGACTCTAAAACGTCATAAATGGTTTATAAACATTATTTTAGGATTAGAAAAAGTGTTAAGGTTTAGTTCATTATGTGAGGCTCTATCTTATGTCATGGACTTTCGGAGTGTTACACTACTAGTTGGACACCTAACCGGGCCAGCCTATGCACATCATGGAATAACTCTTTTTTCTATTATTCTAAATAGGCCACACTACCCATGGACATTCGACTTAGGGAATCCACAAATACATGTAGAGGTGGTAAATGATACTCATGTAATAGTCTTTTAGAAGCTCTTATCACCTTCTTTGTCAGATATTCAAGTCTTTTTTATTAAATACATATTGAAGACTCTTGTGATCGGTAAACATATAGACATGCACCCATATAGGTAATGTCTCCATATTTTCAAGGTAAAGACTACAACCGCCAATTGAACATAGGTCAGATAATTCTTTCATGCACCTTAAGTTTCCTTAAAGCATAGGCAATCACCTTCCCATATTGCATAAGGACACATCCGAAACCTGCTCGAGAAGCGTCACAATGCACTACAAACCCATCGGTATCCACCTATAAGGTCAACACGAGAGCGGATTTAAGCCTATTTTCCAATTCTTAAAATCTTTTCCCACAAGCCAAAACTCATATTTGCTAATATTATCATATTATTGGTGGTCTTTGAGGACTTGCAGGACAATTCTCAAATGCTTCATATGATCATCCTTTCTCCTTTAATAAACCCAAGTGTCATCAATAAAAATGATAGCAAATTAATCAAGATATTTCCCAAATACTCTATTCATTAGATCCATGAATGCTTTGTGGGAATTTGTTGAACCAATAGACATAACAAGTAACTCATAGTGACCATATCTATTGAGGAAGCTAAATTTTTAAGAATATCAACCCCTCTCACCGTTAGTTGATGGTAGCCCAAATGAAGGTCTATCTTGGAGAAATAGTTAGACCCTTGAAATTGATCAAAAAAATAATCAATTATAGGAAGGGGATATTTATACTTTATACTTACCTTGTTATTTTTGTGGTAGTCAATACACATCCCAAAGGACACATCTTTATTTTTCACAAATAATGCTGGAGCACCCCAAGGAGATATGCTTGGTCGAATACAACCCTTGTCTAGTATATCCTTGAGTTGCTCCTTCAACTGTTTCAATTCAGCCGGGACCGTTCTATAAGGAGGGATATATATGGGTTTTCTATCCAGCAAAAGATGAATGAAAAAGTATATTTCCTGCTCGGGAGGAATTCTATGCAAGTCATTAAGAAAAACTTCAAGAAACTCACTCACTACGAGGATCGACTCTAATGAAGGGACCTTGGATTCAACATCCATAACTCTGAACAATTTGATACATGAACCCCTTTGAGATCATTTTTCTAGGTTTTAGACATGACACAAATTGACCTCTAAGAATAGAATCGCCCTCCCCCCTTCCATTCTAAAATTGACTCTTTTGGAAATTGAAATTTGACCACCTAGGTGCTACAAACTATTGAAGAATAACACGAATTCCATCAATCCACGCTCAAAATTACGTCATAGTCAAGCATGTCTAATTCTATCAAATAGGTTGACTTTATAAGACAAAGTAATAGGACAACTCGTATAGACTCTTTTTGTCAATACTGAATCACCAACAAGGGTAGACATCAAAATTGTTCTGATATCATATCTGGAGCATTTCAAGTTTCATAGCAACTAAAGGTTCAACAAAAGAAAAAGTGGTGTCGGAATCTAACAATACATAATCATTGATAGAGCAAACTTGTAGCATATAGGTTTCTATATGCAAGAAGCTCTCTTGATCACCACGGGATTGAAGATCATCGAAGCGGTTTTTCTTTGGAATATTGAAACTTGAACCACTTGCAAGGGTTTGCTTATCCTCTCTCCCTTTGGTTGTACGGGTTGGGAAATCTTTCACTTGATGTCCACTCTTTCCACAACCATAGCACACACCCATGCCGACAAGACATTTACCATTGTTTCTTACCTCACTTGGCATAAGTAGGCCTCACGATAGGAGATCCACCACTATTTCCTCCTTGAGGTTTAGTGTTGGACACCCTATTTTTATTGACCCTTCGACTACTAGAGTAGCTTTAGTTGTAAAACCTCTTCTTGAATCCTGGTCCATTTGACCCTTAAACTTACCTTTAGAATAATTTCTTTCATCGGTCCTTGCCCTCTTCACCTCTCTATTATTCTTCCTAAGCCTTGAATCCTCAACTTCTTGAGCATACAACATCAGACGTGAAATTCCATATTATCATGAAGCATTACCTCAAGACATTCTTCCTTAGTTGAATCAGACAGACCCGATTAGACACCAAAGAAGGGGCATACTTGGACAACTTGGTGAATTTCAAGAAGTATCCTTGTACACTCATACCTCCTTGATAGAGGTTAATAAAATCTTCAACTTTGGCTTCCCTCTTCTTACGGGGTAAGAACCTTCCAAGCAAAGCTTTCTTGAATTCTTCCCATCTATGGGACCTGCTCATGTAGCCCAATTTTCCTTCCATTGTGTGTACCATACTTGCGCCACATCCTTTAGTTGGTACCCAAGTAGCTCGACTTTCTCAATAGAAGTCTCCCCCACAACATCCACTATTTTGTAGACTTCTCAAGAATTCTTGGGGGTCTTCATACACCTTGGATCCAAAGAACATCAGAGCAATCATTCTAGTAAAGTACCTCAACCTGAAAGCCATGGTAATTACATTTGGATTCACCCAGAGCCCACCATCTCAGTTTGCTTGAGTTGTTATAGCTTGGGCATAGTGACGGGATTGAGTTTGAACTGTCACAAGTTCAGTAAAATATTTGAGAGCTGCCCTTATCTCCATATTAGTCATAGACCCTTTCTCATTAGGACCTTGAGGTTCTTAAGGAGCTTGTGGGGAACAACCTCATTAACATCTTCTCTTCCACCCTTCTTGTATTAGCTCTTTCTGCATTTACTGCCTATATACATAAGAGAAGGGTAACGGACTTCATAGAGCTAGGAATCCAAAGCACGAATAAAGAATAATAAATGAAGTGAAATTTTCTAAAAATGATACAGGTTCTCATCCGAAAGTGTGGGGTGCTTCACACTCATGATCAAGACTCTACTAGACGTGGTTCATGATACATTAACCAAGAACTCAACCCAAAACCATATAATCTAATACAAAGTTTTTCACGACCTAGAGTTACCCCTAGAAGTGACACGCGTGGTTAACCCCGAAGGGGTCGCATACAACACCTTAGCATAATCATACACAAAAAACTATAGAGATAATGCGGAAAATTTAAAAATTTTACAATCAAATACAAACTTATTTTTATAAATGAAAATAGGACACAAGACTTTTCTTAATTACCATCTAGTATAAAAGTGATTGCAAATAGGGACTTAAGCCATTTACATCAATATAGTCTCAAAATAATAAGTACAAAAAAACTATGAAAAGAGATGACATCTTGCCCTTGACCTTGGGACTCACAAAGCCTAAGGAAAAGTCAACCCAAGCTTCATATTGAAGAAATAAAGTACGTCTCAATGGCTGGAATCTACACACATAGTAAAAGTAGAAGAAACGGATTAGGACATAAAATACTAAGCATGGAAGCATGCATAAAATCATTGAAATATGATTTTAAAAAAGGACATTTAAGTAATAAAACATGCATTTGTCAAATTTGAAAACCATTTATGCATTTAAAGGTAAAATACAAGTCATACCATCTTCATCACATAAACCCTTATAACATAGTAGAACCATCACCTTAGTAACCCTAATGTATACTTGTGTGTATGGTTGGCATCCCATAATACCAACTATATTAAGTACCCCTTTGAAGTTACCTTAGATTACATACCATCTTTTAGACCTCATCATAGTCAATAGTCATACATAAAGAAATGTTCATGTACATTACTTGAACATAAGGAAATTTATGTATTAGCAACAATCCATTCAAAACATATGCATACATTCGTATCTTACCATAACATTAGGAACCAACCCATAATCGCTTTGAAAGTTCACTTCTGCAATGTAAACGTAAAGTCTCATACCCCACCTCCTACAGAGTGAAGTTCATCAGGAAATTATAAGTTTAGTTCATTTCATGTTCATTGTATTTTTATATAGGGAGAATCACATTAACAAACATACACCATGTGAGTTACATGGAATTCACTATCGTGTAACCCACACCGAAAGAAGGTGTCCAACTTGCATAAGGTAGAACTACATGCGTAACTATTAGGTGTATCCACTAGCTAAGAAAAGTGTGGGAACATAGTCAGCGGATAAGGAGATTGCTTCTTCAAACTCGGCATATTATTTTGATGGACAGTTTCTATCTCATGAGAGCATATGTAGAAGACCCAACCCATTATATTCACAGGAAGGCTTCTACCTTTTTTTCCTTATCCACTCGGTGCTAAGCATTATTTCCCAAAAAATAAATAATTAGTCTTGAATTGCATTTACAAGTGTGAAGGAACACTTTGACCTTCGTTCAATAAAACTCATAATATAGCCCAAAGATGCAATAAAGTGAGAACTGATTTCAACCTCAGAATCCACATATACATGTTAGTAATCCTTTCGCATTCAATTCAGAGTGTCTTCATGATAAATAGCCTTTCACTTGATATAAAATCATCATAATCATCTTTTACAATTCATACATGATCATGTGCAGGGGTAAGGGGAGACAAATCTTTCAAAAATATCACAACTCTACACAATGGTCAACAAATCTTTCAAAAATACCACAACTCTACACAATAGTCATAGGATCTTCACTTTCTAAGTGATTCATAAGTTCATACATAACTTTCATCAACAAGTACAAACCCTAGCAATTCACCCCTTCAAGGGTAATAAGTCATGTTTCACAATTAAAACTAGATTTACTACCCTAGGCCTGCACAAAATGAGATTCAAATAGTAAATTATCATAGACACAATTCATAGTGTTCATTTTGCATCAACAAACCCATCACAATTCATGAAATTGGGGTCATGCGGAAGTACATGGATTCTGGGGAGTTTTACCATAAAAATCACCGTTAAATGACAAATTATCCATAATATAAGACAATTAACTCATAGAAAATTATTTTAGGAAAAACCCATGGCTAGAATGAAAATGTAGTTTCTTTTCAATAAATTCGAAATTGAAGAGTTGAAGGGCTTCATGGAGAAACATATAACATGGATAAAAACTCCAATACCTTACTTGATGTTTCCCCACAAATTTGGAGTGAAAAGTATGGATCTTGAACCCCTAAGCTTCACCTTGTTGAAGGTTTTCAATAGAGTCTAGAGAGAGAATAGTTTTGGAGGGAAGTTGATTATTCTGAGTTTGTGAGTTAAAGGGTTGTTTTAATAATTAACAGTACTTAAATATACTTAACGTAACTAATAATAACCGTCCTACCCTTAATTTATTTAATAGGAATTTACAAAAACATACGCAACTTGGCGAAATCTCAAACCAACTTTTATAGGTGGTGATTTACGTACCCCATCCATGATTTGTGGATGGGTTCAACACAGCTCGTTTACATGGGCGTGCATTGTGGTAACTAAGTATCGACCCACGCCTCGTAACAATAGATCATGGGTTCACCCACGTTCGTGAGTGCACAATTGCGGGTTATGCTATTTTTTACAGCTTTTTGGACCTTCCCTTGGGTCCTCCTCAAGTACCCGTGGGGGGTAATAGGGGTAATTCCTGTACTTTTAGGTACTAAAACCCTAGTACTAGGTTAGGGAAATTATTTTAGGACTCCTAACTTACGTTTTATTTTCATTAGGATACTAGACTACATGTTAGGCTTTATGTTACGTTTCATGTGTTAAATAATATTTTCCATGATTTCCTTATGTTATTCATGTTTTTGATTAAAATCATGTTTAGTAGGAAAATGATTTTTTATGATTACGGTTCCTCATGTTATTGTGCATTTAGTATGAGTTGTAAATATGACTTCATGAGATGAGTTGATGAACATGCTTTAGTATGCTTTTGAGAGTAATTTCATATTAGCTCCATGATATTGTGATAAGTGTGATTTTGGTTGGAGAACGTAGTTCCTTCTATGAATATGAGAAATATTGAGTTTCATGCATAATGGGTTGTTAGATGTAGATCATACTTCCTTGTGTTGGATTGATTATTATTTAGATGGAGTTGAAGTCCCTTCCAATGAATTGTGCATTACTTTAATGTTTCATGCATGATGGTTGTGAGCTTTGAGTCTTTAACTCCATAATGTGTCTAGAACATCATTCGAGGACGAATGTTCCCAATGGGGAGATATTGTAACACTCCAAAAACTAATAGGCTAAACTAGAGATTGTCGTCAGGCTTAGAGACTTAAACCTACCTCCCCTACCTTAAACAAAAATATTTTCGTGTCAGAACATCAAGGTTTTAAAACCCAAGGACCAACTAAGGGTCCTTGAGTAGGACCCTAAGGAGGCATCCTAACAGTGACCCACGAGGGCAAATCATGACCGGTTGGTCCATCCATGCCTTGTGGGTTAAGGGACGTAGTTAAAGGACCTGTGAGCCATGTCCCAGAACCCAAACCACGATTCTTCAGCACGGGCTATGGGTCCAACCATGGTTCATCAATGGTGGGTCGTGGGTGAGGCCTGGAATTGCTATTTGGCACTTACACTTAGGGGCATTGTGGGGTTTTCTGATTTTCATTAATATTAACTGCCATCGTTTTACACTAAATTAGACTAACTATATAAGGGTTTTAATTCTCTAAATTAAGTCATCATCCTCATAATTCTCCAAAAGATACCCAAACTTTCTCAAAAATTCTCTTTAAAACTCCAAGGAAGAAAAAGAATGAATGTGAAGTAAGGTTGAAGGATCAAGGTTTTCTACTCGATTTCATTGGAATTCATAGTTAAGGTATGATAGCTCTTCATCTATGGAGTCCCTTCAAAAACTCAATTTCAAAGATACAAATTCCCCAAAAGCTAGGATATTACTCTAAGTAATGAATTTCTTTAAAAAATGATTTTATTGAGTTACTTACTTTGTATTATTATTGAATTGATGATTTTTTATGGTTTTATGTTGAAATCTCCTAATAATCCATGAAATCCCCATATTCTCAAATTGTGACCTTGTGATGTGGGTAGATTGATGAAAGAAGAGTATTATGAGATTATGCTTGAAATAATTGAGCTATTTGAATTATGTTATCATTATTGTCTAACGTAGTAATTCTAGTTATGTTGATGGAATATGATATATGGTCTTTGAAGGGAAAATTATGTAATTTATGCGTGATTCTGAGATTTATGTATATGCTTTTTGAACACTTTGAGACTGAAATGTCCCTGATTATGATAATGTTGTTGTGCTGATTGAAAGGCTATTCTCATAACACACAATGAATATAATGTGAAAGGTTTTCTCACACTATGATTATTCTAAGGTTGGAAGGTTATTCTAACCTATATAATCTATGATGTATCTTATAAATTATGTTGGATTGAGTGTCAAGACATTTTTCCATGATTATGTACTTAAGTCAAGACTTAATCTGTGATAATTATGCTTATCACCAACTGGATAGTCAATATGAGATTGAAGCTCCCCCGCCATATAGGGCGGGTTTCTAGAAAGTATCTCTTGCAATAGAAACTCCCTCCACTAGAAAGGGTGGGTTTCTCGTAGCAATCTCTTTATCCCATAAACTATGTGCCCTCATAGGTTATTTAGCTAGTGGATCCACCTAAAAGGCAAAAGTATGGTTCTACCTTAGACAAGTAGGAAAACCCTTTTCAGTGTGGTAACGCCGGATTCCATGGTTATCTCAGAGGGTCTATGTCGGTTAGAGCTTATTACAACTATGAATTGAATATGAATTATGAAATATGCCTACTTAATAAACTTTACCAAGCATGGAAGGATTATGGCATCTTATTTATGCATTGAACAAGTATGCTTTAAGGGTACTTATGGTTTGTTTCTCTTATGTTATGATGATCTATGTAATGAATAAGCTAATGACTTATGCTTTTCCATTATCTTCAAAATGATTCTTTAACTTAGTAAATTGCATGCATTCAACTATAACGTCCCCATTTAGCATGATTTTAAGTTTTTTATGCATGACTATGATACTTAGTTAATTTTTATACTAACCCATATTTTCCTGCATTTTCCCAAAGTGTAGGGTCCAGTTCACAAAATTGTCCCCATTGTGGCTAGAGCTTGGAATTGATCACTTCTCCTTGCATGTGGGTGATTCCTCATGATTCGAGGATGGATGTTTCCATTTTGTAGTTTCTTTCTTATATTTGACTTTCGATTAAGTTGTATGGATTGCGACCCTATTTTATCCAAGTATTATAATAAATTGCTAACTACACAAGTCCAGATTGCTTTTTTCCTTTATGAAAATTTTGGACTTAAAATGAGTTTGTACTCTTTGTTGTTCTATTCTTATGTTGATATGTTAAGTGGCTTACATGGTGCCTTTAGGGGTTCTATGTGCGTTGTTACATTTAGGGGATACCCTTTGGTCGTGACACAACATGATTAGAACTTGTGCCATGAATTGTGAGGCATCACATTGTCTGTGTATTGCATTTGGGTATAGAAATTTCCTGACATGTTATTGAAGCGTTCATTTGTGTAGGAAATGATAATATACCTCCTTTAATATGTTCAAACATTATAAACTTTTTATATACTATCACTCGTAGTTCTTTTGAGTCTGTATCCTTTTGTTGGTAATCACATTTTCACTTGATACCACTTAATTGAATCCCTTAGGTGTGTGCACCCGGCTTGCCTAAGCATTGTAGCATAGAATGTTGTGTACTAAGAAAAATAGAAAGCGAATAGCCCGAAATATCCATAAGGTAATAGAAAACCCCTTGGTAAAAGAATGGTACTAAAAAATGAAAAAACAGAGTTGGTGCTTAGGATAAGAAATGAGGGGCAATTTGAGAAGTGATATAAATCAGGTGTGATAGTAATGTGGAGAGAGGACTGATAAAAGAAGAAAATAATAATGATGTCTTAAATGTATGAAGTGTGTAAGGTAGTATAAGTCACTACTATATGAATATCACACTTTTCCCTTAGTGGACATTACAACCTGGAAAAGCCCTATTTTATTCTTTATGAAGCACACTTAATTAGTGGAGATGTAAGCAATAGGAAAGCCTATGGTTCTCTGTGCATGCAGATGAATTTTTCTTTTGAGTGAGAGTGTTCTATGATACCAAAGTCCTTAATTTATAGTTAATATGCTCATTGGAGTATGCAGACTACTCCTTTGAGTGAGGGGAATTCGTTATATGAAAGATATGTGATATCGAATGGAAAATGTGAAGTTTAATTCTTTGGTTGAAAAAAATTGTTGAATTAGTACTTGAGTTATGTGATATTTAAAAGTTATCAAGTCCATCTGTAAATGAGAGCATGCATGTTTTGAGATGCTAAAAGATCCTTTAAAGAAGTTGGCTGATGAACAAATACCGGTATTAGGGAGTCTAGGTCTAGGACTAGTACAAAAGTTGTTCAAGGATGAACAAAACTCTAAGTGTAGAGTGGTGATCTTGGGTCTATTTTTATGCTTAAGAATAAAATAACAACTATGATTTGTCCAAGTTTGCAATCATTTATTACTAGTTGTTAATAGTGTCAATTCATATGAATTCATTTCAACTAACCAGTATGATTAGTTTTGTAGGTGAGGTTAAATGAATAAACGAGCGCTAAAATAGGCAGTAGAAAGCACGAGAGGATCCACACAAAAGAGTAATAAGAAAGTAGAATGAAAAATGAATAACAAGGCATCTATGTATACCCTCCGCATCGCGGAGAGGAAATTTATTAATTTTTTCAAGAACTAAATATAGATACAAAAGAATTCGTATTGTGTATGTTTTGTGGAGAAGAGATGCTCGCCAACTACTGAATTTCGAAGGATCTTCGCGTCGCGGACTTTTTTGCCATGTTTGGCCAGTTTCGATTTAATATAAATATAATCATATTTTTATTTTATATTTATTATTTTTCTAGTTTTTGAAGAACGACAACTGTAGATTTTTGTATGTTCTTAGGGTTCATTTCTAACCTATTCTCTGTTTGATCTCTTTATGTTATTTAAACATTGCGTAATTGAGAATCTTGATATGAGTAGTTAATTTATCTATTTCTAGGGTTGTGGCTACTTGATGATTGTGTTTTATTGAAGTTTAACGGGTTGAAGTTAATTATCACATGAATCATTCTTTAGTTCTTATTTTCTTGTCTGAATTAAACTTGAAATAGCGATTAGCGGATATAACGTGGGTAAAAAGAATACAATTTTCTCTTAGATTTAGAGTTGATTTATATAGAGGATAGGTATCTTATATATAGGAACCCTTGTCAATTATAAGACAGGAATAAATCATTATGATTGGTAATTGGTTCAACATATTCCCGCTCAACAATGTAGGTAGGTTGCCAATTATTATAGGCAATTAGAGTTCGGGAGACCATAATCATATAATTAACCATGCGATCATTGGTTATATAATTAATTAATATCCATTTTACAAGATAATATGGATGAATCCTGAAGTTAGCTGCAATCCTGGAATTTCTCCATTCAATGTTCGAATCATTTTGATGTTAAATCATATATGTTAATATCATTATTAGATTATTAATCATAAAAAAAATCCACTTCACTAATATTGATAACACTTGTTTAAAACAGAAAGTATTGGAAAGATTAAATATATCTAATCTTGAGTCCTTGTGGCTACGATACCCGACTCTTATTAAAGAGACACTTTAATACTTGCACGACCACATACACTTGCACGTGTGATTGGACGCAACAGCTTGCACCAATGCTCAAATAGATGATACGTTAACAAAATTTTTGGAGAGCTCTAAGTTTCAATACTTTCAAGAATATTTGGGAGTCGTTGATCGTGATCCTGTACTAAGGGGGGTGTAAGAAATTGTTAAACTTATTATTGTTTATTTAACTACAGTTATTAGATTATAATTACTATTTAGGGGAGGCTTGTGCACTATGTAAAGTGGTCGGATATTTAGGAGCTTTAGGAGTAAGTTTAGAAGTTCTCTTAGTTGAATAAAGGACAACAATTTAGGAGTTATATTAGAAGTACGGATCAAGTAATAAAAAGTCAATACATAGTTAGGTTTTTTCTTATAATTTAACAATTATATTTTTATTCAAGAAAAGCTTCCAATTGTTTCTTTTCATTCCATATTTATTTGTAACACCCCAGATTCAAAATATAGGGGAAAGCATGTTAAAATCTCAAGGTGCCACCTCACAAGGACCAACCATGGGTCCATGGAAGGGCACCTTGAAAACTATCTAAGGCAGTAGCAACGCCAGGTCCCATGCCCCATGAATGGTATCACAGCCCGTGATTAGTGGTTTCATGGATGGACAAAAGTCTCTGACCATACCACGACTGACCATGACGGACCACAGGTCTATCTGCGCTCCGTTAATCGTGGTCTCATGGGTCAAGTCAGGGACGAGTAGTTTATATGAACTTTGGGAGTTTCCATTTTTAATTAGATTGAAGTGAGGTCGTTTTTCCTAATCTTACACCACCTATATAAGTACTTTAGACCCCTAAATTAAGTCATTTAATTCATTCTCTCAAACTCACCAAAAGAATTGGGTTCCTCTCTCAAATAATTTTTGCTCTAAAAAGTTGAAGAAGAAGAAGAGAGTTTAAGCGATATAAGGTCAAGTCTCCATTCTTCCACGATTTGTGTTCTTTGTAATCATGGTATAATGATATATTCATCCATGGAATCCTTCCTCGTATGGAGTACCCTACAATTCCACAATTTGAAGGAGAATTCCCCAATTCTAGTTATGGTTTATTCCAATGTTGTAGGTCATGATGAATGTAAATCCAATTAAGTAGATTATTATTGTTCATCATTGAATTGGTAGATTCATATGATTTTAAGATGAATTTACATGTACCTATGCCTAACCTATGATTCTAGATGCATTTGATATCGATAGGTTTTATGACATTAAAGGGGAAATTAAGTATTTTGATGTAATCTTCTATTATAAATGAAATACATTATAGATGATCTATATTAAAGTATATAGATATGGATTTCTTGAGAGTAAGAAAGTAGACATGAATTGGTAGAAATCAAGAATATATGATGAATCATGGCTGGTCGTGCTCGAGATTTTTCCTATATGATGATATATTATTAGAAATGCTTAAGAATAAAGCATGTGATTAGAATGTCTTGAGGTCTAGGCATATGTTATGATTATGAGAAGTATTGCTCTAAGAGTAAGACTTGTAGTTAATAATGATGATTGTTAAGGTTTTGAGAGTAAATCTAATATGATGAATTATGAATGATAAGGATTTCAGAGTGAGGCTTATATATGATTATGGTAGATAAATAGATAATTGTTGTGAAAGGTTTTTACCCACATGATCTACTCTCTATGTGTATGAATGAATAATGTGAAAGATTTTCTCACCTAGAATGATAACAGGTTAAAAGTCTTGCTCACCTAAAATGAATCACAGCATCTATGAATAATAATATATTGAAGTTGTGATACCATAACCCTTAATGAATAGCTTGACATGGTAACACAAGACCAAGAATGGTATCTTGAGATAGTAGAACTAATGGATAGCCTTGGATTAATAAATGGTACCCTTCCAAAGGTTAGCTTGAACTAGCATGAGAGGATTCTTGCATGAAAGTTTTACTTGGTGAGGCCACACCATTTCATGATAGCTTGAATTGAGCAATATTACCCTTCCTTGAGTAGGTTGTACTTGCATGAGAGGATGTTTTCTGTGATAGCTTAGAACAAAATGATAAGATGTTTTTCCTTGGTAGCCTTGAATTGGTAAATCGATCATTCATGAGTAATGATGTGTTATGGATACTCTTTCATGAATAGTGAGAATAGTTAATGAGGGACTAGTGCCTAATCAAAGAAGCATGTTTATGATGAATCAAGATCACTTAAAGAAAGTATAGTAAGTATGTTTCAATATAAGATGTGTTTGTATAATGTATGATTAACTTGGACTAGTCCTTGAATTGTCTTCCTTGATATGTGAGATTAAATGTGATTACATATGTATTGAGTAAGAATAAGTTGAGGTTTCTTGAGAAGTGTTCCTCTTATAGTATGATGACTTATGTGCATTGAATATGCTTATGACTTCTTTATATATAGTATGATGACTCATGTCGTGCCATAGAGTTTAACCCTATAATACCTTTTTCATAATCCTTACATGATGGTCTACATGAGTCATCATACTATATAGGATTGAGAAAGCCAATATATATAAAGAAGTGCCTCCACAAGCTTAGACTGACCCTTTGGCTGAGGATGTGAGCAATCCAAAGTTTAGGCATTCTTTTCAAGTGTTGTCTCAAGTCGAGACGGCCAAAGCTAATAGGGAAGTTGTAGCTCCCTTGAACCTAAATTTGGGTAAGACGTCTTCAAGTGTGAGGGACTTTATGAGGGTGAACCTCTGGAACTTTATGGCTCAAATCTTTAGGAAGATCGTCAAGAATTTATAGTTGAGGTCTATAAGTGTTAGACACTATGGGATTTACTTTGGTGGAGAAGGTAGAATTGGTTGGTTACCAACTAAATGGGGTTTCTCAAGTTTGATTTAGTCAATGTAAAGAGTCTAGACCAGTAGGAATGGGTCCCATTGAGTTGGAAAGGTTCAAAACCGCTAATTTATATAGGTCTATATATGAGAGAGGCTTTGGTGCTTGAGTTCAGTAACCTTAGAAAAGGTATTATGAGTGTTAACGAATATGCGTTGTGGTTTAATCAATTGTCTAAGTATATTCCATCTTTAGTGGCCGAATCTACTTCGAGAATGAATACGTTTGTTTTGGGAGGGTCTAATTTAGTGGTGAAAAAATGTCATACCATGCTTATTGGTGTCATGGATATTTCTCCTTTTATGACTCATGACCAACAGATTGAAGAGGAGAAACTAAAAGGAGAGCTATGGAGAAAAAAAGGTCTAGAAATGATGATGGTAATTATTATCATGAAAGGTTCGATGGACATGGTCGTCCTAAGTATCAAAAAAGGTTTTTTGAGAAAGATTTATAAAATACTCCTAAGCATAGTGAAGATAATGTATCTAACCCTAAACCACAATGTATTAGTAATGCACTACTTGTGCTAGATGTGGAAAGAGACCGAGGGTAGATATTTTGCCAGCATGAAAGGTTGCTTTAGTTGTGGTGAAAGTAGCTACAAGATGAAAAATTGCCCAAAGATGAAGGATAAGGGAATAGAGGGTAAGAAAGTTGATCCTAGTGGTTCAGATGTGAATTCTCCAAAGCAAAATAGGTTCTATGCTTTCCAAGCAAGATGTGAACAAGAGTCTCCTCCAGATGTGACTACCGGTATGTATTTTATGCTTTATTAGATTCCGATGCTGCTTTATATTTTGTGTTTTGATAGACTTGATATGCTAGACTTTTATGTTGTATTTATATGAATATTTTGCATTGTTGTTATGTTTTATTGATAGTATAACGTGATATGTTCATTATGGGTTTTGAGTATATTGAGAGGATTTGATGAGTAGGGTGTTTAAATAATACCTAGAGAAGTTCTTATTAGTAGAATCCTATAAATGGTAGAGTATAGTTCACCATGGTCCAAAATCATCTTGTGTTATGAATGTAAAAGCTTATTGATGTTTCTATCCGACCTTAAAATTGAAAGAAGTGGCGCTTAGAAAGTCTATTAGGGATTCATATCTAGGGGGAGATGGTGTGCTTAGATAGCAAGGTCGTTGAGTGTTTCTAATGTTCGTGATTTGGGTTTACTTGAATTTCTCATAATTGAAAGTTATAATGAGTTTGGAAATTTTAGTCTATGTTTTGTATGCCCATATGAGATCTTAGACTCGCAAGTTAAATAATAGAAGAACAAGGAAGTTGCTTCTATGAATATGTTATCGAGGGATCTTTTAGTGAGGGTTTTAGTAGAAGGTGCTACTTGGGAGGCCGAGGCCAATAATATGTCCTGATATCCTTATCGGTTGTTCTTCTACTACTCCTTTAGCTTGAGATTATGAGTTCCTTGTGGTTTCTTTTTTGTGTGAAGTAATGTGTATTTTAGATGTTTTCATGACTTCCTTATATTATGCATGTTCAAGAAAAAGTTGTGCTTTTGAAAGAAAATGAGATTGTGTGATTGATTTACATCATGTTGTAGTGCATTGAGTATAAGTTGCCTATAGACTTAATGATTTGTGAAACATGACTTAGCTTCGAATTGAGAGATCCCTCCTTGGATGTATGTTATGAGTATAGATTGCATATAGGCTCCAAGAGATTGTGTTGAGCATGATTATGGATTATAGATGGTAAGTTCTTCCTTGAACATGAGAAATGTTATGATTTTATGCATGTTTGGTTTGTTAGATGTATTTCCTACCTTCCATGTGATGCAATGAGAATGATTAGCTTAGAGTGATTATTCTACTTGGTTGTGTGCATTTATTGAATTGCATGCATGATGGGTTGCTATTCTTGAGTCTTTTCCCTTAGTAACTTCCTAGAACGTCAATTGAGGATGAATGATCCCCAGGGAGAGATAACATACCAATCTGGATTCAATATAAAAGGAATAGCATGTTAGAACCTCAAGGTGCCACCTCACAAGGACCAACCATAGGTCCAATGGAAGGGCACTTTGATAACTGCCTAAGGCAGTAGCCACGCCAGCACCCACGCATCATGAATAGGGTTTTCATGGATGGACAAAAGTCTCTGACCAAACTACAATTGACCAGGACGGACCGTAGGTCCATCCACAGTGCGTCAGTCATGGACTCGTGGGTCAAGTCCGGACTATTAGTTTAGAGGCACTTTGGGACTTTCAATTTTAATTATATTAAAGTGGAGTATTTTTTACTAATCCTAGACAACCTATATAAGTATTTTAAACCTTTAAATTAAGTTATTTAATCCATTCTCTCAGATTCACCAAAAGAACTATGTCCTCTCTTAAGCAATTCTCTCTCTAGAAAGTTGAAGACAAAGAATAGGGTTCAACCTAGGTCAAGTCAAGTCTCCATTTTTCCAAACTTCGTGTTATAGTTTATTCATACATGGGATCCTTTGTCCCGTGGAGTCTCCTAGAATTCCAAAATTTGAGTAAGAATTCTCCAATTAGTTTCTTCCAATGTTGTGGGTTATGAAGAATGTCGATCCAATTTAGTGGATTATGATTGTTTATGATTAAATTTATTGATTTACCTTATTTTAAGATAAATTTACATATACCCGTGCCTAACTATGATTCTAAGATGAATTTGATATAGTTATATTTTATTCCATGAAAGGGGAAGTTGAGGATATAGATGTAATCTTCTAGAATTGATGAAATACATGATACATTGCTTGAGATTAGATTATATAGATATGGATTGCTTGAGAGTAAGCATGTAGACGTGAATTGATTGAAATAAAGTATATATATGATGAATCATGGCTAGTAGTGCTTGAGATATTCCTATATGATTATATATGATTAGAATTTTTTAAGAATGAAACATGTGATTAAAATGTCTTGAGATTTAGGAATATATGATGATTATGAGAAGTATTGCTTTGAGATTAAGGCTTGTAGTTATGAATTTTGGTTTCTAGGGATTTGAGAGGAAAGCTAATATGATGAATTATCAATAATAAAGCTTTGAGATTAAAGCTTACATATGATGATGATAGATTAGTAGATAGAATTGTTGTTGAAGGACTTTATCCACATGATCTACTTTATGTATGTATGAATGTAGAATGTGAAAGGTTCTAACATAGAATGTTTTTGAGTTTAAAGTCTTGCTCACCTAAAATGAATCAAAGCACGTATGAACTATAATATGTTGAAGTTGTTATATGAAATTGCTTCATAAAAAGCTTGACTAGTCAAGACAATACCATGCATGGTAGCTTGAGACAGTAGAACTCATGGATGGCCTTGGATTGAGAAATCGTACCCTTCAAAAGGTAAGATTGAATTAGAATCAGAGGATTCTTGCATGATAGCTTGACTTGGTGACCCCACACCTTTTCATGATAGCTTGGATTGAGCAATACTGCCCTTCCTTGAGTATTTTGGACTTGCATGAGAGG
Source organism: Solanum lycopersicum (assembly GCF_036512215.1). NCBI lineage: Eukaryota > Viridiplantae > Streptophyta > Magnoliopsida > Solanales > Solanaceae > Solanum > Solanum lycopersicum. The sequence goes on along the minus strand of NC_090802.1, from coordinate 26,036,160 downwards.
ATGCTTTCCATGAAAGCTTGTTGTAGCATAATGAGATGTTTTTCTTTGATATCTTTGAATTAGTTAATCGTAACCATTCATGTGTAATGATGTGTAATGGATAAGTAAAGAGGTACTCTTCCATGAATAGTGAGAACAACTAATGAGGGACTAGTCCCTAGTCAAAGAAGCATGTTTATGATAAATCAAGACACTACAAGGAAGTATAGTAAGTATGTTTCAATATGATATCTACTTGTATAATGTATGATTAGCTTGAAATGTTGCTTGAATTGCCTTCTTTTGTCACGACCCAGAGGTATACCCTAGAACAAATGGTATCCTCAAGTCGCCACACGGCAAATGAGACTTCAAGAAGTCTCAAACAAGCCTCTCGTATCAATCATCGCATAATATATACTCTTAAATAAGTAAGAATTTAAAACTTCCGTCACACATGGAGAAATAATTTCATTAAAACGCAAGCGAAAGACTTCCTTTGAAAAAATCTATCTTTACAATGTCTCTCTAAACATCTTATACTTTGAATGCACAACATTGGGACTAAGCCCATACAAGACTAAAATAAAGACTAAAGACATAATAGGAACATGTGGGTCTTGTCCTCGAATCAATGAGGACTCATCAATACTTCATCTTCAACCCTTAGAAACCTATCCACCATCCATAGAATATCAAGACTTCCAATTCCGTACACTTTAGTCCAAAAGGGAAAAGAAGTGGTTAGCATATTGAATTCACTAAGTATGGAAGCCATGCAAAAATCATGAAAAAGGACATTTAGTATACAAACATGCTTTCATGATATTTTGATTAAAAAAAATCATAAAAGAGTTTAAGAGACATAATTCAAGTCAAAAGGACAAATAGAATACTTTCAAATAACATTAACCACATAAACATATTCACATATACCCCCTTAGTAAATGTTATCCTAAGACTCACCTAAGTAAGTTATTCCAATACAATACATATCACATAAGTCTATATTCAATACACAAGTGTTTACATCATAAAAACTCCCTACCTAAGGCTACTCTAATACTCACCTAAGTAAAATATGAAGATACCACCCATACACTCTCTCCAAGCCTACCTAAGAAATCCTTAAAACTACCATATATAAGTGCCTTTTATAATACATACTTCATTTAGAAACCATATTTTCATTAAAACCATTTTGAGAGAAAACCATACATTTAGAGGACTTGATATAATGGTCTTGAAAAAGACCTAGGGAACCTACATCCTAATATCTTCAAAGCCTACTCGTGTAATGTCTAGATAGCATCTCATTCCACTACCTAAACATTGTAGAACTTATCTAACACTAGAATGTATCCAACATGATGAGAATAGGCATTAACCGACATATACCATACTAGCTAGGCATGGAATCAGAGTCAAACCCTACTCCGATTGAGGGTGTTCTACTTTCCAAGGGTAAAACTAGGACACATCCCATGTAGGCACATGGTTAAGGAATATCAAGGGTTTCTTTGTACTTTAATCTCATCATAAATAGAGACACTCCCCAAGTATACTCACTCGGTGCTAGATTTTTTTCTCATAGAGTAATTCAATCAAGGGGCATATGAAGAGGTACCATATAGAAGTCATAACCAAATCATAATACATCTTATCATAGGGGGTCCACTAGGGCTGCCAAGCGATGGTTACTAGGATAGATTCATGACTTTGTTAAGGATGGTTTCATGTCGTTCCAGCCAACCTGCCCCTAAGTCCATCATTCACACGAGAAGGATACCATTACGTCCTTTAACTTCAAAGATATCATAACATTATTTACATATTTCCAGGTCATACATTAATCACTCATACACATAAAAGACAGGGGTGTTTTAGACTACCAAGTCAAGGAATCACATATTCACATATCATTCATGCATCAAGAAGAGGGGACTTAGGTCTACCAAATCAAGACACACCATTCATAATATCACTCATACCATTTCATTCAAGTACCAAGTATGGACACTAAGTCTACCACACAAGATACCACATCAATACATAAAGAGGCTCATCATAGTCTACAATAGTCACACATATTCATTTAAGAACAACATCCTTTAACCTCACACATTCATACACAACATCATCATATCATACACCTCTTAGACCTCTTATCATCCTATACCATCACTTAAAGAAGAACCATAACATAAGCATTCATATAAGATCACATAAGCATTATAAGAGTACTACATTTCATATCTTCACATTATACTAGATTACACATATATATTTCATCATACTTCACTTTACATAATCATATAAGCCATAGTATATTCAACATGATCTCATTAATTCGCATAGTCAACTTCACATTATATATTCATATAGGCCCTAACATGATACTACTACAATTTTCATAAATAATACTGACAAGGCTATGTTCATCACATAATCAACACATAAACACCGCCATCATAGGTGGACCGTACCAATCAATAGCATTTATATACAATAATAAAGCAATTCTACACAATATAGAGAGATCAAGCCAACTTACCACCTTTCCATCATCATCATCGATTCAAATCAACTCACAAAGGCTGTTACCCATAGAATTCAATCAAATTCCAAGCCAACAATTCAACAATATAATATGAATATAATCAATTAAGAAATCCTATATACCATTCTAACATAATATTTACATAAATCAATAACCCAAAGTAATCTACACATGAATTCACTATTATCAAGTCATGATCAATTCACCCATAACATAGCCAAATATAGAGATTTCAGAAGTTAAATGGTTTATGGAGATTTTCATTGAAATACATCAATTATACATCAATAATATCATATCTTAATGTTTGAAAACGTTTCATGCAAGAATCGATGAGTTAGAGTAGAAATTGGACTTTTTCATCTTTTTTATATCATTGAAATCATCTTTGAAATTGACCCTAAGGTGAAACCAATCCTTAGATGAAGAACTGTAATACCTTATTAGAATAACACAAAGAGAACTAATGAAGAAAATTCATTGAAAATCCATCATCAAGCTCCATCTTCATCTTGAGTTCTCATTGAGGTTTTGAAGAAAGTTTGGAAAGGAAAGAATTTTAACTTAGGTGTTAGGGTCTAAATGAGGTTCAAACCTTTTTAATACTCATAAATTACCCAAATACACCTAAAGAAAATCGTCTATACAATTTACAAGACTTGGGGTGAATTTCCCAAAACACCCCAAGCATGGCCGTGTCTACAGGCACATTACAGGTGCTATCAACGCCCTACCAATGAAAGTCCATTTATAGGACCACGCCCCATCGATGAGGGATAGTTGGTTGGGTCTGAAACTCCCCAAAGTGCAGTCTTGCAGGATCCATCGACGCTACCCATCTATGAGTGGTCATTTGGTCACTGCCAAGCAGTCTGCACCTTTGAATTGGGGTTCTATTCCAGGGCCCCTTGTAGGTCCTAGGTGGAGTCATCCCCGTATTATGAACTCCTATACACGCACGTATATATCTTAGGAACCTCACCTTATCAATTTCAACATCAAACAAGTCATGAAACATGCTAAGTCACACACAAACACACAAGCACGTCCAAAGACTAACTTTCGAACGTCTCGGACGTTCTTTGGCGTTTAACCTCCAAAATCTTCCAAACTTTATATACTTCCTATAAAAAATTTAATTAATCTTTTAAAGACCTTATAAATTCAGGACACACACATAAACACATGCAAGCACATAAGGACTAGTCGTCGAACGTCTTGATCGTCCTTTAACATTTAACTTCAAACTCAACCGGAATGACTTCAAAACTCATATACACATTAATTAAGATAATTAAAAGAACTTAGAACACTATTAAATCTCTATATAATCCTAGTTCATTTTTGGGTTGTTACATCCTTGATATGTAATACTAGAGGTGATGACCTAAAGTTGAGGTTGCTTGAGAAGTGTTCCTCTTATAGTATGATGATTTATGTGCATTGAATAAGCTTATGACTTATATTATTGACTCTTATTCTTATAGCCTATGTTTTAAGTCGTTATCTCTTATGAGTATGGTATATGTATTATGTTGACTATCGCAAATGTTATGTTTATGCTGAAAATTTGTTCAAGCCGTCATATTTAGTACATTCGTGTACTAATGCATACTCTTGTTTATATTCTTATCAAATGTAGGGTCTGACAATATTGACTTCCATCCTCGTGGCTAGTTTCATAGTAGAGAAAGGAGCGAAGACTCGGTGTGTCCTCTAAGAATCCGAGTATTTGACCACCTTTCGTTTATATCTTTCATTTTATGTTTTAGAACTATTGTATGGGTTGTGTACCTAAGACTTTCATGTATTAGATGCTTTGAGACAAGTGTTATAGACTTCTATTTCGTTTTATAAAAGACTATGATATTATTGGAAAATGATTTAAATTTTTGCACCATTTTAATTATTTTATGCTATGAAAGCTAAGTGTCTTGTATGAAGCCTCTGGGGTCTTGTACGCCATGTTACATCTAGGATGTACGCCATGTTACATCTAGGATGTACCTCGGGTCGTGTAACATTATCGTTCATATATTTTCTCTTTTGTTATAATTAAATAAAAAACTAGATGGCAAAGGTATTTTTTATATATAAAAAATAATGACGAGATTTAACTTTTTTGTATAGTTAGAGGACTATTTTAGCCTTTTTTTAGCCATGTCAGTAATCTAATGGTCTCATGTGGACATATGTTAGTTTGTAGGCACTTGTTTTTCAAAAGTAAATGAGAAGGATATTTTTAATACACAAATCAAATGGAGCATAAATATGAACTATTTCAAAATATAATGGATTTAATACTAAGAATTTTAAAAATTCAATTCAAAAAAATTTAAACCTTAAATTTTCTGTCGAGCATTACCAAGAACATCCAATGGTTTACAATATTATGAAATTCAAAATGGACTAACCTTAGTTGGCCTACTTTTTATAATGATATTAATTTTAGACACTCTCTTCACATTTTTCTCTGTTAAACTCATCTCCCTATGATTTAGTATTATACTTACCTCCCTTATTGTTGTTTTCTTGCAACAATTCATTGAACCTATTTATTAATAATATAAACAAAATATATATTGTGATAAATTTTCCCTTGGTTAATTTTAACTTTGTCAAACTAATATTTCTATTAAAAAAATATAATATTTGCTTAATGATTTCATTATATAATAAAAAAATAAAAAGAAATGCAATTCATACACTAAAGTATCACGGCAGTTAAGAGCATCACAACATTTGAAATGATGAATATTATAATTAAAGTCCATTTCTCTTCAAGCATTACTCACAAGATAGATTTAAGTAAGTTCTAAAGAAGTTAATATTGTTGCAGAAATCCCCAAAGTCTTAATCCAACTTCTCTCTAATCCAGCAAAACCTTTCTAAAATCACTTTGATACAGATCTTTCAAAATTTCTCTCTTTTATGTGAAAAATTGAACATTTTGCACTCATATCCATGTAAAGAGAATAAACAGAAGGAGAGATGAAAAGACATAACTATTTTAATATGTGTCCATTTAGAATTATAAAAGAATTCTCACGGGAAAAATTAACATACCTTTTTATTCTCTATAAATACAAAAGAACATACACTTCTTCTGCTTCTTTTCCTTTTTTTGTTCATCAATTCCAGTGAAAATTTTTGTGAAGATTTCTCTCTAGGAAATGCATAATTATAAGATGTACAATTTTATATTGTGACTTTATACGATGTAATTCATCTTTGTATGTGATTACCCTTTCTAACAAGTAAAATAAATTCAATGATTTTGCAAATCAAATGTTTTGATAAGATTCTTCAAACTCAATTTTTATGTCTTAAACATTAAAAATGGAAGTTCTCTTAATTTGAGGAACTATATTTTTATTTAATTAAATTATTTAAGATGAGATGCTTTGAAAATATTAATTAATTAGAAGAAATTAATATTATAAAGAGGAATATTTGGCTATTTTGTTTTAAAATATTGGTGATATATTGTTTATAGAATTATTACAAGAAAATACAAACAATCTAGGAAGATAAGCATAATATTATATATCACAAGAGAGCTTAGTGTGATGGATCTCTAAAATTATTTCTTATATATTTATATACTTAATCAATTGAAATGGTTTGCTTCGGAATGAGCAGAACTCTATTTAATTAAGGAAAAAGTTACAAGACTAAGCAAACATAGCTACTATATATACACATAACATGGTGATACTTTCAATTTTTTTCTCTAACAAAACATAGTTATACTTTGGAATTATACTTAGAATTTATAGAAAGTCTCTCTTCTCTCTTGTTCACTACTCTCCATAATAACAGATAGCATTAAATAAATAGTATAAAATATATTAGTATTTACTGTGTACTAATCCTAGTCCTATTAGGATTAGTACTCCTTAATCCTAGTCTTATTAGGTTTAGTACTCCTTCCTATATCTCCTATATATATCTCCCATGTATTCCCTTAACACTTTAATACAATCAATATTCCTTCATGGTATCAAGAGCCAGAAAACCTAGATCTTCTTTTCTCTAGGTTTTTTTTTCTCTCTTTAGGGCACCGATCATTCCCTCTCTTCTCTTGGGCGGCGGCAGCCATGACAACTGAGGTGGATCCTCTCGATTCACTTCCTTCTGGTGTTAAACTCCTTCTCAGGCATCTTCATGCCCTGATTCACGATAAATTATCAGACATAAATTACCCTACATGGAAAATCACCATTTTTATAGCCCTTGAGGCCAATTACCTTCTAAAATACGTCGATGGAAACACTAAACCGCCACCGGCAGTCATCACCACCACGGACAAATCAAAAAAAACCAATCCGGCCCATGCCGCCTGGAAAGCCGTGGATGGCCAGATCCGATCATGTTTGATTGCGGTCATCTCTCCCACGGTTCAGAAACACATCAAATCCTACACAACTGCTTCAGCCCTATGGACGGCCCTCGCAACATGCTATGCATCAATTTTCCACTCTCATATTTTTCAATTGCGTGATCGTCTCCATACAATTACCAAAGGCACGAAAACTATGGCGGAGTATTTAGACAAGGTCTCCACCATCATCACAGCCCTCAACACTGTGAACGAAATCATTCCCAAAAAAGATCTCGTCATGTGCGTCGTTCTGGGGCTCCCATCAGCTTACTCCTCCATTAAACAGGCAGTTCGCATCTGTCCAACGCCCGTTGACCTGGCTACTCTCTCCTCGTGGCTAAAAAGTGAAGAAATCAACGTGGATCTGGAAAGAAAACTTCTTCTCCAAGAAGCCGCTGTTATGGAGCCGGCCACCGCCCTCACCGCAAGCCAGAACTATCGCGGGGGGCGTGGTGGCGGTCGGCAGGGGAGCCGCGGCGGCTACGGCTGAAACAGCGGAGGCCGCAGGCGCGGCGGTCGGCAGGGCAGTCGTCTGCCGTACGACGGTCAGCAGCACGGCAGCAACAACAGCCTGCACTTCTTCGGCAGCGGCGGGCAGGGCACTTACGAGCGGGATCGTCCAACTTGTCAAATCTGTCATAAAACAGGACACACCGCTGTTCGTTGCTGGTTTCGGTATGAGGAGACCCGAAATAGTGATAACCGTGCCAATTATGCATCTCAAGCCGGCCCTTCCTCTGAATGGCTGTTGGATATTGGGGCCAACATTCACGTTACTTCTGATCTATCCAAGCTTAACGCTCCAAATCCATATCATGGCTCCAATGGTATTACTGTTGGTAACGGTGAGTCCCTTAATATTTCTCACAGTGGCACGGGTACCATTAAAACCCCCACTTACGAGCGGGATCGTCCAACTTATCAAATCTGTCAGAAAACAGGACACACCGCTGTTCGTTGCTGGTTTCGGTATAAGGAGAGCCGATATAGTGATAACCGTGCCAATTATACATCTCAAGCCGGCCCTTCCTCTGAATGGCTATTGGATACTGGGGCCAACATGCACGTTACTTCTGATCTATCCAAGCTTAACGCTCCAAATCCATATCATGGGTCCAATGGTATTACTGTTGGTAACGGTGAGTCCCTTAATATTTCTCACACTGGCACGGGTACCATTAAAACCCCCACTGCTATCTTTCACCTAGGTAACCTTACCCACGTCCCTTCTATTAAAACCAATCTCCTTTCAGTTCACCAATTCACAAAAGACAATAATTGCTCACTCTTGTTCACCTCTAATGATTTTCAGATCCTAGACAATACTACCAAGAGGGTGATTTTTCAGGGCCCCTGTGAGCATGGTCTGTACGTTCTTCCTGGCACAAGTTTGTCTACCCACCAAGTTTCAGAAAGCGTTCCTGTGGCTCCGGTGGCTCTTTCGGCTGATGGCCACAGTCTGTTGTGGCACAGTCGTCTGGGTCACCCGTCTACTCAAATAATAAATTCTTTAATGTCTCAATTAGGTTTTTCTTCCATTCATGTAAACAATTGTGACTCCTGTTCAATTGCTAAATCTCATAAATTAACTTTTACTTTATCTGAGAAGCGTACAACTGCACCTTTTCAACTTATTCATTCTGACCTATGGGGTCCTACTGCTGTTCCTTCATTTGCTGGTTTCCGCTATTATATTTGTTTTGCGGATGATTTTATAAAATACACTTGGTTGTACCAACTAAAACACAAATCACAGGCATACACCACCTTTGTCACTTTTGAAAAAATGGTCAAAACACAATTCAATTCTCATGTTAAACTTTTTCGAAGTGAAAATGGAAAGGAATATGTAAATAACATCTTTGGCCAGTTTCTACAATCCCTGGGAATTATACGTCAAACCTCCTGTCCATACACTCCCGAACAGAATGGGGTGGTTGAGCGTAAGCATCCCCATCTCATTGAAACGGTGGTTACTCTTCTACATCAATCTCATCTCCCTGTCTCCTTTTGGGTAGAATCTCTAGCCACCGCAAACTACCTCATTAACAGAATGCCCAGTCACACCCTCTCCAACAAATCACCCTATCAACTCCTTTACCAAGAACTTCCCAATTATACCAACCTCCGCGTCTTTGGGTATCTTGCCTACCCTTGGCTACGCCCTCATATTACTCACAAATTACAACCCCGATCCCGTCCTTGTATTTTTTTGGGCTATCATCCTACCTCCAAGGGTTATCACTGTCTTGACCCACAAACTCATAAAGTCTACATATCTCGTCATGTCAAATTTGTCGAAAATGAGCTTCCCTACGAGTCTATTTCCTCCTCCACAAATACATCATTCATTGGCGTCCTTCTCCTTTTTCCAACATACTCACAGGGTCCCTCACCACCTTCCCCCACACCTCCACCCACTACCCAACCACCCCTCATCACCCCTCGACCGTCACCCATAATACACCCGCAACCACCACCCACACTCACAACCAACCCGAACCACCCCATACCCACAACATCTCCAGCCCGATCCGTTTTGGGTCCTTCCCGGCCACCCCCGAATCACCACCGCCCGTGCCACCCCCCAATACTCATCCCATGTTAACCCGTTGGCAAAGTCGGTATCTTTAAATCCAAAACCTATCAGGCAACCATACTACCAAATACACCCCTTCCCGATAGTGAACCAACAACCTACTCTGTTGCCTCAAAAAATGTTTATTGGCGTCATGCTATGGATGACGAGTTTAAGGCTTTGAATGATCAGAAAACTTGGGTTCTCGTACCTAAGCCCCATGGGCGGCACCCAGTGGGCTGTAAATGGGTGTACAAAATTAAACACAATGCAGATGGCAGTATTTCCAGGTACAAGGCTCGTTTGGTTGCTAAAGGCTACAATCAGGAGTATGGGCTTGATTACTCCGAGACATTCAGTCCTGTTATTCAGCAGGAAACCATTTTCCTGGTACTGTCACTCGCCGTGCGCAACAATTGGCTCATCAACAAGTTGGATGTTTCCAATGCTTTTCTTCATGGCATGCTTGATGAAACTATCTGCATGACGCAACCATCGGGCTATGTTGATCCCCGCTTCCCTCAACATGTTTGCAAACTCCAGAAGTCTCTGTATGGTCTCAAGCAAGCCCCCCGTGCTTGGTACACACGTCTGAAAATGTTTCTCCAAGGACCCGGCTTCACGTGTTGCGTACACGACACGAGTCTGTTTACTCGACATTCAGCCCACGGTACAGTTATTCTTCTTGTCTATGTAGATGATATCATTATTACAGGCTCTACTGCAGCTCTCATTCAGGATGTCACTCGAGCTATGCATACTACCTTCAAAATGAAGGACCTTGGCTCGTTACATTATTTTCTGGGAATGGAGGTTTCTCGGACAGGCAGCGGCTTGTTTCTTCATCAGTCAAAATATGCTCGAGATCTGTTGCAGAAAGCTGGACTGGAAAAATGCACCAGTCAACCAACACCGATGGCAGTCTCTTCGTCTACGAATGGAGGTGACACCCCCATTGCCGATATCACCCACTTCCGCAGCCTCATTGGGGCTCTACAGTATCTGGCCATTACCCGTCCTGACATCCAGTTTGCTATCAATCGAGTTGCTCAGCGCATGCATCAACCAAGTGAACATGATTACCATTGTCTAAAATGCATTCTCAGGTACATTTTTGGCACTCTTGGTCGTGGTTTATTCATTCGACCCAGGGACTTGGAGCTTCGGGGTTTCTCAGATTACGATTGGGCGAATGATAAAAATGAAAGAAAATCTACATCGGGGTTTCTCATTTTTTTTAGGCCGAACCTGATATCCTGGTGTACAAAAGAACAACCCAAGGTCTCTCGGTCCTCGACTGAAGCTGAATACCGCGCCCTTGCTCTTCTTGCTGCTGAGACCATGTGGGTCACATATGTTCTTCGTGAACTCCGCGCCACTCACACTGTTCCTGCTCTCTATTGTGACAACAAATCAACCATCTGTGTGGCCAAGAATTCCGTCCTACACACCAGAATGAAGCATGTTGATACCGATTGTCTCTTTGTTCGCGATGAAGTTCAGGCCGGCACCATGACTGTGCAGTATGTACCCATTGAAGAACAACCGGCTGATATTCTCACCAAGCCTCTCCCGAGCCGACAACACGATTACCTCAGTTCCAAACTTCCGTTCGCTTCCGCTCAGCTCAGCTTGAGTGGGGATAATAACATATAGTATTAAATAAATAGTATAAAAAAATATTAGTATTTACTGTGTACTAATCCTAGTCCTATTAGGATTAGTACTCCTTAATCCTAGTCCTATTAGGGTTAGTACTCCTTCCTATATCTCCTATATATATCTCCCATGTATTCCCTTAACACTTTAATACAATCAATATTCCTTCACTCCTCCTCTATCTCTCTTCCTTTCCATTCTCCTCTCACGTTGTTTAATTGCCTTCTATCTCCCTCTCTAGAATTCATTGTGTTATTTTTTTTCTTTTTTACTCCCTAATTTTATATTAATATGAAACTCATTGTCAAAATTCAAAAATGAATGTGATGGCATGTCTATTCCCACCGATACAAGACAATCTCGACCCAACGAACACAAAAGAAATGTAATAATATAAAGCAGGAACTAGACAAAGGTGAAAAAATTATACATTCTAAATAATACTTTAAAATTTGGTTTGTCACTTGTATAGGTCACTAAATACATAAAAAGCAAAACTTAAAAGTAAGTACAAGTCTCAATCTTTGTTTCTTAAATAAAACAAAATATAAAGAAAATAAAAAAGAGGGGACACCGAAGTGACAAGCAGGTACCACTTCAAATCCTTAACGAGCCTTGAAATTAGGAGAAGGGGATAGATATCACAGAGGTGCGGACTCAGAACCTACACAAGTGTAGAAGTAAGGAGTGAGTACCATCAACACGGTACCGAACAAACAACCTAAAAACGAGATATCTAGCTAAAAATTGAGTACCCCTCCCTCTCCATCTGCACCTCCTCAAACTACAACCTGCACAAAAATCCACTCAATCTAAGAGTTAACAACACAGGGTTCACAAGGCCCAATATCCACAATTCAATCTCAACAATCAAACAAATCAAGTAAGTCAATCTCAATGGCAAGTAGAACAGTCAAACACAATAAGTACACCAATCACAATTAACAAGTAAGGCGCACCGAAGCATAAAATGCATCAACAATAATCAATCTCTCGCTAGAACCATTTCTCATCGGCACAATATCACTAGCCAAAACCATTTTCTATCGCTTTTATATTAAATAAATAGTCAGAACCATTTCCCATCGGATTTATAAGAATCACTAGCCAAAAACTTTTTCCATTGTCTTTATAACAACCACTAGACAAAAAATTTTCCTAGTGACTTTATAATAACCACCGACGAGGACTCTAGAATCATAACAATCGCCGACAAAGACATCGGCATCTAAACACTCACCGGCATAGACCTCGGCATTAAAATCATCCCATTGCTCATCACGGTGTTCAACAATCAACGCACATAAGTAATATTACACTACATGAAAAAGACAACAATTCATACAATTCAAGTTCACTTTAATGCTATCAAGCATTTTATCAATCAATTAATAAGAGTTTGAACAACAAAATTCAGAAACATCATCATCAACACATAGCCTTTTCATTTCATTTCCCTTTCCATTAATTAAGAGTTATCAAAAGGAAAATTAACCCTTCATCTCATTCTTATTACTTCTAACAAACAAATGATGAAGGGAACATACGAAACTCAAAAATCTTACCCATATGATTTAGCATAAGAAACCCTCTCAAAATCGTCACTAAATATTTCCCAGACTCAAAAACAGAATATGGGGCTTAAACCCCAAACTTTTTAGACAAAAAACACCCTCTCTGATGTCGTTTGAGTGACCATAGGTTCCCTTAAGTGAACCTCGCAAATATTGGGAGTCTCACATTTTCGAACTAGACTCTGCTTAAGTGACCATAACTGAAGCTGGTCGTGCTTCGCTTAAAAGAACCCTTCAAAAAGTTTGGCCTTCGCTTAATTGATCACACCTTCGCTTAAGTGGAGTTCGTTGAAGCGTAAGGCATTTCTCAAAAATGAAAAAAACAAAACTCATGCACCAGAAAAACTGACAAAACTCAAAACATTAAAATGACACACAAGATTTGTTCGGAACACAATAATTCAAACCATATATTCAAATCAATTATACTTGATGTTCCAGACTCAATGGAACCGTCAACTTACAAATCCAAGATCTCCTTGACCAGACATTCATGAATCAACATTCATGAAAATCACAAAAAAAACTAACTCAACGCCTAAAAATGCTAAAACGAGCTCGATACCTCTCAAAGAGCAACCAAGACTTCACCTAGGCCTAAAATGTCCCCCGTATCCAAAAAAATTCTTCAAATTCTTATCGAAGCATCGAACTTCAAAAGTTGATCAAAATCAACCCAAAGGCTAAAATTTAACAAATTTTACAAGTTAGGATCTCAAATCCTTAAAAATATACCAAATCGCAAACCAAAAACTCATACATGTGAGATTTCACCTTTTGGGATTGATGGAACTGAAGAAATTCTATTCCGAAACTCGAAACTCCAGAAGACCCCGAAACCCATTTTCTTTAAAAACTCAACATTTCAGACAAAAACTTACAAAATTCTCAATTTTAAACTCAAAATTCAAAACTAACTTTCAAAACCCAATGAGTCAATATTGGAAGGGAAAACCGATAATTTTACGAGGATTACAAAAACTGATCAACTGGGTCATTACATTCATTAAAATTTTACCAAAGTTATTTTTAGAGAAAAGACATAAAGTGATACTTGAAGTTGTCCTGAATTTTAAAAATACACTTTAAATATGCAGGTGTTATATTATTCGCGTAAACAATTTTTAACTTATATTATTACATCATTTTTTGATAAATTCAAGATTTTTTTAAAAAAAACAAGTTTTATCACATACCAATCATTATGTGACATGTGTCAATTTAATTTGAAATATAATTTTTCATTTCATTTTAACTTTTTCTTTATTTCTCTCTCTTACATGTTGACTTATTTTAATTTCATTACTTTAATTTTAATTTCATTTTAAACTATACTTCATGTTTCACCCCTACATTCCAGCTATCTCTGCCTCCATTTTCTTTCTTTCTTTCTTCTTCTTCACCTCGTACCCTCACCTCACCTCACTCCACCCCACATCAAATTAAGCCCCTACATTTTTATTTTTTTTTACTCTTGTTCAGTCAAATTCCTCTCTTTCATAAATCATATTATTTTTAAGACTTTGTTGAGTTATTGATAACAAAATTAATTATTTTTCTGAGAAAATCAAAATTTTGAAGGTATCATCAATTAATTTATCTTATTTTCATATAACTTCGAAACTAGAAATGATAAATTTTAAGAATCAATGAATTCTCCGAAAATTGAAAAAATTTCATTAAAATTCACATTTTTTTAAAAAAAAACAAATTAAAACCTACTAATCATCTCGAAATCTAATGGGTTTATCAAATTGTTCGAAATGTAATAAAATATTTAGATATAACTTTAAGATTGAAGATAGTTAAACTTCAATGGAGATGGCAAAGAATTTTTGAAGTAAAAGGAAGATATAAAAAGAAAAAAATATTAAGAGAAAAAGTTAAAATAATAAAAAAAAACAAGAAAATATATTTTATAGCAAAATACTTGTAAAAATAAAATTATATTCGTTGTTTTAATTTACTCAAGCTCTTTAAGAGAGTGCATACACTCTTCATGTCATGTGGACAAAAAAAGATGTAATAATATCGGAGCATGATTGTTTAAGGGGTAATAAAACACTTGCATAGTTTAGGTGTTTTGTTAAAAAATCGAAATAATTTCAGGTGTCACTTTTATGTCTTTTTCACTTATTTTTATATATACTTGTCCTTGTTCAGATTTTCTGGGTGACCGATGATGGTTGATTCAATTTATTATTTGATTAACACGAATATATTTAAAAATATTCCTTCTGAGTTTTTGGCTTATTTTTCAATGTCTGCACCACTAGATTGAAATCATGTATTTCATTGTATTGGTGTATCCGACTCTTTCTCTCTTTTGAATCTTCTCTTCTTATATTTATACAACCAATTATCTCTACATACTAGAAAAAATGATACACCTATAATCAAACTGTATGTTCTTTGATTTATACATATTGATATTAGAATAAATTGTAGCGTTGTATCAGAAAAGAGTCGTACTGCTATCATCAGAAAAAAATATATCCCTATATTTATTTTAGGGGTGATCATACAATATTTAAACACTATATCAATGTGTATTTTTTAATCATTTTGTATTAAATAATTGATACAGATTGTATCACTGGATCTATTTTAGGGATGACACAATGTGTATCTATGTATAAATATTTTTGTTTCAAAGTCATATTTGGGTTTGTGTATTTATGAGCGAGATCAAAAGAGAGGCGAGCTACATTTTGGGAAAGAGAGGAAATTGTATACATGTGTATTGTGTATCTATGGTATGTGTATCTTTGTTTCAAATTGAGATACAACTTACTCACCTATCCTCTCTAATATTATCGCTATGAAATGTAATTAAACAAACTATAACTATTATTCATAATTGTGCTCCAAACCAATAGTTATTTATGAAAACTCCTCTTAATTGAACTAATTGATTTCACACTGAAGGACAAGATCTGAAGCAACTACTTGAAAGATATTTTTTTTATCTCACATTACTTGTCCATAGTACTAAAAATATATATTTAAATACTTATTTATCTACAAAATTAAGAAGATTAATTTAAAAGAAAATCCATTTGTCTTTAAAATTAGTTCTTTTTGAGAGTGTAAAATTTGAATAAGTTTCAAAACAATTCTTCATTGTTAATCTTGATACTCATGGAAAAAACACATAGTGTATATCAGAAAGAGTTAACGAATAAATAAATGTATTTTTTTATTTTCATTTTCTTAAGAGATGGAGATTGTTTCAGTAGGCGAAGAGAAGGTGCGCAGACACCATGATGAGGAGGTGCAGTGTTTGGTTAGAGGCAGTACGCCGAGGGATATAGGTATACGAAAAGAATTTTGGAGAGAGGTGATTAGAAAGTACATGACACAATTTGAGGATATGACTTTAAGATAGGAAGAAGTGAAGGTCACACATTTGCATAGAAGGTTACTAGGGGTAGAATATTATCTTGTCTTCCTTTTGTTATATATCGGTATATGTTGTGTATTGTGTTTCGATTATCACACTATATATTTTAATGTTGGTATTGTTTTTTGTCTTGTAGGCTCTACACTGTTTTTGGTATTAGCCATTATGCTTTTTTCATTATTTTTAATTTAGGTTTGATTTACTTAAGCTTGAAGATTTTTCAAAAACAACATCTTTATCGCTACTAGGGATGTTCACGGGTTGGTTTGGGTTAATTATTGATCAAAATTAAAATCAAATCAATTTAATCGGTTTTAAAATTATCAAAATCAAACTAAACCAAATATAATGTACATTTATCGGTTTAGTTGTTTTCAATTTTGATTTGGTTTTGTTTGGTTATTTAGTTATTGAGCATACATAAAAATAAAAGAAACTATTTATTCAAAACGTGAAAGAAGTGACAACAATCATTCAAACGAAAAAATAGTTAGAATGAACGTCATTACAGAACTTTCAATCATCAAATTTACTGAATAAAACTTCAATTCATTATTTTGGCATTCAAAGGAAGAGAAAATGACAAATTCAGTCCCACAAAGATTTTCATAGACACTCATATACATGTAACCAATAAGAAAGATGTTCTCATCTTAGACTTTTTTTTATAAATAAATTATAAAAATATTTTGATGGAACATATATAAAAAATTTACAATTGTTTATAAATATAAATACTATGTATGTATAATAATAAAATTTATGTATATAACTTGTTGATTTGGTTTTGTTTGGTTAATTCTTCGTTTTTTTTCTGAAAAAAGTCATAAACAATCAAATACTATCAGTTCTTAATAATCTGAAACCAAACCAAATGAAAATTCAAATTAAATTGATTTATTTATTCGATTTGGTTCAGTTTGGATCGATTTTCATCCAAACCATGAACACCCCTAATCGCTACGGGATGGAAAGAGTACTATATGAAGAATGCTCAACCTATCTTGTGGGCCCGACACGTGTTGATATTTTTTTTAAGCTAGTGTCACGTAGGTCGCGGTAGAAAATTATTTATACAATAAATTCAAGGGGTTAATAGGACTTTAGTATAGTATAAGTGTGTCTCTGAGATTTCGGACATAGGTTGGGGGATACTTATGCATTTCCAAAAAAAAAATGTATTCCTTTCATTTTAAAAAGAGTGACCTAATTTTATTTGATACCGAGTTTTAAAAAAAAATTCAATCTCATGATCTTAAGCTAAAGTTATGTCAAATGTACCATAGTTCTCTTTATTTTTGTGATATTTAACATGCCACATAGAAAAGTAAAATTAATTAAAGTGTATCCAAAAGAAAAAAAGGAATATTCTTTTTTAAATGACTAAAATGAAAGTAGATTATTTTTAAAAAATTAATGGAGTACTAATCAATTTTCTTCAATTTATATAGTATGACTTATTTTGAGATTTGTTTTAGTTGTTGTAAGATAACACTTACTCCATCCGTCTATGAAGACTACTATATTAAAAATAGATGTCCAACAATATTTATCTACTTTATGAAATTTATGGATAATTTTACACTTAGTTTATAATTTACCCTTAAAATTAATTGTAGTCATTTCCTGTTTCATTCACACCCTTTAAAAAAAGAAGATTAAGACATACATGAGACATGACTTTTCATTTATATCCTTATTAATTATTGTCAAATTTATTATTAAAATAACTAAATATTTATTATAATAACTAATTCAAATACTAACCAATGAAGGGTAAATTGAAAGCATACTCTAAAAGTAATCTTGAAGACTAAACAATATTAAGTTAATTTGAAAAATTAAAATGTTTCAACAATTCAATTAATTTGAGATGGAGAGAGTATATTTTTCAAGACATTTTATTTATTATATTCAAATAGTAATACAATAAAATTACCCTTTTATTTATAGTTTTTATAAGAGGTATGCCAAGTCAATAATATACGATTATTGTTGAACAAAGATAGTATAATTTTGGAATGGATGAAATATTATATTTCAGTGGCTACTGTCTCAATTATTTAACATGCAAACAAACCTAGTTATTGTCTTTAATTAACCAAAAACAGAGGAAAAAACATTAATTCCATCAATTTAGTTATTTGATTCACCTTTAATTGGACACATATACTATACTTGATGGAGATTTATATGTGCTTTTCGATTTGAGTTGTGTTGAAAGCTTCTTCAAGTGGTGAAGAAGTTGTATACGTTTAGGGTTGGGGAGTCTGCAAAGGGCAAGAAAATATGTACTTTGTGTATTGATATATTCAATCAATTGAAATTATTGGGGGGTTGGGGTAGAGTTTCACTTTTCGAACTACCAACTCGACCAACAAAAATAAAATAAAAAATAACACATTTCTTTTATTCAATAATAATGCCCACTGTTAACTTTTTAGAAGAAGTAAATAATATAATTAATTTATCAAATTACCCTTAATTTAATATAAGTCAATCTTAGCTTTGAAAAATAAATAGTATTTAATAATAAGAATAAAATAAATATACTATGCAAATTTTTTCATTAATTATATAAATTAAACATATATTGTTAAATATATCAAAATAGTATAACGAACAAGTAAAGATGAAATCAGCTACTAAAATATAGTGACCCCCCCCCCCCCCCCCCAAAAAAAAGAAGCTGTTTGGCCTATATCTTCCGACATTTGTTGCTTGATTGAATGTCTTTTTCCTATTTTTGCAAGTTTGAATAGCTTTATATTTGTGCGGATAATGAGTTCAATTCGTCGGTGGAATATAATTATCATAGTGGGGTCTCTATCATTCTCAATCAATATATTAAGAAATTTCCTTAAAAGAGTGACACAATAAATATGCATATGAAAAGTTTGGATTTTCTAATTTGCCAATTACTCTGCTCCATAACTTGATAATGGCTACGACAGAAACATAGTTTAAGATATTTCGTTATTACTTGCCTATTGTATTATTTTGAGATTTTTAATAATATTTATCAAGTTTATTAAATTAATCAATAATTTATGGGCAATTTTCACATATAGCAAACAAAAAGTTCATATTTGTATGCTATAACAAACTTTGCATAATTGCGCTCCATAGCAAACATAAAACTGTATAATTTGCTATACATATACAATTGTATAATTCGCTGGCCTATTTCGCTGCAATTGTATAATTTGTTTTGCATACAGTTGAATCGAATTAAAATGTATGTATATTGCATAATTATAAGTGTATAGCAAGAAGATATATGTTTTTCTCGCTTTATACAAAAACAGAAACACAATATATATACACTTCTGTTGTATAAAGCTAGAGAAAATTGTATTTCACTGCAATTGTATAATTCGCAATTGTATAATCCGTTGGCCTTTTTCTCTCCAATATTTGAAGTAAAATGTTTGTAAATTGTATAATTAAGTGTATAACACGAAGATATACATTTTTGCATGTGTATATACAATTTTCTCTCGCTTTATACAAAACAGAAATAGAATTATACACTTCTGTGTATAAAGCGAGAGAGGCGAGCAAGAATGGAGAGTGGCGAGCGAGATTTTTGGGAGAGAGACGCTGGCAAATTTTAGCTAATGTTTGTTATGGAGCACAATTAAATCAAACCCTAGTTATTCCATTTAATTTAGGTTATTAGTTTGATATTATATACAATTTTCCCATAATTTATTATCCCTATTAATTTTCTAATTATATAAATTTCATATTTTTTTTAGGTATTTCAGAGATATAATTAAGGATCCGAATACATTATTGTTGGTACATTATGTATCAATCTGTTGCACTTATTAAGAAAAATAAAAATTAAAAAATCAAATTAAGATCTCATAGTATACATCTTTTGCACTTTAATAAAGGGGAAAAAATTGAAAATCAAATCAATATTCCATAAGTTACGCTATTCCATTCTAAATTATTTTCAATAATTCAAAATCCTATAGTGTAGCAAATTAAAATATTCAAAAATTATATTTTTTCTTATTGTTCATTGTTCTCTCTATTTCATAAAATTTTGTCGAATTTTTGGATGACCAGGATGAGTTATGAACGATAAAGAAAGTGATGGAATTGTTGTTTGACAAACGATTTCTTTGGTAAATCTAACAAGGGTGAGGTATGAACGATAAAGAAAGTGATGGAATTGTTGTTTGACAAACGATTTTTTTGGTAATCTTCAAGTTCATCGATATCCCTTCGATTTTGATTCAAGATTGTCAAAATTTTTTATATATGAAATTCTTATCTAGTTCATTGAAGATCCTTCAGTTTTGATTCAAAATTTTTGAAAATTTTGAGTTTCAGAATTATTTTCCTAGTTCATTGAAGATTCTTTCAATTTTGATTCAAAATTATCAAAATTTTTTGAAAGATTCATTATGAAGATCCTTCAATATAAATTGATAAGTATGGTATTTCTACTAGATATTTTAAATAAGAAAGTGTAGCCCATAAGATTATAGTTTTGAGATAGATACATTATTATTTGATAATTGTTATGTATTAGAAACATTTAATATAAATTTGAATTTACGTATCATAACTAAAAAGTTAGTGAATGATATATTATTACTGATGTATCTTATTTTGTTTGAGATCATGAAGATATTTTCAATTTCAATTGATAAGTGTTGTGTTTCAACTAGATATATTAAATAAGAAAGTGTTGTCCATAAGATTTTAAGTTTGAGACCAATACATTATTGTTTGGTAACTATTATTATCAGATAAAATTTGTATAAATTTAAATTTACTTATCATAACTAAAAAATTAGTGTATGATACAATATTATTTATGTATCTTATTTTGTTTGAGAAATACTATATTTTGAAATAAAAAAATACATTATACATGTAATTGTTCCAAAATAATTTCTTTTTTGTGTGTGTGATAAATAACACAAAGCTTATGCATCAAGTATATTTATATTGGACATGATGAACACTAATCAAAGCTTCAACAACATTAGAGTTATGTATCAATACCTTAAATATGCACATTAACAATGCATAAAACCAAAGTTATTGAAACATTAATGTATCATATTAATGATAACGCTAATAAAGACTAATTTAAGACTTAAAATAAACAAGATACATCAAATTTGTATCTTAGATAGTGGTCATTGTGCAATGTCAGATCCAACTTTTTCCTTTTTTTTTGGACAATATTCAATAGAAGAAATCATTAAAAGAAAATAAATATTTTCAAGAAAAATTTTCTAACGACGATATGATTAACAAAAATTGCAAAGTTTCAATAAAATTTCAATGAGAGAAGGGTCGGAGGTAATTTTTATTTTTATTTATTAAATTAAAAAATATAAAAAATAATAATAAAAGAAAATGAAAACTGAAGTGATGGAAAGAAAATTTGCCTCTTTGAATAATTTGAAATCATTAATTGGAAATAGAAAAGATTTGAAATTCAAAAATAAATTAATTGATAACTTGAGAGAGACATCTTGTGAAAATCAAAATGAATTTGAAATTTGTAACCGATAAAGAAATGAAGAGAATTTAGGGATAAAATGGAAGAGCGAAATGGGGAATGAGAAATGTGACTGTAGGCTGGAAATAGGAGTGAAATATTTATGATTCCGGAAGATTTTATGAATAGGGGTAATTAAGTGATTTTTGATTTTTGTAAAAAAAGTTAGAGAGGATATTAAAGTAAGTAAAAGTGTGCATATAAGTAATTTTTCTAAATTTAAATTATAATATTTGTTCTTTGATAGAACTGGATTCTCAATATTGACTATGTTTTCATAAATTAGTCAATTATTACTTTTTGTATTGTGTTTGTTTATCTGTAAGAAAAGTATAAGTGTAACACTCCAGATTCGAAAGAGGTAAAAGTAACAACTTTTAAAAAGTTGCAGGTGCCATCTGATGGAAAACACCCATGGCCCGTAGGTATGGTCCGTGGTTGGTCACCCCAACGTAGATCTAGAGGCCCAGAATCATGGCCTAACCAACGGACTGTCGGTCAGTCCACGATCCTTGGTCCAGGTTTCGTGGATCATGACCCAAAATCCTTCTTCTAATGATGGACGAAGGTTGTGCAGGACGGACCGTTGGTCAGTTTACAGTCCATCGGTCAAGGGTCATGGTTGGCAGGTTGGTAGTTATTTTAAGGGCAGCTGGGTCTTTTCCTAGTTATTGTAGTCTAATACTACATTGTTGTATGATTTATCTATTGATTTATATAAGTGACTTCAATCCCCAAATTAATTCATTCACTTCATTCTCTTCAAATTCACCAAAAAGAAGAACAAGTCCTCACCCACAAATATTTCTCTCTCTAGAAAGTTTGAAGAAGAAGGATTCAACCTACGGTTTCAAGTCAAGTCTCAATTTACCCATTGAAGATAATAAATTGGCTTCAGGGTATCATAGTTTTCATCCATGGATTCCTTCCATTCATGGAGTTCCCAAATTCTCCTATTTTCTAAGTTAGAAATCCCCTAGTTGAGTTAGGGTTTTCTTCAATTATCATGGGTTCTCTCAATTATTGATTTAAATGATTTATATGATCTCTTGTGCATGAATTAATGAAATATTATGATTTTATGATGATTCCCATATGAGCCCATGTAATCCCCATGTTTTTCAAATTATGATCATATGATGTGGGATTTTGATAATCAAGGAAGAGTTTTATGAAATGAAGCATGCATCGATAAAATGACATGATTTTATCGTGAAATTCGTGTCTAACCCATATTTTATAAATGTTGATGATTGAAAGTGGGTTTTGAACCTTGGAAGGTAAATTATGAAATTATGCATGTTCTTATGAAATCTATGTAAATGTTGAAAGGATGCTTTGAGAGTAAAGTATCAATGATGATGTTATTATTGTGTTTTTGAAAGGAGTTTCTCGTATACATATGAAATCATGATTGTGAAAGATTTTCTCACATAATAAGGATTCTGAGGTTGGAAAATCTTCTCATCTTATTGAATCAAAGATTAAGAGATATCCTAATGAAACCTAACTTGGATTGGTTATTGAATGATACCTACCCATGAATAATGACTTAGCTTAGATTGAGAAGATGACTTGCCCTTCCATGGATAATAAGAACAAGTAAAAAATGACTCTTTCATAAGATTTATGCTTAGCATCGATAGGATACTTAGATGGAAGCTCTCCTTTTAGTAGAGGTTGGGATTTTAGAAACAATCTCCTTATCCCTTACTTATGTGTCCTCATAGGATGATAGTCTAGATAGACATTAGCTAGTGAATTCACTTAAGCCAGAAGTTCATGGTGCTTACCTTGGCAAGTAGGACAACCCTTTTCGGTATGGGAGACACCGGCGAATCATATTATATCTCATATGGTCTCTATGACGTTAAGGATACTTCCCACAATAGTAATGAAATAATGTTACTTCAAGAAGTATCACATATGTGTTCAAAGGCTTTAAATGATGTTAGATTGTGTTAACCATGTTTTATGACCTATGTTCTCTAACCCTTTTATATCATGTTTGAGTTTGATCAATTACAGGTTGTGAAATATCCTTTTTTAACATGATTTTAATGTTTTATGAATAATATCATACTTGGTTTATTTTTTCGGTACGAACGCATACTGTTGTCTACACTCTCCAAATGTAGGGTCCGACATTCAAGTGTCTCAGTTTGGTGGCTAGTGATTGATTACGAAGTTCCTGAACTTTGGTGAATTCTCAAGCTCCAAAGACGGATTTCAATTGTTTCAGTTTTGTTTCTTATTATAGTTTTGGACATGATTTATGAGCTAGGCCTAATTTCATTCTATTATATACTAAATGGCCAATGAGACAAGTGTTTTAGGCTTCCTCTTTACTTTATAAAACTATTAGACATGAAATGTTGCCTTTACTTCCTTGTTCTATTTCTTATGTTATGAATGCTAAGTGGATTGTCTAGGTCTCTCACAATTCAATACGTTATGTTACATCTAAGGGGTACCCCTGGGTTGTGACAATAAGATACTCAATTTGATGACCTGTTTATTATTCATTCTTTAGTTTATCTTTTGGGTCGTGGATCACTCATGTGGATAAACCCGATCAAATTTAATTAATTATTAATGGGTAACTTTGTTTTAAAGGATAATAGGAAATAGTTAAAGAGTAACTGTTCAACCTCTCCTTAAAAGACTCATACTAGGAGTAATCTGAACATGGGGAAATAGGGAAAAATGTGAAAAACCAAAAAAATAAAAGAAACAGAAGAGAAAACTATTCTTGTTATAAACATATTTGTGTTATCGTGAATGCCTAATTATGTGGAGTTCTTTTAGGATATGGTTAAGAATCCTACTTGGGGACCAAGTCAGATTTCCCCTATAAATAAAGGTATTCCTTCATTGTAAATAAGATCTATGAATAATGAATATACTTCAAGATGAATGAAAAATATTTTATTTTCTCCCTACTTTATTCTTCTTCTAAATTTATATAGTTTCATAACATGTTATCACTACGATTATTTTATTCTTAAAGAATTATGATAGAAGACGGGAAAAGTGCAAAAGAGATCTTGCATAAGTTATGCAATATGGTTCAATAAGGCTCTTATATCTTCAAGGTATGATTCATCTTTACGTTATGATTATTTATGTGACAAATCTGAAGTTACCATCTACAGTATGTATTTGAAGAGACTTGTCGACTTTTTATACGTTAATTTTAACCGATTGGGAAGAGAATTTCTTAATTTATTTTAATAATTAAATATTCACAATTTAGTAAAAGGTATATTTTCAACCTTTATATGAGATATGTGATCTATTAAGCTATATCTATTAAATATTAATGTTAATTATAATAAATCAATAATATCAATTTTGCGTGTAATTATAATATACCATCATATTAATGATTATCAAAAGTGGTGTAATTATAATTATTTTGGAGGCTTGAGGTTGAACCTCATTGTGGGTAAAATGATAGATTTATGTTTTATCGCACCAAAAGATAAGACGATGGATTTATGTTCAATTGCACCATGATGGGAAGATATTGGGTTTTAGTTTCATCGATTTATGGACTAAGACATTTTTATATGGATAAGAAATTGAATTTGAGTCTTAATGCATCATATTGATGATATAATTATGACATAAGAAAAACTAATGTATTTTTTTATGAGAAATCATTAAAATCTGCTGAATTTGCTCCATTACTAAAGTGAATGTGGTAGTAGTGCATAATCTGTCTGAAAGAAGACAAATGATTGAATAATGCACATAGATATGGAATAAGGTACTAAAGCTATCATAATTTGATATGCTCACATGTTTGTGATTCATTCACGAAGAATGAGAACTTTTGATAAATGCTAAAGTTATAGATCTATTATTTAAAGGGAATGAGGTGTAAGCCACCATGCTAGGCGTGGAAAATATTGTGACCTTTGGTCGATGATGTGGTCTTACCAAAAATGTCTCAAAAGAGACATGTATTATAGAAAAGTTTTATGCTTTATCTTCATGTTTGTATTGGACGAAAATTAGTGCAATTGAGACATATTCTTTGATAAATAAGAAGTTTACTAATTCCAATACTTTCTTAATTTAGCATGATTGTCTGGGACATCATTAGTCTATAATGTTTAGATGAATTATGGAAAATTAAAATGGACATCCATGGGAGAACCTAAAAAAAATCTTTTAAATGTTGAATTTTCTTGTACTGTTTGTTAGCAAGGCAAGTTAATTGTGCGACCATCATAAACGAAAGTTGAGATTGGATCCTTTGCGTTCTAGGAACGTATACGGATATTTTGGACTTATTCATCCATCTAGTGGATTGTTTAGATACTTAATGGTCCTAATAGATGTTTCTTTTATATGGTCTCATGTGTGCCTTGTTATCTCGCAACTTGATGTTTGTAATATATCGGCAAAAATGATATGATTATGTGCACGGTTATCTGATAATCAGATCAGTTTGTTTAGTGATGGGATCACGACTCACCTCTAGAAGGGGTAGAATAATTAAGAAGAAATAAATATGAAAATTACTCTTGGAGTAATAAATTGAAATTGTATTCATATAATAGTAAATTAGAAATTTACTAAAATAAAAAGGCACATGACATAATAAACTTGGAGTTTACATTATTAGTTCGCATAAATAATTTGGACATTCCAAAGATGTGCATACTGAGTAATGGTCATACATTGAAATATTAGAAGATTCTTCAAGAATTATTTTGTTGTTTGTTCTCATGACAAGTTGATTGGATCAACTAAAGTTGTGACTAAATCCCTGAATTTTGAAAAGTATCAAAGGTGAATATGGGCCCGTTCACCTATCATGTAATACAATAAAGCGGTTCATTTATAAGATAATCACATGTGCGTTTGTTGTCAACTTGTTGTTAGACATTCACATAATTGTTTGTGCAAGATAATTAAGTTAAGAGCACAACTTTCAGAATATGAAATCAAGATAATTCATCTTGATAATTTGATAAATATCCTAGCTGATGTGACTTAAATTCCTCAAATAAATATCATTGCTTATGAGAACAAAGTTTCACGGTCTGTAATATTATGTAGTTATATGCATCAATCCAATAAATTATGATCAAATTTTATTTTAATTTGGTTTATGGTTAGGGACCAAATATTTTTCATTTAATTATTTTTATATGTAGTATATAATCAATGAATATACAATGATGCACAAAGATAGATTCTCCAAAAGATTGATAGATATGTTAGTTTGTCTAACATAAAAGGGAGATTCGAAGCAACACAAAAGTTATAAATAATCCTATTGGATGTCCCTTAAGGATACAGTCTACGACATGCATGAAGCATGATAGACCAATCAATTTTAAGTAAAATTATCCTTGAAAAAGAGAGAGGATCAAAGAATCCAAATGATCATAATAAGGAGACAATGTGTTGTTGAAGAGCCTACGACATCACTTTATGAAACCTCATGAGAGGGGTATCTACCTAAAAATAATAAAGTGATGATATCTCAATAAGTTATGTCATATTGAGAATCGATACAAAATAATATATCGTTGATGATATCTTTGATACAATAGTGCGCAATATTGTAAAAGATTATGAGAATATAAATTCTACGTCTATTAAAGCATGTTGATGTAAAAATAGTTATTAAGTGAAAAATGGTATGATGCATCTTGGTAAGCGTAAAGCTTATTTGACTTGTAATCCATGCATTAGAAGACCTCATACATTTAATATTGAATGTTTTCAATCTCTTGACAAAATTAAAAAGTCATGAAGGATTCAAAATCTTAAGTATGTGCAAGTTTTTGGAGAACTTGTTTATCATCCTTATAAGGATTAAATTGATTCAAAATTCATGAAGCATATACAGGTATTGTTATGCAAGTTGATAACTAGAATTGAAAATCTTGAAAAGTTAAAATAACGAACTTGCAAAAATCTTTGATCCTGAAGGGAAGATTCAAAAACGAAGATAGAAGAAAACATATTTCACCAAAGTTTTTCTACACTCATGAGATCCCAAGAATGGTGATATCAACATGTAAGAGGGTTGTTCAAGTGATACTATAGTTGATTTATTCACCATGTCCCTACCAACTACAACTTTCAAGAAGATGGTGCACAAGTTTGGAAAACGAAAATTCTAGTCTCTGAATTTATGTTGTCATTAGGGGGAGTTAATACGCAATGTAATCTTTTTCCCTCACAAGGTTTTGCCCCATTGGATTTTACTTGTGAGGTTTTTAATGATGCATCCATAATGCGTATTATTAGATATTTGTACTCTTTTTCCTTTACTAGATTCTTTTCCCACTAGGTTTCATCTAGTAAGGTTTTAATGAGGCACATTATCTACCGACATTCAAAGGTGAGTATAATAAACATATTTGTGTTATAGTGAATGTCTAATTATGTGGAGTCCTTTTAGGATATGGTTAAGAATCTGTAACGACCTGTTTAGTCGTTTTGAGCAGCAGATTTTATTTCTGGAAAATTTGCTGAAACAACGGAACCCATGACGGACCGTCACAGGCACGACGGTCCGTCACAGATGTCTCGTTTCAATATACTTAGGAATTCTGAAATTGGATACTGAAAATCGACACTCTGAACTTCGTAACGGACTTGCAGGACGGACCGTCACAGGTGTGACGGACCGTCACAGTGTCCTTGGTGAAAATAAAGTCCTGGCCCTCACGACGACCTGAGTGACGGACCGTCTCAGTCACGACGGCCCGTCACAGGTTACGCAGTCCCAGTTAGAATCGGATTTCTTTACACGTTTTAAGGGACGTTTTGGACTATTCTTTCCTTAATTATAGACTTCGTGAGTTTACATTAATAACTCAAAATTCTTGAGGGATAAAAGAGGTAATTTTGGGTTAATTAGTGGGGTATTATTGTCATCTTTTACACTTAGTTATATGTTAATTAGGGTAAAAGAAAGAGGGTTTTGAATAAGAAAAGAGAAAAGAAAAGAGAGAGATAGATTGAACGATTGAGAGAGAGAGTCGAACGAGGAAGAAGAATATCAAAGCTTGGGAGATTGCTTGTTGATTCCAATTCTTCGGTGGAGGTAGGTTATGGTTTCCCTTACGATATTCATAGTAAACTCTTAATAGAGAATGATATGTATTGATAATATTGTAAACCCTGCTATATGCTGAATTGTATGCTTGCATGAATATGATTATGTGATTATGATAAGATAAGCATGATGAAAATATTGAATCCCAAATATTGAAAAGAAACTTTAATATACATTATTAATGATGATGCCTTGGTATAGAAGAAGGCTTGATGAATTAAAGTAATGGGATTGAGGATGCCTTGGTATAGAGAAGGCTTGATGATTTAAAGAATGATATTAGTGGATCGGAGTGTCACGAACCGACACGTAGAATTAGGGGATCGGGTGTCACGAACCGACACGTAGAATTAGGGGATCGGGTGTCACGAACCGACACGTAGATTTAGGGGATCGGATGTCACGAACCGACACGTAGAATTAGGGGATCGGGTGTCACGAACCGACACGTAGATTTAGGGGATCGGGTGTCACGAACCGACACGTAGATTTAGGGGATCGGGTGTCACGAACCGACACGTAGATTTAGGGGATCGGAGTGTCACGTACCGACACAAGAGGAATGAAAATAATGAATCTTGAAAGATGTTAATATACTCAATCTAATGAACATGATTCCCAAATGAGTATGGCATTGGGGCTTGAGCCCTCATGTGTGAACTTGACGGTAATTGTTAATGACATAGTGCTTGTTGTTGCTACATGTTGAGTATTATAGTTGTTTTTATGATATTACTTGATATATACTGTTTCCTATTTTGAGTTGGCCGATGATATCTACTCAGTACCCGTGCTTTGTACTGACTCCTACTTTTATTGTTTTCTTCTTGTTATTTGTGGAGTGCAGCAAACGTGCCGTCATCTTCGACTCAACAATAACTCAAGCCAGTCTTCGTCACATCGGATCTTCAGGGTGAGCTAATGCGTCTAGCTTGGACTGGATCTTCTCCTTCATGTCTTGATGCCTTGAACCTCCGGCATGGACTAGCTTCTTATGTGTTTTTAGATTTTAGAAACTCTTAGAATTAGTAGTTTAAAGTAGATGTTCTTGTGATGATGACTTCCAGGTTTTGGGAATAATAGATGTTGAATATTGATAGTTATTGAATTGGTTTTATTAATGAGTTTAAGTCTTCCGCAATATTTTCTGTTGTTATTACATTGAAATGTTAAGGTTTAGATTGGTTGGTTCGCTCACATAGGAGGGTAAGTGTGGGTGCCAGTCGCAACCCGGTTTGGGTCGTGACAGAATCCTACTTGGGGACCAAGTCACATTTCCTCTTTAAATAAATGGTATCTCTTCATTGTAAATAAGATCTATGAATGATGAATATGCTTCAATATGAATAAGAAGTCTTTCTTTTCTCTCTACTTTATTCTTCTTCTAAATTTATATAGTTTCATAACAATTCTAGATTTTTCACAATTCAATAAACACATTAGTGAGATTCTTAGTTTGTGAATTGTATTACATTTTCTTTGAGAGACAAAGACGATCTTGTCGTTATTAGAATTTTGAGCAAATCTACAACAAAAGAAATGTCAACAATTTTCCCTCCAAGTATTAAGATACACGTCCCTTATAGTTTTTCCATTAAAACTCTTTCTTTGGCATCGAAGCATGGTTGATTGATCACCTTTACTCGATGCGTACATGTGATTCCACTGTGTTGTGACTAATTTATCTTGAAAAATGATGGAAAAAAAGGAAGATGTAAGGATGTTTTTTAAAGCTTCTTTTAATGTGGATCAATTACATTGTAGATATGATTCTTTATCGTATAATGACACTGACTCGTATTAAGATAGGATTCTTTGTCCTACAAAAAGTGGTTCTTTCGTTTAAGGGAATCTTTTGTTGTTTTCCTTTGTTTTTTATTCTGCATGTCAGAAATTTTGCATGAAACTTTGAAATTCATGATCTACTAGTTTGTGACTTTCCGTGAATATATTATAAGAGTAAAACAGATTTAAAACGAGTGAGATATGATTTTTTGAAAGTTGGCTGATTTTGGACTATCTTTCAGAAAAAACTACTTCTTTTTGTTGCGTTTGTAGAGATATAAAGTGAAAAAGTATGGATTAAAACTAGATTTTCCAGATTTACTCATTTGTATCTTTTTGTGGATATATTATAAGAGAAACTAATTTAACATGAGTGATATATATTTTTTTAAAAGTTGGCTACTTTTGGATTGTTTTCAAGAAGGAATTGCTTCTGTTTGATTATGTTTTGAGAATTGTGTGTTCAAACCTTTGGCTTAAAACTTGTATTCCATGATTTACTTGCTTGTAGCTTTTGGTGGACTTATTATAAGTGCAATTCAGAAAAACAATTGAATGAGTTGCGATCCTTTCAATATTGATATGACATTCTCCGGTGGAAATTCCTTTTATAAATTTTGTTTTCTTCAACCAAAAATTTGTAACATACATTGTCGTATGAAATGATATTAACTATGTTTCTTGTCTTCTTATTCCCATTTCAGATATGAATGAATGAGGGCTTTTTCATATTGCTCCATGTGGGAGCATTACTAATAGAAGAGAAAAAAGGAAAAAATAGAAAAATGTGTTGTGAGTATGATTCAAACTCTATATTAGGAGTGACTCAAGGATGCATCAACATCAAAATAGAGATATAAGAACACGTAAAAGAGAAGAAGGAGACTTCTTTAGGATTTCAAGAAAATATATATAGATCCTTGAGGAGCGTTAGATTTGTAACACCTCGGCCTTTGAAAAGAAAAAAAGAAGTTGTTGTGTTGCAGGATGTGTCAAAGGGTCCCATCTACATATCGCAAAAGCTTCTACAGGCCATAGATGACAAATCTAAGAAGAAGGGAAATAATTTTCTAATCATCAACCCATGCATGAGTCGTAGATAGGCCCGTAGGTGGGTTTGAGACTTGGTGAATTTTTATGTTTAAGTTGAGTTCTATGGTTAGGATCTATGGATCGTAGAAGGTGTAGAACAGTCTCGTCAAAGGTTGTGCAATTTCATAAGTTGCTGAACTTTTCTATGTTGACCAGTAAGGTCTGTACGAATGTTTGAACCATAGAAAGGGGGTCGGTATTTATTTTAAGGGGCTTTTGGATCTTTTTCCTAATTATTTTAAATAAAAATAAGTCATTTTGGCCTTCATCCTAAAACCTATATAAGAGTTTTAGGTCCTACAACTATCCACGTAAAACCCTATTTTCTTAATTTCGCAAAGTCTAACCAAATTTATCCTCCCCAAATTCTCTAAACTTAAGGAAAAACAAAAAGAGATACAGTTCTGTTAAATTATTCAATCATCCATACATTTTGAAATTTAAATACCAAGGTATGTTGGTATTCACCCATAGAATCTATTCTTCCCTGGTTTCCCCCAAAATTTCTAATGTTTAAATTCAATTCATCAAGTTAGGGTTTTAATTCAACCTTTATGGGTTTCATACAGATTATGATTTATATTTGTTAATGAAGTCCTCTAATGCATGATTTAATGTTAATATATGATATTTAATTGAAATTATGTTGACCATGCCTAATGTATGAATTTCAACTATGAATCAATGATGAACTCATGAATCTATAATTTTATGAAGCTATACATGCTTTTATTAAGTTACTGTAAATGAATTGAGTATGCTTTGAAAGAAAAGTATCAATGATATTGTGAAAAATTTTCTCACGTGCTATCATGATGATTGTGAAATGTGCTTCTCACTTATGGATTCCATTGGTGAAAGGTTTCCTCATCTTGAATTATATTTAAGGAGTTATTCTAGGTTTTGATCGTGAAAGACGTAGATTGGTATTGATTATTGACTTTCCTATGGTATATTGATATTTTACTTTTATTTATTCTATTGGGATTTAGACTTAGAACCGAGAGGATTTGAGGTGGAGACTCAAATATGGTAGCCTATAGTAGCAACCTCTAATCCCAAACTATGTGCCCTTGTAGGATTGTCTTAAATAACCTAGCTGGTGGATCCACTTAGAAAAAGATGATATGTAAGAATTATACCTTGGAAAGTAGATTCCTATTCTTGGGTGTGGGGGATATACTAGATTCCATGATATAACTTTCATGATCGGTTAAATCTAATATCCAACAAAATGACTATGTTTCTTCAAAGTTTTTATTATGACATTTATGTTAATGTATTTGACCATATTTCATGATTCACATGCCATTTCTTTTTAAGCGTATTATGTCTGTTTAATGCATATATTTCCTGCACTTAGTGATATATCTCAAATCACCATCCAAAATCAATTATAAGCGCGATCGATCGTACTCAGTAAAAACTCAATAAAGAGTCCGGGTCGAATCGCACATGAAATGGTATATTGTAGATTATTTATTATCAATAAATTTTGAATGTAAATAAGCTAATTTTTAATAGTAAGAAAAACTAGGTGGATGGTACCACCAACTTTTTGATTATCAATCATCGCAATTAAACTAAAATTCAAAGGAAATGAAGAGTAAACAAGCACCTGGGAGTGCAAGGATTGAATATCAATGTCACATATGAGTCTTGGTATTGCTCTATAGTGATGTACATACATGAATAAGCTAAGTGATCTTCGATGAGGCTTATCATCTTTCTATCTCAAAGCATCTATGCCAGGAATATCCTTTTGGTCCAATCTAATGCTAATCTTAAAAAAGCCATTACCTTACTCTATTCTCTCTTTCAAAAATAGGGAAAATAGATCCGACCCATAACATCGCTTTCAAACAAGCCATAGACATCAAATTTAAATTGCTACTATTTCACCAATTACCCACTCCAATTAATATCTTTAGAGCATCAAATAGAGATCGGAAGTAGGAATTGAGTTTGCAACCATAAAACTTAAGTTAACCACATGATAGTTTGACTAAATTCATGCATGGACAACAACAAAACATGGTATATCACAATACCCACTCAACAAATTACCACATTAGAGCACCTCTAGATCTAGGGGTTTTAGTTATCCATCACAAAAGATAAAGAAAGTATACCTTCCATAAAAGTAGTCATGGATAACTTGAAATCAAGCAATTAAAATTAAACTCACATTGAATAACTTCAATTTATCAAATTCAAGATTTAAAATCTAAAACCCAAGAATAATAGGAAAAATGTTCTTAAAAAGTAAAATATTCTTCAAAAAACTCTCACTTGAACTTGCTTTCTCAAACTCTCTAAAAATTGTATCTTTTGGGATATTTATATTTTCTGAAATTTTTTCCCAAAATGCACTTCGTGGCCAACTTGGTGACATAAGGTGGGCTAGACAAACTCACTTTATGAATAACTCTTCGCCCATCATCCCGCCTTGTGATGCTCTAAGCTTCAATATTTGAACCTCAGTTTACGAATTCATTTAAGTCAGCCTTTCATGTTTGACGAAACACTGAATACAACATTAGTTTGTCATTCGAGCATTACGTCCTTGCCTTGCACACTGTCACTCTGGCTGATATGCATCAAGACCACCTTTCTAACTAAACACATCACATTTTCTAATGTAGTCCGTTGACCTTCTTTAGTAGATACAAGTGTTATGTACTGCAAATTTGGGTGAAGTCATGCTCAGTAGGTGATCTTCTTTTCATGTTAGGCGATTAATAATGTTGACTTTGCACTTCTTCTTTTTTGCATTTTTTGTCTTTCTTTCAATCTACAATTATTGCCTTGTCCAATTTCCTTTATGGATGCAAATCATCAATATTGGATTACAAAAAGATAAAGTTAGTCCTTGAGGACACTAACAATTTAGTTAAATGGACCCTAAATGACTAAGAATCTACCACTCTCACTTAGTACATTCCATGTACTAATGCATACTTGTATCTTGCATTATTTTACTAATGTAGGGTCCAACATTACTACACCTAATACTCGTGGCTCATTGGTTTTATTGTCTTTGAAGATTGGTGAGTCCTCATGTTCCAAGGACCGATATAATTTTACAACTTTATGTCATTACTAGTTTTTAGACTTTGTCTGTGATGTATAGATTACGTCCCAATTACACTCATTATAATGTATTGGATGGATTATTGATAGTTATTAATAGGCTCATGTTTTTTCAAAACTCTTGAAATGTGAAAGCTAACTTTCGAATTATTTATTTCTATTATCTTGTATTATGTATGCTACATGGATTGCGTAGGACCTCTCACAGTTTTTTACTCAATATGACACCTAGGGTATACTTTGGGTCATGACATATTTACATTCATTTGATGCATATTTAGATCAATAGTTATTGTTCTCAATACTTAATTTTGCCCCGTTTTAATGATATTTGATTATTTGCATCTATGTAGGCTAACGGAAAAACAAGGATGAATATTTGATAGAATGGCCAAAATGTAAAAAGTAGTGCAAAATATATATTGATGTTCGCCTAACCAGAAAGGTGGACCGCCTAGTGAGCATGACCTCTCCTAAAGTGACAGTGCACAAGACAAGTTTATCAAGACAGTCAGCAAACTACAAAAAAAAGGGTGATTCACCGAATAATAAAGGCGACCTTATTGACCATCACCTAAAGCGACAATGCAAGGAGAAAAATTGAAGGATGGCAAGGCTAAATAAGGTGGTACTCGGTGATTTGCCGAATGTGAAAGGTAAACTCAAATGATCTTGCCAATTGAGGTTCAACCAGTTGAAGCCCAGAGCAAGAAAAGATGAGTTGAAACATGAATGACAACGCACCAAATGAGTTTGGCAAGCCCGACTAACGTCTCCCAAAAGGTAGCGTATTGAGTTTTGGGCAAAAATTTGGAAAACTACAAATAGCCCAAATAAGAGAGAAAAAGAGTGTGAAACAATTCTCATTTTTTTTATCTTTGCTGGGTTTTGAGTTAGAGAAAAACATTCTGCCTCATGAAGACTACATTCTAGTTTCTAGGGTGTTCTCAATTTTTTAATTGAAATGACAAATTGAAGTTAAAATTTAAACTGAGTTTTCTCTTGATGAATAAACTTCATACTGCCCATGGCTTCTTTCATGAAAGGTATAATTCTTTTGCCTTTTGGGATGGGTAACTAAAACATCAAGATATAACAGTGCACTTATAGGGTTAGGTGGTGATTTAATGTAGTAGGTATTGTGTTATGCTCTATTTTACTATTGTTCATAAATGAATTTTGGCTAATTAGAATGTATTTAATTTATGGTTTAAGGTTGCAAACTTATTTCCTACTTCTGATGTCCATTTGATGCTCGAAAGAGATTGATTGAAGTGAGTAATTAGTTTGACACTAGCAATTTATATTTGATGTTTGTGACTTGCTTGGCAATAGAGGTTATGGGTAA
This sequence comes from Solanum lycopersicum, assembly GCF_036512215.1. Lineage (NCBI taxonomy): Eukaryota > Viridiplantae > Streptophyta > Magnoliopsida > Solanales > Solanaceae > Solanum > Solanum lycopersicum. Next base: position 26,000,082 of record NC_090802.1, on the reverse strand, counting down.
GATCTATTTACCCTACTTATTCATGGAGAGAGAGAGAGAGAGAGAGAGAGTAAGGTATTGGGATGTTTGGTATATTATATAGATAAGACCGAAAAGAGATTCTATATAAACATTCTTCGAGATCGAAAGAAGATTAGCATCATTTAAGATCACCTAGCTTCTTCATGAGTGTTCTCACTACACCCTTATGTAACATTGATTTTTAATGCTTACACCCCCAGATTGTTTGCTCTTGATTTCTAAGAAATCTTAGTTTATTTGGGACAATTGATAATTTTATTAAATTGGCGGAGTCATCTACCCATTTTATTTTACTAATACAAACGAATGAATTTACAATTTGAATGTTTTGATAGTATTCTCTATGATATACCATTTCATGGGGAATCCAACCTCGACTCTTCGTTGTATATTTTTATTAACTAAAACCGGTGTCACATTTAATTGATTTTAAATAGGAAATTTGAGTTTTATCAATCCCCTTCACTCCTAACTAGATTTCGTCAATTTTTTTTCACATGTAATTAGATGAGACTGATGAAAATTTCATTCATGTTTATAAGTGAGTTGCATTCAATGTTTTGTATCGTTCCTTACCAGAGTATTTAAATATATTACGATATTGGGCATACACTACAATTAGTATGATGGATATTGGAGTTAAGTGGGTCAAAACATTCCATAGAAGCGTAGTTTAGTATTGAATATCTTATTTAGTCTTTACAATTTATGTACTAAACATCTTTGATTATTTTCTAATATAAACATATTGGTTTTATCCTTCCATGGATTAATGTATTGTTATTGTATTGCATATTATCATATGATGTTTCATTATTAGACATGTAAATCATTGTGATTATGGTATAAAATATATTAGTATACACATTAAGGAAGTAGTTACCAATTCTGATTGAATATTTAATTTGTAAATGAAAATTAGATGCTTACGTGTCTTTTTAATTTTATATTGAATATAAAATGTTTATGAGAATTGATTTGCTTGAATTGTATGTCCCATGCAAAATTAATTTAAAATATTCTTGCCTCATTGCCTCTCAAATATAGTCATGGCATTAAATAGTATCATTTTTTACTCAAAGAAAGGTGAAAAAATTGAACACTGATAATTATGACATCTGAAATCGTAAAATATGATATGTACGGGAAGAGAAAAATAAGCTCGACGATATAAATAATGTTTTGAATTAACTAGAAGAGGAAAAACTTAACATCATAGAGGAGACCTTGAAGCTTATAAGGCTTGGATGAAAGGCTTGATGATCCTAAAGCTGCTTCTAACACCTTTGAGGAAGAGTCAAGTGGCAGAATATCTCCGGGATTCAATCATCAGAAGAACTAGAAAATAAATGTGAAATACAAAGAGACCAGAGATGAACCTTTAACAAAAAGTAGAAGCCTAATTCCAACAAAGGAAAATTGTTCTTCAAGAAGAGGAACAACAACAAAATGAAGTGCTATAATTGCAAGTGATAGGGAACTTTGTCGTGAATGTATCGAGCCAAAAAAAAGTAGCATTCTAAAGGCATATCTAAGTGTTATATATGTTTCTATCACATTTGCATTAACTTAAACTTATCCTATGTGTATTGTAGACTCAGAATCCACTGACAACATGAGTCGATATCAAAAAATATATGTGGAGTTTCATCAAGTTTAATCTAAATCAATGTGGAATAAAGAAAAGGATGTAAAAGTTTTTATTCATGGAACATATCGACTCGAAAAACTTCGAATGCCAATAGATATAAGCTAACCACAACTATGTGAATAGGAGCATCAAACCCTACATTAGTGAAACAATATAGGCACAAGTATTCATTAGTACATGGAATGTTCTAAGTATGATAGCAATGCAAAAGAGTACGAAATCATACTAAAAGGACATTTAATGTCATGCAAAGACAAAGATAATACATAATATAAGATATTAGAAAACACATGTCATAAAATATCTAAAACACTTGGTGAGATACTTTAAAAATAACTTACTTTATTATTGTGAGAAGTTTACCATTAAGAGACATTGAACATGTGAGCTTAACTTCGTATGTAATGTATATCCCACATCCAAAAGAGATGTACTACTGTCCAAGATAATTACCAAAAATTTCTAGCTTACATGTATTCACTAGGTAAGACATCCTACAAGGGCACGTAGTTAGGAATAAGAAGATTGCTAGTAGAGACCAGGTCTCTACTAACGAGAGACTCCATCTCAATATCCTCTCGGTACAAAGTGAAGTCCCATTGAATATTCATTAATCATATTCATTTAATCATCCATTAAAAGGAATAATTAAGCTACCAATCCAAGATAAATTCATTTAGTCTAGCTCTTAAATTTGGTTCAACTTGGGTGAGAAAACCTTTCAACCTTATGAATGATGATCATAGTAGCATGAGAATCTCATTGATACTTTAATCTAAAAACAAGGTCAATTTATTTATGTAATTTTCATAAAAACATGGATATTTTCAAATATTCATATGTCATATAAGTTTCATCATATCATCATAGGAAGAAATTATGCATCATGCATGGGTTCATATGAGTTTAACTCAAAAGCATGTAATCACTTCAATTCAAAAAATAGAAGATAGAACCCTTAAAGATTGAATAAAACCGTAACTTTGAATTAAGAATAGAACTTGTAAAATTGGAAAATGTTAGGAACCCAATGGAGGAAAGGACTCCACTTGTGAATACTAGCAAACATTAGTAATAAAGGACCAAAAGTTGTGTTGAATTGCAGGTCCTTAGTTGAAACTCTTGCTTCTTCTTCCTTACCTTGAGAGAGTTTTTGAGAGGATGAATTTAGTTGAGTTTTGGGAAATAGGAGAATTATTTAGAATCGGGTAATTTTATTACTTAAAATACTTATATAGAAATTAGAATAGGGGTTAAAGTTACATAGCTTAGGTCTTAAACACATAGGAAAAAAGACCCAAAACTACTAAAAGATAAGTGTTGAAACCTTATATGATTTAGACCTATGGTCTATACGACTTTTTATAGACCGCACTTGTCATCCATAGGAAAGTTCAGAGACCCTAAATTTTGATCGACTTTTACGAGATCTGTCTACCTCCCTTAGAACTTTCTACCGTCCATAGGCTCTAACCATAGAACTTTCTATTGTATGTAGGCTCCAACCATAAAACTCAACTTTGACATTTAAATTTCACTAAATCTGAGACCTTGCTATTAGATCTACCTATAACTTATAAAATATTTGATGGACCGTCCTGATTAATCATGGAATGAGATGCTAAAACTTCATTTTCCTAAAAATCAGCCCCACTTTCTACGGATGCATTCTATTGTCTGTAGAAGCTCTACAACCCGTAGAGAGAACCCTTAGAACAAAATATTTGCTAAAAATGTTATATTATCCTTTTTCAAAAATCTAAGGTGTTACAATATCTCCCTCTTGGGAACACTCCTAGAATGAGACTCAAGCTAGCATGAAAAGAGTAGGGGAAACAGATCGACTAATCAAACATTAATAAAATCACATAAATGCATGCAACCAAGAAGGAAAATTGACTCCAAGCTACAACTTACTCAAAAAATCATTTGCTAACACAAAGATGCATTCACGTGGAAACATGAGAATGAACAAGACACATGAATCCAAAAAAGAATAAATCATGAGAAGCTTAATACCTCAAGATAGGATAGGAAAGTAGGGAAATATATGAGGATATTGGGAAATTGTATTGGTCCCGGCCTCCCAAGTAGAACCCTCAACTAATTGATTTGTCACATCACCTTCACATATGTAACTTCCTTGTTCCTCAACTTTTGAACTTGTCGGTCCAAAATCTAAACCAAAACTTCTTCATAAAAAAGGTTTTCCTTTATACCAATATTCTCGAAGGGTAAAATAGATGTCGGTTCTCCAACACACTTCTTCAACAAGGACACATGGGAACCGGATGTATTGATTCTGAATCATTTGGTAACCTAAGTTTATAAGCAACCTTGTTGATATGGCTTACCACACTTGATAAGGTCCAACATAATGGGGAGTATGTTTTCCTTTCTTATCAAACCTGATTACACCCTAAATAGGTGAAATTTTCAAGTAAACCGAATCATCAACATCAAACTCAAGATCCTTCGTCTAATATAGGCATAGAAATTTTGTTGAATTTGAGTTGGTTTCAACCCTTCTCTAATAATCCAAACCTTTCCATAGCCTCATAGAACCAACTCAAGACCTATCAAAGTAATCTCACCCACTTCAAGCCAATCTATCTATACTTCCTACCAGAAAGAAACTCAAATGGAGCTATACCAATACTTGAGTGATAGATATTTTGATGTGCAAATTCAATCAAGCAAATGATCATCCCAATTACCCTTGAATTCAAACACACAATCTTTAACATATCTTCCAACGTTTGAATAGCACTCTCTGATAACCCATCGATTTGAGAATAAAAGACCATACTAACCTTGACATGAGTACCAAGATCCTTTTTGAAAGAATTTTAAATTTCAGAAGTAAATTGGGTACCACAATAAGAGATACTGGATAGGGGCACTCCATGCAACCTAACCACTTCTTTTAGATACAATTTAGCATAATCCTCCTATGAGTAAAACCTTTAATGGGAGTGAATGAGTTGACTTCGTCATACGATCTACTATAACCTAAATCAAGTCATGTTGTCGCCTGGTGCAGGGTAACAACCAATAATAAAATCCATAGTCAAGTCTTTCCACTTCAAAGTGGGAATACTAATATCTTAGGACAAAAGTCCCAATTTTATGCTCAACTTTCACTTATTGACAATTAGGACACATAGTCAAAAATTTCGCAATATCTTTTTTCATCCTATTCCACCAATAGACCTCCCGTAAGTCTTGATACATCTTGGGGTCTCCCGGGTGAAGGGAATACTCAAAACCACGATTTTAGAAAAATTTGCTCTTTCAAGTAAGTGAAAGTTGAATGTTGTACTTGTATTGCATTTGCAAATTATGAGTTACAGGCTTGCAGCACATGTTACTCTGCCACATTCTTCTCTTCAGGATTTTTAATTTTATAATTTTTTTAAAATTCCTGGATAGGACTGAACCGTAATCAGTATAAACCGATATTGGTATACTGGTACAAAATCATGATAACGCTCCAAGTTCATGTACTGGTTCAATGTATCCCACTAGAAAAGTCTGGTCCTCGGCATCTGGCAAAACAACACGCAAATGGTTGTCTAGAAAGACATTAGCTAGTGATCCGCCTAAGCTATCACTCATAAAATTTGAGTCCAAAATTTCAAGTTTGAATCAACTCTATGGGCTCTTCCTATGGAATGTAATTCATCTTCCAACACATACTGCTCAATCGTAGACCTAACTTTGAACTATAATTTTTCAAATCTCAACTCAGTTCCTACGATTGATATATATGACTCGTAGGTACTCTTACGAACATTAGTTGGCTCTCATGGGTTTGAAGATATAGCCAAACAAATGAAACCTTTCCTCTCCAATTTGACTTTCCAACTTTGATGTTACATGAATACTAATGGTTGACTTGTGTACCACAAGGATATATAATATTAATGCTTAGCTCTATTACCATGCCTAGTATGTACTAACAATGGTTTGCTCGGACACCATCCAATTAAACTTACATTTTATGTGTCGACTCCATGAGAGAACTGAGTTTGTTTATTATGTTATATTTGTGACATGATAGTCCGTGAGTAGCCAGGTTTGTATTTAAATATTGGGATGGATCTTGTGTAGACCATATATACATGTTAAATACTTTGGATGATTTTAGGGATCCTCGAGTGGTCCGAATTACTTGAAAGGTGACATGGACGCAAATATGAATTTGTGTGTGACCATATCGGACAACTTCATGTGATGACTAAGTTAGGAGTTTAGGGTTTTCCTATATAAGTATTAGAGTAGGTGCATGTACATTTTGGTGGGTTGGGTCGTTACACTAATAATCTTTTTTATAGAAACAAGAACAATTGAACTAATTTATAACTAAGTTACTGTTTAAATTTTTGAGAGAATTAGTTGTTAAGAATTCATTGACGTTCTCCATTATCCTTCCATGATAGAATGAATCTCAAAGAGACTAACACAAAATGCATGATAAATTAGTAAATAGTATCTAAATAACCCTAAAGCAACAAATAAAATTTCACAGTTGCATCTTAAAACAAGAAAAAGTCAATCACTTAAAATACTCAAGTTGTAGCCAGTTACTGTTATTCACCTTAATCTCCTACCTAGTGGCATATTTAATAGTTTAAATGAACTAAAACTGTAGGTTGGTCATTAATTAATCAATATTTTGTAGCTCTCCATGATGCAACCTATGTGATTAATGAACATTGATATATAGTTATATGTTTTTTATTTGATTAAGTCTTAGATGAGGCAAACACATTTTAAACATGTTCACAGTTCTCTTTTTTAGAAGTTGAATATCTTACAAATTCTCTATCATGTATGTACCTGCAAAATGAACAAATAAGTTCGACGAAAATTAATCAATGCATTCCTTTTCTAAGAGTGTGTTTTAAATGAATTGAGACATCGTCCCTCACTATGTTCACAAGTTCAACCTCCTTCACACCATTCTAGAGGACTTTCTATCTTCTTTTCTATATATTGAGAATATCAAGTTAGTCAGTTTCCACTAGCGGGAGAATATAACCTCTATAATTATAAAACTAAACCCGCTATCTAATTGCTACTATTTCAGTTATAAGATTTGTGGAATCAATAATTCTCTATTTTTTTCACCCCTAAAATAATTCTATCACTATTTTTGATGTAAAAAGCAGTAGCTCTAGGATGAGGGATACCCTAGGATGCATTATATTGTTGCATATATACAATCCAACAGAAGAGAGATTCCATCTCACATCATGTGTTCTTCTGAAAAATTGTAACATATGAGGACATTTCTTAGATAAATTTTGCAATTAAGAGAAGTTTAAGAAGATGAAGCTATGGTTGAAATCATTTATCGCATGAATTACCTTCTCATAAAGGAAAAATCCACTATGAAGATTAGTGTTTCTTTTCTTCCATAGAAACCTAATATCATAACAGGTACTACAATAATAATAGTCCTAACCTTTTCATTACTAGGTGCATTCCTCTATGCCTTCTACTTTAATTGTACCCAAGGACCTAGCAAATTAATAGATTTGAAAAATACTTTTATACCATATTTATCATTTTTCTAGTGAGAAAAGATGTTGAACTATTTTCAGGATAAGCATTGCACAACACAAATAATTACAATCCATAGAACTGTCAGATCTACCAACAATGGTATCTAGAGGAATTTTGGTACTCCCAGTTCTTCAAACTAAGAAACAGGATTTGAAAGACATACCTTTCACCCAAGCATACTTATATTAATACTTTGTTTCCTTCTTTAACTCTCAATAACTCTCCTCCATGACTTACTTTAAATTTCCATGAGCCTTTGAGCACCCATCATTTTCTGTCAACAAGATCTATAGTGAGAAAGTTTTTCAAATTTCCCACAATATGATTTACAATCCTTTCTAGAAATATTTATGCAATCTCTCTATTTCCCATATCTCTTTATTCATCAACTCCTTTATTTCTTCCATTCTATGCGTAATCCAATAGTTATTTGAACCACCTTTTTGGTTCCTACAAAAAGTACTTCTCTAGAATATCTCTATTTTGTATCATGTGTTTCAAACATATGAACCTCTTTTTCGTTGCATCAATAAAGGACTTTCCTTTTTGCAATACTTATTCCATGTATGTTTTGCTCATAGAGAGTTTCAAATTCTAAATTTTCACCATATATTTGTAAAACAATAACCTTAGAAATATGAAAAGGGGATATAAAACCAAGATCGCCTCCCTCTTTAGGAAAATAAGTATATAGCCGGACAACCCAATATTTCTTCTACTAGTTTCTTTTTGTTCCAAAAGAATCTTGAAAAGATCTTGAGTAAAACTTTAATTACACTTTTTTTTGGGGGGGGGGGGGGATCGCTAAATAGAATAGTTGATAATAGACTACAAAATACTGTACTCGTACAACTTTGAGATAGAATCTTCATTTTCAAAGTTTGATGACAATCCCTCACCACTAAAATGATATCATTATAATCACTATTCCTATTGTTCACATGAGAGATAGGACAACTGAATTAGTAATAGAAACTGAGCCATGAGAAAAGTTGTGCATCTATCAACCAATCCTCATAGTTATGCACGAGTTTTATGATGCATATACCAGGCACACATATCTTTCATAAAAATATTGATTGTAACACCTAGTCTCATGTTTGGAAATCTAGAACTGTCAAAAGGGACCTTGACATGACAAAATATTGAAGTTGTAAAATTTCTTTTTTAAGGATCTCTATTTCACTATTTAAGATTTATTTTTGGTGGGAATTTTTAAATTTTAGATAGTCTTTAAATATAGGGTACATAAAATTATTTATCACGCCCGAGCCTACACCCTAGGTTGGACTGACACTCGAGAATCATTGGCGGATCCAAGACAACCCTTGACCTGACTTACTTACTCAGCGGAAGACTTAACTCATGAACAAAAAATGCTTTTAGAAGTAAATTGAACAGCTTATAAACACTTAGAATGTATCAAGATAACATTCACCGGACAATAGTTGCAACTCAAGTCTCAACCATTCATATGGGAAATAGAAAACTCAAGAACTAACATCTGAATGTCTATCTCTAAAGCCTCTAAAACAATTGATATAGACATCGGAAAAATACCCACGACATCCTAATGAACTAATTAATACTGAATATGATAAAAAGGATCCTCCGGAAATCAAGAAGGTTGACCACAAAACTTTGAATGCTCAACTCGATCAACGAATCTCTGGATGCTGATCCTAGTTACATGTATTTGTATCATGAAAATATGGAGTCAAATGACATCAATACATTGAATGTACAATTACAAGAGGGAATTCTAAAACAATACATAGGCTTGAAAGGAACTGAATAACTTACGTGGCTCAACTCAACTCAAACTTAACTAAAGGTATTCCAATATAAAGTAGTATAAATCAAGTGCAATATAAATAAAAGATTTTTTAAAACATGAATGGCAACTCTGTGTATTTGGAAATACAATAATCCTCTGTGTGTATGAAAACACAAATACAACTTTGAAAGTATGTAAAGATACAATTGAATTGTGTATATACGAATACAATTACTGTTCTGGGAATTTCTATAACTGATAACCATCACGTAAGAGCTATTATGATGATAAACCATTTTTTCTCATGTTGCTAGGGTCATCCATACCTTGCCGAGGGTATAGAACTTGACTACTAATTTGATCCACTAAGTCATTCTAAAAAGCACTAAGAAATTATCTAAAAGTATGACCCTTTTCTACCCATGATGGCTACATGATTTATGGTGGCTCAGAGTTGTTTGAAGTCTTCCCCATATAAGTGTTCAATACTATTCCTAAAGTATACTAGTTCTCTATGTTTAAAACCAAAATTTCTTTTTGTTGGTCGAGTTATTTGCTCAAAACATATCTCAAAGGCTCCTCTTGAAAATTAAATTTTCCTCTCTTGGTTAATTGTGAAAACATTTACTCTTTACCAAAAACTAGCACAAAGACTCTTTTGGTAATAAAGGTTTCCTTTCTTCTTTAAATGTGAAATATTTTACTCTTTAGGAATACATAGTCTCGATATACTATTTGGAATATATGAACTTTAAACTTTAGTCAACTCAAAACTCAAGTCTTAAAACAAACTTAAAACGTTTGTAAAATACTTTTTGAGAACTCTAATAACTTCTGTTGACTTGAATATTAACTTTCCTTGAATTTGAATTTAGGATCTAAGGATTGTGATTTCTGATAGGAAAGATCATGTTTTTAAGAGTGTTTTTAGATAGATAAACATAAGAAAATATCATAATTCATTGTCCGAAAGAAAGTCCGTGAAGTGGAGATGCATTTAAATATTTTGTTTTGAAATAATTTTTGAGATAGAACGGTTTTTGACCACTCTGCGACACGGAGAACATTTTTCAAATCCAGAGAAAAAGGTTTGTGGTTCCCTGATTTTCCCGACTTGTTCCTTCGTCGTTATCTAACACCAAATTTCCTAAATTCGATTAATTTTCTCAATTCCTCTTTAGATTCATATACCCAGCACATGTACTCAGGAATCTAACTCAAAAAAATTAATAAGTGACCTTAAACTCTTAAGAACTCCTCAATCTCATCCCAAATTCAAGAAACAAAGCAATTCAAGAATATTACTCAAGAACATCAAAATCTCAATCTTTTAGGAAAAAAATCATACTCATATAAACATGTTTGGCGCATGGGTGAACGAACCCAACGATCTGTGCATTAACATACCTTGTATGGATCAGCCCTTGATGAAATCCACAAGTGATTCTTGAAGAACTTGTCGATTCTTGCTCTTTCTCCTCTTTTCTCTTCTCTAAGACCCAAACTCAATATTGTAATTGCTTAAACTAAATTCTATCTGCTTAGATCCTAACTAATTACCAAAAAATAAAATATGTCTTGGGGTATAAAAAAAGTCCACAATTCCTTCTAAAATCCAGATTACACTTCCGTCACTTGAACAACCCAACTTCAGATGGGCATATCTCACTCGTACAAGCTTGGAATCGCGTAAACTCAGCGACGTCGGATAGCTTATTTTGAGATCTTTCCTACCAAATATGGAAACACAAATCATCCTTAGAGCGGAGTTAGGGGAAGTTGAAGTTGAACCAAAACTCAACCTAACATACTTAACAATCCATATTCTTTCCAAAAAGAACTATTTCCAATTTTAACTTCTTTCTAGTTCTTTCAATTAACGAGATGTTATAATATCTCCCCCTTGGGACATTCATCCTCGAATTGGATTATTCATAATAGGTTAAGGGCATAACATCAAGCATGCAATTCAGGCACCCAACAAGCACAATGCAATAACAATATGCCAACTTATAAATAAAAATGCCAAGAAAGGATAAGTATCTTAATGTTTAATATCTCCAAATTTGAAGTGATGTGGGAATCCCTTCTTCATATCTTTCTCAGCTTCCCAAATAGCTTCCTACAAATTGGTTCCTCAAAAGGACTGTGAATGATGTTACTCTTTAGTCCTTAACTTGAGAACATGGCGATCTAGAAACTGAAAAAGGAATTTCCTCATAAGATAACTATCCTTTACACCAATACCTTTAGTTTATATGATCAATGAAGGATCGCCCATGCACTTCTTCAACATGGAGATGTGAAATACTGGATGAACTACTAGTAACTCTTGGGGTAGGTCCAACTCATAGACTACACGGGCAACCTTCGTGGATATCCTATAAGGACCAATATACCGAGGACTAAGTTTCCCCTTCTTACCAAATTTCATAATACCCTTCATAGGTGAGACTTTCAAGTAGACCCACTCATCTACTTCAAACTCTAACTCCCTTCTCCTAATATCAATGTAGGATTTCTTACGAATTTGCTCTATTTTCAACCTTTCTTGAATAATTTTCACCTTCTTCATAGTTTAATGAACTAAATTTTGTCATATCAACCCAGCTTCAGCGACTATGAACAATCCAATAATAGATCTGTTTTTTCTCCCATAAAGAGCTTCATAAGGAGCCATTTGGATGCTAAAGTGATAACTGTTATTGTAAGCAAATTCAATAAGAGGTAGGTAATCATCAAAATTAACTTTTAAATCAATCACATAAGCCCTCAACATATCATATAAGTTATGAATAGTACACTCTGCTTCCCTATCTATTTGAGGATGAAAGGTAGTACTTAAGTGCACCTTTAAACCCAAGCCATTTTGGAATAAATTCCAAAATTGTTAAGTAAATTGTGCATATCTTTCTGAAATAATCAAAATTGGAACCTCATAAAGTCTAACCACCTCTTGAATATATAACTTAGCATAATCTTTTGCGGAATGAGTAGTCTTTAGAGATAAAAAAAAGTGGGATGATATTGTCATTCTATCAACAATCAACCAAATAAAATCATGTCTCTTACGAGACCTTGGTGAAAGTGTGATGAAGTCCATATTGGTCATCTCACACTTCCTTTCCGAAAAGTCTATATTCTGAGCCATACAATCGGGCCTTTGATGCTCTAATTTAACTTGTTGGAAATTCGAACATTTCGCAACAAACTCTGCAATACCCTTCTTCATACTACTCCAACAATAAACTTCTCTCAATCTGGATACATTATTGTGGAACCCGGATGAATGGAATATCTCGAGTTATGATCTTCCTCAATGATTCTCTTTTGGAGTTCATCCACCCTTGGTGCACATGATCTACCTTAATACCTCAATATATCTCCACCTTGTTCAAAATACATTAACTTTTGGTTATAAACATTTTCCTTTAATTAAAATGAAATACGATCTTGGTCTTTATTTTATTTTATTTCTCACACTAATAATGATGCAGCCCTATTCATTACCACTACTCCTCCTTCCAGGGAACCCATTAGGTGAACTCCTAGGTGTACAAGTCTATGTGTTCTTTTTTATATTTCTCAAAGTGAGCAGTACTACCCATAGAAAACTTGCTCCAGGCATCAACACGAACAGTAACCTTAAATGGGTAGTAAGGAATACTCTTATCATAATCATATCATAACCACTTCCTTTTTCTGAGATTAAACTCTTTCTGAGTAAACACATACGGAAGATTCTTGTTATTGGTGAACACATACTCATGAACACCATAAATATAATGGTGCCATACTTTAAAGGAAAATACTACGGCAGCCAATTTTAGATCATGGGTGTGGTAGTTCTTCTCATGAACTTTCAAATATCTAGAGGCATAAGCTATAACCTTGCTATTCTGCATTAACTCACAACCCAAACCAACTCTAGACGCATCAGTATACGCTAAAACATTGAGTAGTTTGTGGTAAAGTTAACACTGGGGAAGTATTCAACCTCTTTTTCAATTCCTGAAAGCTTTTCTCACAAGTTTCAGACATTGAAACTTCACTGTTTTCTGAGTCAACTTGGTCAAAGGGAATTAAATATACAGGAACCCCTCTAGGAACCTTCTATAATAGCCAGCCGACCCCAACAAAATCCTAATATCAGTTGGAGATGTGGGTCTAGGCCAATTCTGCACTCCCTCTATTTTTTTAGTATAACCTTTAATTCCCTCTTCAGACAGAATGTGGCCTCAAAATACCATAGGCTTATGTGAAAACTGACATTTCGAGAACTTAGCATACAACTCTCTATCTTCTACAGTGTGGAGAACTATTCTGAGTTGGATAGCATGATCTTCCTCATTCATCAAATAGATTAGTATGTCATCAATGAACACGATAACAAATACGTCTAAATAAGGCCACTCTAATCCTTATGAGAAAGAAAGATTGTTCTCTCGGAAAGGACTCAGGGAAGATCCTCTAGAGAGACTTTTGGAAACTCTTTTACCACTAAAACTGACTGAATATGAGGCATATCAAACACTAGATTCATTAACTCGAACTACGTGAGAGATATACCCATTAGAAACTAACTTTCTTGCCTTATAGTATGAAATAAAATAACCCTTCGGCACTACTGAGCTATTTTTTCACTCTAAGACTTTCTCATTTGGAAACTAAAACTTGACAACTCAAGTTCTACAATCAATGGAGTCATCATAGGTATGAAGTTAGTCCATGCCAAGAATGAAATCAAAATCTACCATGTCTAACTTAAATAAATCATCCATGGCACTCTTGTAATTGATGAAACTGAGACAATCACGATAAACTTTCTGTACTAAAATAGACTCACCAACATGTGTAGAAACACTGAAGGGTGCACTAAGTTGCTCAGGTTTAACAGTGAAATTCATCGGAAAATACTAAGTAACAAAGGATAAACTCGCTCCTAGGTCTAGTAAAGCATAAAAATTAAAGCTAAAGACTTGGATCATACTAGTGACAACATCTGGTGAGTCCTCTTGCTCTTGGCTACTAGTGATAACATATATGCGGTTTGCTCCTCCGCTGGTACATGAAGTAGCTTCTCTAGATACAGCCTTGTCTGGTGGAGAAAATGAAGAAAAGTGGGCACTATTTCCCCACTACCATTACCCAACTTGTTCTTTGGACACTCTCGTATGAAATAACTATTATGGACACACCTGAATCAACCAGTGGATCAATCACAACACGTCCCTGAGTGTTTCATACCATACTTAGCACATGCAGGAGACTTACTACCCCGTCGTGCCATACTACCCTAAGATCAATTGGTTTTGGCTATGAAATTCTAAATACTGTACTTAATTTGGTTGTTTGGTGCAGGTGCACTAGCATATAATGGACCATGCCCCTTTTGTTTATGTTGGAAAGATAACTACTTGTCATTCCTTTTCTACTTCCCTGACTCATTCTCTGATGTCTTATACTTCTTATTCTTAAATTCTTCTCTATCGCTTAACTTGTCCTCCTCAACTTGTTTCACATGGATCGTCAGCCTTACTGTGTCCCTATCCCCTGTAAGCATAAGTTCATTGCCTTCTTTTCTTGACGGGCGAGACAAACCAACAACAAATAAACTCATTCCACTCCTCATGTCAGCAACCATCTTCAGATCATGGGGGAAAGTTGTGTGAACCTCATACTGTACTTATGAACGCTCAAAGAATCCTACTTAACAGTGACAAAATCTTATACCTTTTGTTACCTTAGTTCTCGAGGCAAGAAATGCCTTTAGAAGGCCTCCGCAAACAAATCTAACTCACAATAAATTAAGCGCAAGTACAAGTTAGAAAAAAATTGTATAGAGATGAACTTTATCGCAAGAAATGCATATGAAAGAAGTGAGATAATTCCTAAATATTGTAACCTACTAATTATATATGTGGTGCTCTTTACACTGATAACTAGGAATCTAGAGATACAATTTCATAGACTCCCTAGGAATCTTTGTAACGACCTGTTTAGTCGTTTCGAGCAGTAGAATTACTTCTGATAAAATCTGACTGGGTCGACGGATCACGCGACGGACCGTCATGGTCACGACGGACCATGACGGACTCCGTCGTCCCACACTTGTGTAATTCTCCTGATGCTCTCCTTATTTCCCTCGACGACAGGTAGGACGAACCGTCATAGGCACAACGGTTCGTCGAGGATCTCCGTTCCAAAACACTTAATCTCGAAAAGCTGGGTGTTGAAATTAACTCTCTGAACTTAACGACGGAACTGTAGCACGGACCATCATAGATACGACGGGCTGTCACAAACATTTTTACTGAATTTGACTCTCTGAACTTTGTGACGGACCGCCGCAGGTACGACGGGCCGTCACGAGCTGCGTAACCCCGACCGGGTCGGATTTCAGCTAAGAGTTTTAACGTGGTGTTTTGGACTATTCCTGATTATAATTAGGAAATTAGTGGGGTAACTTTAATAATTTATTTACTTGGGGGTTAAAGGAGATAACCTTGAAATAAATAATGGGTTACTTTTATCATAATGAATTATATGATAATTAGGGTAAAATAAAAGGAATCTGGAAAAAGAAAAAAAAGAGAAAAAGACAGAGAAGGGAACGAACAAGAGAGAGAGAGAGAAACGAAGAGGAAAGCAAGGACATTGGGAAGTAGCTTGCTTGATCACGATTCTTTGGTGGAGGTAGGTTATGGTTTATGCTAGTTCTTAGTAAGCTCTAAATAGCGATTGATATGTATTGGGTGGTATTGTAAAGTCTTCTATATGCTTAATTGTGTGGTTGCATGTTGTAATTATGTACTTATGATGGATTTAGAATGATGAGACTGTTGAATCTTAAACTTAAATACTCTCTATTAAGATGATGCATTGACATAAAAGAGGCTTGATGAACTAAAGCAATGAGATTAGGGGATCAGGTGTCACGTTCCGACACGTAGAATTAGGGGATCGGGTGTCACGTTTCGACACATAGCATTAGGGATCGGGTGTCACGTTCCGACGCGTAGTATTAGGGGATCGGAGTGTCACGTTCCGACACGGTAGTATTAGGGGATTTGAGTGTCACGTTCCGACACAATAATAATAAAGAGAAGTAATCTTGAATTATGATATTATACTCAAATTTGAAGAACCTATTTCCCAAATGAGTATGGTGTGGAGGCTTGAGTCCTTATAGGTGTGCTTGATGTTGTTGCCAATGGTTCTTGTACTTGTTGTTGACACCTGTTGAGTATTGTAGTTGATTTTATTTTATTATTTAGTATATATTGCTTTCTATTTTGAGTTGGCCGATGATATCTACTCAGTACATGTTCCTTGTACTGACCCCTACTTGTATTTTTCTTTTGTTATTTGTGGAGTGCAGCAAACGTGCCATCGACTTCAACTCGTCCGCAACTCTAGCCAGTCTTTAGTATATCAGAATTTAGGGTGAGCTACTGTTCCTAGCTCGGACTGGATTCTCTCCTTCACGTCTTGATGTCTTGAAGTTCGGACATGGACCATCTCTTTTACTTATTTTAGCTTCTTAAATACTCTTAGATTTAGAAATTTGAGGATAGATGTTCTTGGTGTGATGACTTCAAGATTTTGGGGATAATAATTGATAAACTTTAGAATGTTTATTTATTGGTTATATTAATAAGATTTGAGTCTTCCGCGTTATATTTTGTTCATTATGGTTGAAATATTTGTAAATGTTGGAGTTTAGATTTGTTGGTTCGCTCACATAGTAGGATAAGTGTGGGTGCCACTCGCGGCTCGTTTTGGGTCGTGACAAACTGGGTATCAGAGCATTAGGTTCGTTGGTCTCATCACACAAGAACGAGTCTAGTAGAGTCTTGAGGGACGGTAGGGGGACACCCTTACTTTTTTTTGAGAGGCTATAGGACTTTAGGAAAATTTCGTTCTTTATTTCTTTCGTGCTATTACTTGGATCCAATTGGTATCTAGGTGATACAAATTGGTATCTGACATCCTCACTCTATTTCGCAGATGGTTAGAACTAGAGCAACAACTGTGCCAACACCAACACCGGCAAGACAGGGTGCGTCTGAGCCTGCCACTGGGCTGTAGCTCGAAGAGGGGCAGTGGCAAGAGGTCGTGGTAGAGGTCGCGGTAAAACGTCCTCTAGAGGTAGAGGACAAAAACTTGGTCCAGCTAGTACTAGGGCGGTGACTCCTCCACCGACTGATGAGGTAGTAAGAGAGGGTGAGGAAGAGGAAAATGAGCAAGTGCAAGATGAGGAACTACCACCCCAACCTACCCCAGAGATAATTAACCAGGTTCTTGCTTATCTTAGTGGGTTATCTGATCAAGGCCAGACACCTCCAGTGTTTTCTGCACCAGCACATCAGGTTCTGGGAGTACAACATGCAGCTGCTGTGGCTCACCGCATGGATGCCTCATTGGAAGTAGGCACGTTTCCACGATTGACTAGAAGGCCTATAATGACGAGTGATCAGCATGAACTTTTCGCTAAATTTTTGAAATTGAAACCTCCAGTATTCAAGGGTGTTGAATCTGAGGATGCCTATGATTTCCAGGTTGATTGTCATGAGCTGCTACATAAGATGGACATAGCAGAATGATTCGGTGTTGAGTATGTGACCTATCAGTTTGAGGGAAATGCCAAAATGTGGTGGCAATCGTATGTTGAGTGTCAACCAGCACAGGAACCACCTATGACTTGGGCATCATTCTCTAGCCTATTTATGGAAAAGTATATACCCCGGACATTGAGGGATAGGAGGAGAGATGAGTTCCTAAGCTTAGAGCAAGGCAGGATGTCTGTTACTGCTTATGAGACAGTTTCGTGCACTATCCAGGTATGCCACCCAGCTTTGCTTCAGTCCACAAGAGAGGATTCGCCGTTTTGTGAAAGGATTGAGGTCAGATTTGCAGATCCCAGTCTTACAGGTAGCTGCTACAGCAAAATCCTTTCAGGAAGTGGTTGACTTTATGATAGAGGTGGAGGGGGTGAAGCCAGACGACTTCACCATGGCGTCGGCATCTAAGAAGTTTCGTAAGGGAGGTGAGTTTAGTGGTTCCTACCCCAGAGGGCAGAGTTCAGGAGGTTACCCAGCCCGACCTATTCAGTCTTCACTGCAGGCTGCAGTTGGGGGTCCACCACAGACCAGTCAGCATTTCTCTGAGTTTGGAGGTTATCCCCAGACTTCGTCGTTCTCACAGAGACCTATGCTTGACTCCAGAGAGTGTTATGTATGTGGAGAGACAGGACATTTTAGGAGGTTTTTTCCAAAACAGAGTTACAGAACCCCAATAGTTAGAGGTAGAGGTGGTCATGGGAAAGGTCGCCATTCTGCAGGACGTGGTGGCCGAGGTAATGGTGGTCACCAAATTGGCCGGGGTGACGGGAAAGGTGGAGCTACTGCAGCGCAACATGGTAGGGGCAACGGGCAGACAGGTGATAGGGTCCATTGTTATGCTTTCCCCGGGAGGTTTGAGGCAGAGACATTTGATGCTGTTATCACAGGTAATCTTTTGGTTTGTGATTGCATGGCTTCTGTATTATTTGATCCTGGATCCACATTTTCATATGTATCTTCCTCATTTGCTACTGGTCTTGATTTACATTGTGATTTGCTTGACATGCCTATTCGTGTCTCTACTCCGGTGGGTGAGTCTGTGATAGTTGAGAAGGTGTATAGGTCTTGTCTTGTGACTTTTGTGGGAAGCAATACTCATGTAGACTTGATTATTCTAGAAATGGTTGATTTCGATGTAATTCTGGGTATGACTTGGCTTTCCCCAAATTTTGCAATCTTAGATTGTAATGCTAAAATTGTGACATTGGCCAAGCCTGGGACAGATCCGCTAGTGTGGGAGGGTGACTATACTTCCACCCCAGTTCGTATCATCTCCTTTTGTCGTGCTAAGAGAATGGTTAGTAAGGGTTGTTTAGATTTCTTGGCACATCTCAGGGATGATACTTCCCAAGTACCTTCGATTGAGTCTGTCTCGGTAGTCCGTGAGTTTTTGGATGTGTTTCCTGCAGACCTTCCTGGTATGCCACCGGATAGGGATATTGATTTTTGCATTAATCTGGAGTTGGGTACTCGCCCCATTTCCATACCCCCTTATAGAATGTCTCCAGCTGAGTTAAGGGAGTTAAAGGCCCAACTTCAGGAGTTGTTAACTAAAGGCTTCATTAGACCAAGTGCATCCCCTTGGGGTGATCCTGTTTTATTTGTGAAGAAGAAGGATGGAAGTTTTTGAATGTGCATAGACTACACGCAACTGAATAAGGTAACTATTAAGAACAAGTATCCTCTTCCTCGCATTGACGATTTGTTCGATCAGTTACAAGGTGCTTGTACCTTCTCAAAAATCAATTCGAGATCTGGTTATCATCAATTGAAAATACGGGCAACGGATGTGCCAAAGACTGCTTTTCGGACCAGGTATGGGCATTATGAATTCCTAGCAATGTCTTTTGGGCTTACGAATGCCCCTGCTGCTTTCATGAGCTTAATGAACGGGATTTTTAAGCCATATCTGGATATCTTTGTCATTATGTTCATTGATGATATACTGATATACTCAAAGAGCAGGAAAGAACATGAGGAGCATTTGAGAATTGTGTTGGAAGTGTTGAGGGAGGAAAGACTTTATGCCAAATTCTCCAAGTGTGAGTTTTGGCTAGATTCAGTGTCCTTCTTGGGGCACGTAGTTTCTAAGGATGGAGTGATGGTGGATCCTTCTAAGATTGAAGCAGTGAAGAGTTGGGTAAGACCTACTAATGTTACAGAGGTAAGGAGCTTTGTTGGTTTAGCTAGCTACTACCGTCGATTTGTCAAGGGATTTTCTTCGGTTGCTTCCCAACTGACAAATTTGACTAAGAAGATTATTCCATTTGTATGGTCGGACGAATGTGAGGAAATCTTTCAGAAACTCAAGACCTTGTTGACTACTGCACTAATTCTTAACTTGCTAGTGGAAGGTAAGAATTTCATTGTTTATTGTGATGCATCCTATTCTGGTCTGGGTGCAGTGCTAATGCAACAGAGGAATGTAATTGCTTATGCTTCGAGGCAACTAAAGGTGCATGAACGTAATTATCCGACCCATGATTTGGAGTTGGCGCCAGTAGTGTTTGCATTAAAACAATGGAGACATTATCTATATGGGGTTAAGTGTGAAGTCTATACAGATCATCGTAGTTTACAGTATGTCTTTACTCAGAAAGATTTGAATTTGAGACAGAGGAGGTGGATGGAACTACTAAAGGACTATGATATTACTATCTTGTATCACCCAGGAAAAGCTAATGTTGTGGCAGATGGTTTAAGTAGAAAAGCAGGGAGCATGGGAAGTCTAGCCCACTTACAAGTTTCTAGACGCCCATTGGCTAGAGAGGTTCAGATTCTGGCTAATGACTTTGTGAGGCTGGAAGTACTAGTGAAAGGAGGAATTTTGGCATGTGTGGAGGCAAGATCTTCTTTTCTTTACAAGATTAAGGGGAAACAGTTTACTGATGAGAAACTGAGCCGAATTTGAGATATGGTATTACGAGCAGAGGCTAAAGAGGCAAGAATTGATGTGGAAGGCGTTTTGAGAATTAAGGGGAGGGTATGTGTGCCCCGTGTTGATAATTTGATTCACACTATTCCTACAGAGGCTCATAGTTCAAGGTATTCTATACATCCTGGTGCAACCAAGATGTATCGTGACCTAAAGCAACATTTCTGGTGGAGTAAAATGAAGCTTGACATTGCTGATTTTGTTGCCCAATGCCCGAATTGTTAGCAGGTAAAGTATGAACACCAGAGTTATGTAGGGACACTCCATAGAATGCCCATTCCTGAATGGAAGTGGGAGAGTATTGCTATGGATTTCGTAGTTGGTCTTCCAAAGACATTGGGTAAGTATGACTCCATTTGGGTAATTGTTGATAGGTTAACTAAGTTTGCTCACTTCATTCCGGTTAAGGTGGCTTACAATGCAGAGAAGTTAGCCAAACTCTATATCTCAGAAATTGTTCGATTGCATGGAGTTCCACTTTCCATCATATCAGATAGAGGTACGCAATTTACTTCTATGTTTTGGAGAATATTGCATACTATATTAGGTACTAGGTTGGACCTTAGTACTGCATTTCACCCTCAGACCGATGGTCAATCTGAGCGAACGATTCAAGTTTTGGAGGATATGCTTCGTGCATGCGTGATAGAATTTGGTGGTCATTGGGATAACTTCTTACGCTTAGCAGAGTTTTCATACTATAATAGCTATCACTCAAGTATTGATATGGCCCCATTTGAGGCACTGTATGGGAGGAGATGTAGGTCTCCCATTGGTTGGTTTGATGCATTTGAGGTAAGACCATGGGGTACCGATCTCTTGAGGGAATCGTTAGATAAAGTAAAATTCATTCAGGAGAAGCTTCTAGCAGCTCAGAACAGGCAGAAAGAATATGCAGATCGAAAGGTTAGGGACTTGGATTTTATGGAGGGTGAACAAGTCTTGCTGAAGGTTTCACCCATGAAAGGGGTGATGTGGTTTGGTAAGCGAGGTAAGCTTAGTCCGAGGTATATTGGTCCATTAGAAGTTCTGAAGCGCGTGGGGGAGGTGGCTTATTAATTGGCATTACCTCCAGGACTCTCAGGAGTGCACCCGGTATTTCATGTGTCTATGCTGAAAAGGTACCGTGGGGATGGAAACTACATTATTCGTTGGGATTCAGTTCTTCTTGATGGGGATTTGTCTTATGAGAAGGAGTCTGTTGCTATTCTAGATAGAGAAATCCGCAAGTTGAGATCAAGGGAGATTGCATCCATCAAGGTTCAATGGAAGAATCGGCCAGTTGAAGAGTCCACTTGGGAGAATGAGGCTGATATGCAAGAAAGATACCCACACCTTTTTACAAATTCAGGTACTCTTTCTCGCCCTTGTTTTTCTTCTTGTAATCGTTCGAGGACGAACGATGGGTAAATTGGTATATATTGTAACGACCTTTTTAGTCATTTCGAGCAGTAGAATTACTTCTGATAAAAACTGACTGGGTCGACGGATCACGCGACGGACCGTCATGGTCAAGATGGACCGTGACAGACTCCATTGTCCCACACTTGTGTAATTCTCTCGCTGCTCTCCTCATTTCCCTTGACGACAGGTAAGACGAACCGTCATAGGTACAACGGTCCGTCGAGGATCTCCGTTCCAAAACACTTAAACTCAAAAATCTGGATGCTGGGATCAACTCTCTAAACTTCACGACGAAACTGCAGCACGGACCGTCGTAGATACGACTGGCCGTCACAAACCTTTTTACTGAATTTGACTCTCTGAACTTTGTGACGGACTTGCAGGACGGACCGTCGCAGGTATGACAGGCCGTCACGAGCTGCGTAACCCTGACCGGGTCTGATTTCTGCTAAGAGTTTTAAAGGGGTGTTTTGGACTATTCTTGATTATAATTAGGAAATTAGTGGGGTAAGTTTAATAATTTATTTACTTGGGGGTTAAAGGAGATAACCTTGAAATAAATAATGGGTTACTTTTATCATAATGAATTATATGATAATTAGGGTAAAAGAAAAGGAATCTGGAAAAAGAAAAAAAAAGAAAAGACAGAGAAGGGAACGAACGAGCAAGCGAGAGAGAGAAACGAAGAGGAAAGCAAGGACATTGGGAAGTAGCTTGCTTGATCACGATTCTTTGGTGTAGGTAGGTTATGGTTTATGCTAGTTCTTAGTAAACTCTAAATAGCGATTGATATGTATTGGGTGGTATTGTAAAGTCTTCTATATGCTTAATTGTGTGGTTGCATGTTGTGATTATGTACTTATGATGGATTTAGAATGATGAGACTGTTGAATCTTAACCTTAAATCCTCTCTATTAAGATGATGCATTGACATAAAAGAGGCTTGATAAACTAAAGCAATGAGATTAGGGGATCAGGTGTCACGTTCCGACACGTAGAATTAGGGAATCGGGTGTCACGTTCTGACACGTAGCATTAGGGGATCGGGTGTCACGTTTCGACACGTAGTATTAGGGGATCAGAGTGTCACGTTTCGACACGGTAGTATTAGGGGATCGTAGTGTCACGTTCCGACACAATGATAATAAAGAGAAGTAATCTTGAATTATGATAATATACTCAAATTTGAAGAACCTATTTCCCAAATGAGTATGGAGTGGAGGCTTGAGTCCTTATAGGTGTGCTTGATGTTGTTGCCAATGGTTCTTGTTCTTGTTGTTGACACCTGTTGAGTATTGTAGGATATTTTATTTTATTATTCAATATATATTGCTTTCTATTTTGAGTTGGCCGATGATATCTACTCAGTACGTGTTCCTTGTACTGACCCCTACTTGTATTTTTGTTTTGTTATTTGTGGAGTGCAGCAAACGTGCCATCGACTTCAACTCGTCCGCAACTCTAGCCAGTCTTTAGTATATCAGAATTTAGGGTGAGCTACTGTTCCTAGCTCGGACTGGATTCTCTCCTTCACGTCTTGATGTCTTGAAGTTCGGACATGGACCATCTCTTTTACTTATTTTAGCTTCTTAAATACTCTTAGATTTAGAAATTTGAGGATAGATGTTCTTGGTGTGATGACTTCAAGATTTTGGGGATAATAATTGATAAACTTTATAATGTTTATTTATTGGTTATATTAATAAGATTTGAGTCTTCCGCATTATATTTTGTTCATTATGGTTGAAATATTGGTAAATGTTGGGGTTTAGATTTGTTAGTTCGCTCACATAGTAGGATAAGTGTGGGTGCCACTCGCCGCTCGTTTTGGGTCGTGACAATCTTAAACTTTTTGCTCTGATACTTGTATGTCACGCCTAAAGCCCACACCTTGGGTGGGACTAACACTCAAGAACTATTGATTCACTTAGCTTACTTACTCAGCGGAAGACTTAACTCATGAAGAAAAGAACATTGAAAAGTCAACTGAATTGCTCAATATACACCTCAAATTTATCATGATAACATTCACTGGCCAATAGTGGCAGCTCAATTCTCAACCATTTAAATAGAAAATAGAATACTCAAGAACTAATATCTGATTGTCTATATTTGAAGCCTCTAAAACATCTGAGATATATATCAGGACAAGACCCATGACATTGTAATGAACTAACTAATATTGAAAGCGATAAAAGGGATCCTCCAGAAAGTAAGGAGGCTCACCACAAAACTATGAATTCTCAACTCGATCAGCGAAGTACTTGATATTGATCCTAGTTACATGTATATGCACCATTAAAAATGTAGAACAGATGACATCAATACATTGAACGTACGAGTATGTGGAGGGATTTTTAAAACAATACATAAGCTTGAAAGGAACTGAAGAACTTACATGGCTCAACTCAACTCAAACTTAATGAACTCCTTTCAACATAAAGCAATATAAAACAAGTGCAATGTACAAAAAATCTTTATAAAACATGGATGCGAACTCTCTATATTTGGAAATACAATAATATTTATGTGTTTGCAAATATAAAAATAAAACTCTAAAATGTATGTAAAAATACAATCAAACTGTGTATATAAGAATACAATTATTGTTGTAGGAGTTTTTACAGCCAACAACCATCACGTAAGAGCTATTGTGATGATACATCATTTTCCCTCACACTGTCAGGGTTGTTTATACCTTGATGAAGGTTTAAAACCTGACTACTAAGTGGATCCACTAATCTATGCTAAAAATCACTAAGAATCATCTAAAAGGTATGAACCTTTTCTATTTATGATGACTACATGGTTTATGAGGGCTCAGACTTGTCTGAATTCTACCCTATATCGGTGCTCAGTACTACTTCCAACATATACATGCTCTTTATGTTTAAAAACATAACTTCTTTCTATGGTTTGAGATAATTTCTCAAAACTTAGCTCAAAGTATCCTCTTAGAAATCAAGTTTCCTCTCTTGCCTAGTGGTGAAAGCATTTTGTAACAACCGAAAATGTAATTAACTAAGCTAGAGCCTAACATATAAACTAGTATCCTAAATGGAGTTACCCTTAAATATTATGGCTCTAAAATAACCCCCCCAAGTAAGTACAATTGTTTTAGACCCTAAATGTCAAGGCATGAACCCCCAAGGACGAAACAAGGGTCCTTCATAAGGGCTTTTGTTGTAGCCAAAAAGCTGCATGTAGGCAGTCACCCAAAAAATAGCCACGTCTTGTGGGTGGACTCATGCCCCATAACTAGGGTAATGATTTAAATCTAGACCTTCCCCAAATCTCCAAGTTCTAGTACCAAACCACGCCGTTGCAGTTTGGCCTGTAAACCCACTTACCTCGTGGGTGGGTCTCGTGAGTTGGTGGCTTGATGTTGCGTCCAAAAGCGCGTACAAGTGCATGTGGTCACTCCAGAAGAAAAAGGACTCTTTCGAGCCTAATTTTCATATCCAAGGGACTTCATATCAATGAATAACAATTTGCAATGACCATTTAAATTACTCAAGTATCACTTAGATTGAGAAATTTTTTTAAACTACTAATTTAACAATAACAAGAATTAGTTACTTTAAGTAAATGATTTCAATAAAGAAAATTCACAAGTTTGAAAGATATCCCAGGGTAGTAGCATAAATCGACTTCCCGTTCAATGTGGTTCTATCCCAAGGTTCAAAGGGTTAACTCATTGCGGGTCAGCAAGATTAATTTTACGATCATGATCTTTCAACCTCTAATTTCCTATCATTAGCGACAACCTAACTACATCATCAAGCGGAGTTAGGTATGAACCAATAAAGTTTCACTAAGCTTTGTCTTGCATTTCAACCAAGTGTGGTATGTGGTTAAATGTTATCCTACACACAAAACAATCTATAACTCACCCTAGAATGAACACACATCTTACATTCTTTGGTCTATCCCTTTATTCATCTTCCGAGTTCAAAAGTGGGCTAAATTTATTCTAATGTTTATCAAACATTAAAATAGTGAAATGAGAATGCAAGCACAACATATAAAATAACTCTTCTCACACAAACAACAAATTCACATTAAACCATCAATCATAGCTACAACCTTAGGACAAGGGGTTTAGTTACTCATAACACAAAATAACAATATAGAATGTATTAGAATCATACAAGTGTTGACACCCAATTTTGACCGACCTTTAACCATTTTTTAGGATTAAACTCGACTAAATACGTATTTTAAATTTACTTAAAGTTTTGAAGTTTTAGTCAATTCTTTCTCAAAAAATAATATATTTTAGTATAGTTTACTTTATAAAATTATTGTAAATATTATTTCAAATGTTTTAAAAAATTTAGATGATTTTCAATTATACAAAATATTTTAATGTATGTAGTATTTTAATAAAATTATTTAAATTCTAGACTATTCTATTCTATTTCATTCTAATTCTAGCCACTTTAAATTGCAATTTTAGCCATTCTATATCCTTGCCAATCTAATTTCAAAACTTCATCTTTTGATCTCATCCGTTCATCTCAAAAAATAAATCCTAGATCGAATCCTAATCCTTCATCTCTATCTAATCTAACGGTTGTGATTAACTCTCATATTCTCTCAACATCTAAAAATAATCCCTAAAATTTTTCATTTACTTCTTCTCTCACCCTCTCCCCCTCACCAGCCGCCGCAACCCCCCCTCTCCTCTCCAATTTTTTCCGGCTAGGAGACAGCCGGACGGAAGCCACCTCTCCTCTCTCTCTCTTCGCCCCTTCTTCCTCATCCCGTTCTCTCCCTCTCTATTCGCCCTTCTCTCCAGCCGGCGAAGCAAGCAGGAAGGCGACACCAACCAGCAGCTCCACCGGCGAGATGCCAGGTGATAGCAACAGCCACAAGTCGCCGGCGAGAACCCCTGCGCCAGCCAGCAGCCCCGGCGGACGTCCGTCTCTCCTCTTCTCAGGCGAGCAACGACCCTCCATCAACAACAACCAGCAGCCGACGCCGCCATCCTCCAGTGGAACTCCGACCAGCGATGTCCCTTTCCCTTTTCTTCCCTTCTTTCTCCCTCCGTTTACCCCTCTTCTCTTCTCCCTCTCGCCCCTCTTCTCTTCTCCTTCTTTTTTTGCAGGCCGGCGACAGCCACCACGCAGCAACAGCCTAGCGAGACAGCAATAGCTGCTCCGGCCAGCAACACAGGGCGACAACAACGGCAGTCAGCAACATCACATGAAGTGTTGGAGCTTTTGTTTGAGATGGATCTCGACAGATCCGTCTGGGTTAGTTTCTGTTTTAGTTTTTTTTTATTATTATTCATTTAGATGTTTAATTTTCCTAATGTTCTGCGTGTTTTCAGAAATATTTTGTTATGAATATGAAAATATATTGTGATTTGCTTGATCTTATGGGTTGTTCTTGTTGATTTTTCTTTTGAAAATTTGCAAAGTACATGTGTTTTAGCCATGTTGAAAACAATATTGTATGATAATAAGTTCCTGTAAGTCTGCTAAATGTGATTTGGGTATTGACATGCTAAGTGTATATTGGTTTCACTTTGATTATTATTTGTTATGGTAAGTCTTGTAATTTTCAATAGTAGTTGCAGATTTCTTATATCTTTTAAAATATTATTGTCATTTTAATTGATTATTTTATTTTACCTTGATTGACTTCAAATATATTCTTAGTTGTTATATTTTTAGAAAAGTGATATTTAATTAATTGATTTTCTTATTTTTAAATTTATTAATTTATTCTTACTTGTTTATATTTGGTAATGAAATATTGTAATATTTTCTGATTTTGGCTCTCCTTTGAAATAAGGAAAATAGTATTATAATTGATTCCTTTAAATATTTATTTCCTTTATTTGTTCCCCCTCCTTTACTATATAAAGAGACTCCTTTTATTCATTCAGAAACTCATTCACTCTCAATCAAAAAATTTCTCTCATCACTCTCTCTTCTCTCATTGCTCTCTTGCTACTTTAACAACACATTAATATTCCGATAAATATTCAAGTGTTCTTTGCTATTTTGCTACTTCGTTCGAGCAAAAGGTAAATCAATTTGTTTTGCTTAACCGTTATTTGATTACTTTGACAGGTTTCAAACTTGAAGTTCAAGTTGAAGATTGATTGAAGAAAGATTTATTTGTTTATTTGAATGTATATATATATATATTTTTTATTTTTTGTCTATTTTATTTATTCAAATGTTGTAACAATTGTAACTCTAAAAGATCATATATATAAATTTATTTGGGGGGTCGTCTAGGGGAGGGGGATTTATATGCTTACTTGTTTCATTAATTTTTTTAGAAATCGTGCCTATAGGTTTGTCTTTAATCGCCTAGATTTAATATTTGTAGGTGTTATAATCTAATCAATTTTTAATTTGCTTGACGCTTTCGTTAATAAGTCTTAAAAATAATAAATAAATTCCATTAATTTTTTTAAATATTAAAATCAAGTCCTTATAATATAATAGGTTGTTAGATGTTAAAATATGTTATAAATTTTCATTTGTCTTATCACGTAGAACTATGCCTAAGTATTAAATTGTTCACATCATTTACAAAATCATGCATATATATGTTACTCTGTTTTTTTTAACACCTAGAAATCATGTCTATAGGGTTGTAAATAAACTCTCAGCATGTCCATAAAAAATAAAATTTGTTTGTGCATATTTGAGCCCTCCCCTAAAATTAGATAATATTATTTAACTAGTAATTCCATTTGTTTTCCGCATTCATGATGCAATATTTTTTTCTTAATACTAATTTAGAATCATTTCATGCATTTAACTTGGCTTTAAAAATATTTCATATCAAAACCTTGTAACATAATTTTCTTAAAAAATCATTATTCAATCTTCCTTTTAAACTTTGGATTGATTTTAACATTGTTTATTTTGAAAGTAAATTATAAGTACTATCTCCTAACCTATCGTTAGTGGGAAAGTCAAAGGAACTATGAGGTCTAGTTCCAATTTTTAAACCCGACGCATCCTCGGAAGTACCACCTACCCATGAATTTCAAAAAGAATTATGTGCATTTATGTGTAAATGTTTATGTGCCTACGTGTGAACTAAATCTTTTAAATCATTTTTTAAAAAAAACATAAACTATTTTTTAGACCGACCTCAAATCAAAATTGAATCTATGATGGAGGAGCGCGATCAACAATATCGTGGCATCATCCCTATAAAGAAACAAACATTTTTTTTCAAAAATAAAAATTCATATTCAAAACTTACTCAATTTTTAAAACTTTACTTTTGCACATATTAATTTTGTCTATAACATAGCCTCGTATATTAAATAAATAAATAAAAAAAACTTGGTTGTTTATTATTGTTGTCTTCTAGCCTCGCATGTTTAAATTAATAAAATAGTCTTAATTGTTTTATACTTGTTATCACTTAGCAAGCATATTAATGAATAATAATGAAGTGGACCTTGATTGCTACTTGTAACCCACACATAGATTGCATGAGATACGGCCGGGACCCACACTTGTGGACCTCGAGGGATGCCTAACACCTTCCCCTCGAGGTAATTTGAACCCTTACCCTAATTCTCTGGCTCGTTGACCTTAGTTAGACTTAGTTAGGTTAGATAGGTGCCCTAACGCGCCTTAATTCGTTAGGTGGCGACTCCAAACTCAAAATCCTAAAAGAGTTGTTAGGTCGTGCACAAAACCCGTTTTTCTGCGAAAATGGGGCGCGACAGAATGGCGACTCCGCTGGGGATATTAGGTTCTTACCATTACGTGTTAATTGCTTATTTATGTGGGGTTTACTTTATTTTTGTCATTTCATTATTTGTTAGGTGCTTACCATGTGTAGCTTATTTTGTTGCCTTATTTACCGTTTTTCTCCATGTTCCATCCCTTTCCTTTTACCTTAATTGTTTAT
This sequence comes from Solanum lycopersicum, assembly GCF_036512215.1. NCBI lineage: Eukaryota > Viridiplantae > Streptophyta > Magnoliopsida > Solanales > Solanaceae > Solanum > Solanum lycopersicum. Next base: position 25,970,200 of record NC_090802.1, on the reverse strand, counting down.
TACCATGACCTCTTCCTTTTTCCCTTCTTTGCTTAATTACATGTTTAATCCCATACCCTCTTTCCTTATTTGCGTAATTTTTATATCTTTGTATGTTTAAATTCCTTTACTTATTCATGATTATTTATCTATGTATTGTTTACAAACTGCCTATATGTTATTGCTTTTCAATTTAAATGCTAAATGTTTATTGCTTTGATAACTGGCATTCCGTTCATACCTCCCCCACTTGGGACCCTCTTCCTTTTTTTTATTATTTTGTTCTCGTGATGTTGTGTCTTTGCACCTCTCACAACTACTCCAATCCTATTCAAATACCCATTATAGACAGTCGGCATATGCGTGGACGTAACGGATAGTTTTACTACCGTGAAGCCACGAGCCTCTCGCATAGAATTCATTTCAAGTTCGTGTCAAGCCAACTCTTAGAAGTCCTGGTTAAATCATACATGCTGCATAAGCCCTAGGTGGTTTGACCCTTGGTGTCAATCCATATAATTAGTAGCCACCCTATTGTCTAAAGGACCCCAGCATTCTTTAGACAAATTGCATATTTATGTGTCAATTTGATCATCATATTTTAAATCAAGTCATTATGTCAAAATGTAATTAAAGACTTTCTTTGACTCTAAGCTTTAAATTGGCAAATATGACTTGAACCAATTATGTGACCTTATTCTATTAACTGTTTTGATTTATTATATCATTCATTTGAAATTATAATTTTGGCTCACTATATAATAACTGGCTTTTGTGTTTGATTTACATCTTTGACTAAAGGTTGTCTAGTATTTGGATTTTGGCTCGACTAAGAACCCGCAACATGACAAATATGTTCAACCTTCGAAAAAATCACCCATCTTCTCGTCCAACACAAAGTACCTTTTGGACCATCTCTCCTCATCCTATTCCTACTCACACCCTCTCTCAACAAAGGTCTCCAACACGCCTCAATTTTGATGCTTCACAATATGAGGGAATAGGTGACAAAGTAGAGAAGTCTAAGCTAGATGCACTACAGCGAAAAATGCATGACTTGGAGAAAAAGGTGAATGGAGGATTAAATTCAATACCAATTCATGACCTAAGATATAAAAATTTATGTCTACACCCAGGAGTTGAATTGCCGTCAGGATTTAAAATTCCAAAATTCAACATGTTCGACGGACGTGGGGATCCAATAGCACATCTCAAAGATTTTTGCAGCAAGCTAGTTGGCTTAGAAAACAATGAACCTCTCCTAATGAGGTTATTTATTCAAAGCTTATCAGGAATAGCCTTCACTTGGTACGTCAAACAAGATTTTGACAAATGGCTCGCATGGGAAGACATGGATCGAGACTTTGTGGAACAATACAACTTTAATAAAAAGGTTGACCCTACAATGTTAAATTTGATCAAATTGAAGAAATTAAGTCATGAATATTTTGAGGAATATGTCATACGATGGAGAATGGAAGCCTCCAAGATACGTCACTTACCGCATGAAGAGGAGTTGGTCCAAACTCTCATTAGATCACTTGAGGGTATATACTACAAAACCCTATTCTTTGCTGGTATTCAAAGTTTCGATAGTCTAATTCGAATTGGAAAAGAGTTAGAATATGGCATTCAGTCTGGAAGAATTGCTGATACACAAAAATCTTTTCATGTCCTGAAAGACTCATCAGATGAAAGGAACGAAGATGCATCTACCTATATACCTCCGAAAAAAAGAAATCAGAATATTGAGCAAATTCATGCTATTCTTGAGCCTTCCAACCCTCAGGTATCTCAACATAAGGTGAGGAAACCTCGTGTCTTCACTCCTTTAAGGGAAACTTTGACCGACATTTTCCAGAGATTATGGGCTAAAAGACTTCTAAGACCAATAAATGGATGGATTCCCAAGCACTCTACTTCAAACTTTGATCCATCCAAAAATTGTGCCTATCATTCAAACATTCAAGGTCATGACACCGAAGAATGTGCAGCATTGAGAAATAAGATTCAGAATATGATTGAAAAAGGAAAAATTATAGTGCAACAAGGACGACAAAACAACAATTGCAATCCTTCTATGGAGAATACATTCATCGTTCAAGGAGATCCTACAAAGATGTATGTTAGGCACTTGACAAGGAAGCGTAAATCACATCAGAGAAATTAATATGGACAAGACTCTTATGAACAAAGTTAGCTTTATTGTTCTCAGACCTTATGCCCAAAGCTTTCCTCATTCCTTTCATTTTTCCTTATAATTCTGAACTACGTTTGACCTGATTTCCTTTTTGGATACGTAGGCAACCCTTGATGGGTCCGGTCTCTATCAAATAAATTTTCTTTCTTTCCCATTGTCACTCAAAACACTCATTTACAAATTCAAATCTAGACTAATTAACAATCCATGAAGATAATTGACACTTGAATTCGAAGTCGAGCCTTATTGTCCAAATACTAGACAATCACTTTCTTTGGAACTTACAATTTTTTCTTTGAGTGAAGCAGGATCAAAATTCTTTACTAATAAACTGGGGCAGAATTTTTGTGGAAACCTCAAAAAATTTCATAAAGATGTTTGAAAAAAAAGCGAGTATATATCTTATACTCTAAACTGGGGCAGAAATTTTTGAGAAATCCTCAAAAATTTCATCACAACAGAATGCAACTGTAAAGGCAAAACAAGCACAGGTATGACCCTCTCTCGCTTTTTAAATTTACGATTTTTCTCTGGATGCAGGAATAAATTATATATGAGCGTACTGTCATATTTAGGAGCTACTATGTAAGTCATACTATCCTCAGATTATTTTTTGAAGAGGCTATTATCAACTTTCTTCTACGATTGACTGAATATATATTTAAGCTCTCCCGCCTTATTACAATATGACATTTAGGCTCTTCCGCCTTACAATAGGGTATTTAGGCTCGTCTGCCTTACAATACGACATTTAGGCTCGTCTGCCTTACAATACGATATTTAGGCTCTTCCGCCTTACAATACGATATTTAGGCTCATCTGCCTTACAATACGATATTTAGGCTCGTCTGCCTTACAATACGACATTCAGGTTCTTCCGCCTTACAATAGGATGTTTAGGCTCTTCCGCCTTACAATAGGGTATTTAGGCTCGTCTGTCTTACAATACGACATTTAGGCTCGTCTCCTTACAATACGACATTTAGGCTCTTCCGCCTTACAATAGGATATTTAAGCTCATCTGCCTTACAATACGATGTTTAGGCTCGTCTGCCTTACAATACGACATTCAGGTTCTTCCGCCTTACAATAGGATGTTTCGGCTCTTCCGCCTTACAATAGGGTATTTAGGCTCGTCTGCCTTACAATACGACGTTTAGGCTCTTCCGCCTTACAATAGGATATTTAGGCTTTTCCGTCTTAAAATATGATGTTTAGGCTCGTCCGCCTTAAAATGACGTTTAGACTCTCCTTACAACAAGACATTTTTCTTATATTATTATATGTTTATACTATCAAATATTTTGGAGTTTGACGTTATTTTTCAGAGATGGGTTTCAATCATTCAAGAAGTTAAAGACTATCAAGGCTTGCACTACGTCTCAAACAAGTACGTTCCTTTTCACCTCTTGTCATCTATCTAGAACTCATATTTTATTACTATTGGTCATACTTTATCTATCTATAAGCTAACATTTTATCTAGAATTTGCAGATATGATCGATCGCCCTTGATTATAATTATCACACTATCCTCTATCACAACAAAGACTCTATCAAATCTTTGCTACTCATACTCTGAACCTTGCTCAAATGTTGATAACCTCACTCTATCATGCTCTTCCTGCTTATCTGTCACGCTCTTCTAGCCTCTTAATCTCTCTTTTCTCGCTACTCTATTCTTATCCATTCAAGCCGATATCCTGCCTTTCAAATACCTTAGCGCTCTTTCAATTTTTAAGAGTTTCATTTGCTCTTGAATCTAGAACTACACACGACCTGATTCTCGTATAACCAGAGATATGTAGGCGACTTAAAACCAAAGTCTCGGTCGTACCCATTTTCAACTCTATATCGTTTCAATTTATCCAACTGACATCTCTCGTCGGTCGGACAAAATCGGCTACTAAGTCAACATTGGTTGCCTGACAATTCATTCTTCATTCTCAATCAACCAAGGGGCAGCTGTTGACACCCAATTTTGACCGACCTTTAACCGTTTTTTAGGATTATACTCAACTAAATACGTATTTTAAATTTACTTAAAGTTTTGAAGTTTTAGTCAATTCTTTCTCAAAAAATAATATATTTTAGTATAGTTTACTTTATAAAATTATTGTAAATATTATTTCAAATGTTTTAAAAAATTTAGATGATTTTCAATTATACAAAATATTTTAATGTATGTAGTATTTTAATAAAATTATTTAAATTCTAGCCTATTCTATTCTATTTCATTCTAATTCTAGCCACTTTAAATTGCAATTTTAGCCATTCTATATCCTTGCCAATCTAATTTCAAAACTTCATCTTTTGATCTCATCCGTCCATCTGAAAAAATAAATCCTAGATCGAATCCTAATCCTTCATCTCTATCTAATCTAACGGTTGTGATTAATTCTCATATTCTCTCAACATTTAAAAATAATCCCTAAAATTTTTCAGTCACTTCTTCTCTCACCCTCTCCCCCTCACCAGCCGCCGCAACCCCCCCTCTCCTCTCCAATTTTTTTCGGCGAGGAGACAGCCGGACGGAAGCCGCCTCTCCTCTCTCTCTCTCTCTCTCTCTTCGCCCCTTATTCCTCTTCCCGTTCTCTCCCTCTCTATTCGCCCTTCTCTCCAGCTGGCGAAGCAAGCAGGAAGGCGACACCAACCAGCAGCTCCACCAGCGAGATGCCAGGTGACAGCAACAGCCACCAGTCGCCGGCGAGAACCCCTGCGCCAGCCAGCAGCCCCGGCGGCCGTCCGTCTATCCTCTTCTCAGGCGAGCAACGACCCTCCAGCAACAACAACCAGCAGCCGACGCCGCCATCCTCCAGTGGAACTCTGACCAGCGATGTCCCTTTCCCTTTTCTTCCCTTCTTTCTCCCTCCGTTTACCCCTCTTCTCTTCTCCCTCTCGCCCCTCTTCTCTTCTCCTTCTTCTTTTGCAGGCCGACGACAGCCACCACGCAGCAACAGCCTAGCGAGACAGCAATAGCTGCTCCGGCCAGCAACACAGGGCGACAACAACGGCAGTCAGCAACATCACATGAAGTGCTGGAGCTTTTGTTTGAGATGGATCTCGACAGATCCGTCTGGGTTAGTTTCTGTTTTAGTTTTTTTTTATTATTATTCATTTAGATGTTTAATTTTCCTAATGTTCTGCGTGTTTTCAGAAATATTTTGTTATGAATATGAAAATATATTGTGATTTGCTTGATCTTATGGGCTGTTCTTGTTGATTTTTCTTTTGAAAATTTGCAAAGTACATGTGTTTTAGCCATGTTGAAAACAATATTGTATGATAATAAGTTCCTGTAAGTCTGCTAAATGTGATTTGGGTATTGACATGCTAAGTGTATATTGGTTTCACTTTGATTATTATTTGTTATGGTAAGTCTTGTAATTTTCAATAGTAGTTGCAGATTTCTTATATCTTTTAAAATATTATTGTCATTTTAATTGATTATTTTATTTTACCTTGATTGACTTCAAATATATTCTTAGTTGTTATATTTTTAGAAAAGTGATATTTTTAGAAAAGTGATATTTAATTAATTGATTTTCTTATTTTTAAATTTATTAATTTATTCTTACTTGTTTATATTTGGTAATGAAATATTGTAATATTTTCTGATTTTGGCTCTCCTTTGAAATAAGGAAAATAGTATTATAATTGATTCCTTTAAATATTTATTTCCTTTATTTGTTCCCCCTCCTTTACTATATAAAGAGACTCCTTTTATTCATTCAGAAACCCATTCACTCTCAATCAAAAAATTTCTCTCATCACTCTCTCTTCTCTCATTGCTCTCTTGCTACTTTAACAACACATTAATATTCCGATAAATATTCAAGTTTTCTTTGCTATTTTGCTACTTCGTTCGAGTAAAAGGTGAATCAATTTGTTTTGCTTAACCGTTATTTGATTATTTTGACAGGTTTCAAACTTGAAGTTCAAGTTGAAGATTGATTGAAGAAAGATTTATTTGTTTATTTGAATGTATATATATATATATTTTTTATTTTTTGTCTATTTTATTTATTCGAATGTTGTAACAATTGTAACTCTAAAAGATCATATATATAAATTTATTTGGGGGGTCGTCTAGGGGAGGGGGATTTATATGCTTACTTGTTTCATTAATTTTTTTAGAAATCGTGCCTATAGGTTTGTCTTTAATCGCCTAGATTTAATATTTGTAGGTGTTATAATCTAATCAATTTTTAATTTGCTTGACGCTTTCGTTAATAAGTCTTAAAAATAATAAATAAATTCCATTAATTTTTTTAAATATTAAAATCAAGTCCTTATAATATAATAGGTTGTTAGATGTTAAAATATGTTATAAATTTTCATTTGTCTTATCACGTAGAACTATGCCTAAGTATTAAATTGTTCACATCATTTACAAAATCATGCATATATATGTTACTCTGTTTTTTTTAACACCTAGAAATCATGTCTATAGGGTTGTAAATAAACTCTCAGCATGTCCATAAAAAATAAAATTTGTTTGTGCATATTTGAGCCCTCCCCTAAAATTAGTTAATATTATTTAACTAGTAATTCCATTTGTTTTCCGCATTCATGATGCAATATTTTTTTCTTAATACTAATTTAGAATCATTTCATGCATTTAACTTGGCTTTAAAAATATTTCATATCAAAACCTTGTAACATAATTTTCTTAAAAAGTCATTATTCAATCTTCCTTTTAAACTTTGGATTGATTTTGACATTGTTTATTTTGAAAGTAAATTATAAGTACTATCTCCTAACCTATCGTTAGTGGGAAAGTCAAAGGAACTATGAGGTCTAGTTCCAATTTTTAAACCCGACGCATCCTCGGAAGTACCACCTACCCATGAATTTCAAAAAGAATTATGTGCATTTATGTGTAAATGTTTATGTGCCTACGTGTGAACTAAATCTTTTAAATCATTTTTTCAAAAAAACATAAGCTATTTTTTAGACCGACCTCAAATCAAAATTGAATCTATTATGGAGGAGCGCGATCAACAATATCGTGGCATCATCCCTATAAAGAAATAAACATTTTTTTTCAAAAATAAAAATTCATATTCAAAACTTACTCAATTTTCAAAACTTTACTTCTGCGCATATTAATTTTGTCTATAACATAGCCTCGTATGTTAAATAAATAAATAAAAAAAACTTGGTTGTTTATTATTGTTGTCTTCTAGCCTCGCATGTTTAAATTAATAAAATAGTCTTAATTGTTTTATACTTGTTATCACTTAGCAAGCATATTAATGAATAATAATGAAGTGGACCTTGATTGCTACTTGTAACCCACACATAGATTGCATGAGATACGGCCGGGACCCACACTTGTGGACCTCGAGGGATGCCTAACACCTTCCCCTCGAGGTAATTTGAACCCTTACCCTAATTCTCTGGCTCGTTGACCTTAGTTAGACTTAGTTAGGTTAGATAGGTGCCCTAACGCGCCTTAATTCGTTAGGTGGCGACTCCAAACTCAAAATCCCAAAAGAGTTGTTAGGTCGTGCACAAAACCCATTTTTCTGCGAAAATGGGGCGCGACAACAAGTCTTTACCAAGATGAAGAAGAAGAAGGAAAAAAACCCTAGAAAATGGCACAAAAATTATCTTTTGTCCTAGCTCCCAGATTCATGGAAAGTTGGATTCGCAATGAGAGGACACTTATGCTATTTATAGTCTAAAATAAACATGTGGGTCAATTTTTGTGTCCATATCCGCGATGTGCTTTTATTCCCTGGAACATCATTGCTCATGGGTGGAATGACCCTCGCGACGCTTCTCTATCGCGAACTGCCCTGTTATAGGGAGTTCCTTCTCTGCATGGATTGAATGCCTCTGCAGCAAGAAGGTGCTCCGCTATAGCAAAATTTCCAGCTTCTTGGCCCTTCTTTTCCGCCACTTCTTCTTCTACTTTACGACCTATGTTTCGTGCCACAAATTCAGCTCATTTTCCAATGATCTTCAGCTTGAAACATCAAATAATATTGGTTAGAAGATGCGGAATCAAACTGAATATGAATACTTGACTTTGCCACCAAAAATGTCCTCAACTTGTCTATATAAATGGGATTAAATGGTTATTAGGCATATATATATATACGCCTAAGATCACCACCCCACACTTACAACTTTGTGCAACCTCGAACACTTTCACACTTATAGAAACTCTACGACTCTACTACTATACCTAAAAGCCCTTTCAGCTTCGGCCACAACAACTACAATAGCTAAACGAAAACATAGCATACTATGTGCCCTCACTACAATTTAACAACCATATTCACGAGATGTTGATAATTTCACATAAAATAGGTGCGGGAAACAAGTTATGCTCACATTCTCAAAAAAATCACTTGCTACAACCAATGAGCCATAAGGTTTCCCTTAGTGTACTACTCCACTACTTTTGAGGATACGGAAGTTCAAGATCAATTAGGTCTTTTAAGGGTTGTAATGTAGACTAGGGGACAAGTAGGAAACATTTTGGGAATATAAGTAATTATTCTATTCCCAAACGTGTTAGTGCCAACAAAATGCAATTTCGAGTGTTCTTCTAATGACCCCATCTTATGGAAGTTTACCTCTTTCTACCATTCTCCTTCTCATATCAACAATTTAGCCCCAACCATGTTTATTTTCTTTTAATCTTAGCCAACAATACATGTCTAAAGTTTTCATATATACTCTTTTTTTTATAAAAGCCAGAACTTCTATTGGGGTGTGTCACTTAACTTCCACTTCCTTCTTTATTGTTCGCACAAAACGCTTGGATCTTTTAGATCATATTTAGAGGACAAAGAAAGAATGATATAAGTTTCTCAGCAGACTACCGAAGTATAAGTTCAAGGCTCGAAGGGGCTAACTAGGGGTATACATTAAGGTGGGTAAAGGAGGGCATAAATAGGGTTACCAAGGAATTGCCTATATCACTTCTCAAATTCCTTATCCTCTTACTTTTCGTTGGCAAACACACCGGGCAGGTTCTAGATCTCAATCAAAAGAAAGGAATGCACAATTTCTACACAGTTGACACACATTCATCTCGAAATTGATAATTGTATACTTACTCAATTACTGACACACTTCATTTTAAGCACACACGCAACAAAGGAGTAATATAAAAGAGCCTAGATGTCTTACAATAGAGTTACCCATGTTCGCAACTGTTAGTCTATTCCACCACAATTGTGCTGCCTCAGGCAAAAAGAAACAACCCTAAAGACTCAATTGACGAAACCAGTCCTTAAGACAGTCATCATCCGTAGGGTGGCTTGATTCAACTATGACACCGACTCGATTGTAAGAAACAATCTTTTTTGTACAGTTCAATGGAACTGTCCTTTTCTAAAGAACCAAAAATAACTACCACGGAACCAAAACAAAAACAACACATACAACAAAAACAAGAACAACACAACAAACACAAAAATAACTATGTACAATGGTATTATCCCCCACCGCACACTTAGAATTTGACATTGTTCCCAGTAAGACAAGACTCAAAAAGAAAAATAAGAAAACAAGGTAAGGTGGGCTTCTCTGATTAGGCATCAATACCGGCATCACCGCCGGTGTCCTCGAGGGCTAACAAGTCACCCTTTTCATCAGCAGAATTAGATTCACTATCTGATGAGATTCACCTCTTATTTTCATCTGTTGGGATATCATCCCAAACCGGCTCAAAATATTCAGGTCCCAGCCCTAGCATCGCGTTTGCATGTTCATTCAACGGGTACTTGGCCGCCATTTTGTCGAACTACTCCTAAGAAGAAAGTCGACATCCATTTACCATGACGCAACATTTTTAAGCAATACGTACGCATTGTGATCATGTCATCTCTCATATTGCACTCTGATGTGGTGAGTCTGATCCATGCATAGTTTCTGGGCCCATTGTCTTGGTGATATGGAGATATGTGGTGAAGAAAGGCGCCATGTAATCCACGATATCCTTTGGGATACCTGCCTCCCTGCACAATTTAGTGATTAATCCACCAAAAGTATACCTTCTCCTTAGGTGGACTCTTGTCTTGTGCATTTTCAATTTGAAAATCTCTAATTTGGATCTCAAATTGATGGGTTGGTGTGAGATTATCCATGCGGTTATGCACTCTTTGAATAGGAATCCGTTTTCTGAAATATCCTGGCTTTCGTACTTTGGGATCACTACTACTATGTTGATAGGTAACCATGTAATCAATGCATACACCAAGCAGACTCGGTCTCGTGTCACCTCTGTAAAGTGCAGTCTTGCTATCAAGCAATTCATAACAATCTCGGGTCTCTCTATTCATGTGAGCATAAGGGTAGGACTGATAATAGCCACCATGCCCTTGTCGAATCCATTTGGTTGTGGATTGAGTCCCACAAAGAGTATGCCTAATCGCTTGATACAAGGGAGTGACGTTGATCCCAGTAAGAACATCGGAAGGGGCATCAACGGTTCTTAAAAGTTGGTTTAACACTATTAGAGTCAAAGGAACTTCAACATCCCACATTGTAACATGATGAGAACGGGCATCAGTCTTCCAGTTTGCATTGAATTCTAGAATGACGCTGACATTGCACTGAGAAGGCTTTTAAAAAATGAAACCCATGTGCAGCTCGAGACGTTGACGCCTAATGTGTGGAAAGTCCCTCTCCTAGTTTTCATCCTTAAGAACCACATCGGAGAAATATTTGGTTTCCGTGTGGTACTTGTACCACTTCCTGCCTTTGGATATGATTGTCTTGGCCCCATACCGCTGAGTTTGTCCCCTTGGGACTGAGGGTGCTAGAGGGATCGTGGTGTCAATCCTAACTCTCTTGCAACTGCTAGACGCCACTGCTTTGCCTTACCTTTGTGAACTAGACATAACAAACTGCTAACAGACATACGACATATCAATCACAGAAATCCAATGATGGAAGGGCAGCCCACACTTATGCTTGAGAACGACTTTATAACAACAAGGTACTCATACTTCCCCAAGTTGTTTATAGCATAAAAATCAAAACATTCTCCCTTATTCAAAAATCCGAACCCAGACCCTAGTGGTTTATTGAAGAATTATAACCACAACTTAAAACGACATGTTTAAGCACTTCAATCAACTTTCCACATTAACTCACATGAAGTTTCAAAACTCAATTTGTAAACTAGCATGATTCAAAAGTGAGTGGTTACATTAGTTGAAATCCTTAGACTAATTTTCCGCACATATAATCACAAATTTAGGTTAAAAACTATTGCATAATTGAACTGTAAAACCTATTCTAAACAAGAATGCACTCAAACCCATCCCCCTCACAAACAGCAACAACTACATCACAAGTCTTCTCTAATTTTGTCACAAAAATAGAAGAAGAGAGCAAGAACATACCTTGAGTAGTAAAAAGAAGGAATAAGTGAGGAACTCGAATGAGTTTCTTCAATGTACGTGACAAGGAATCGATATATGGAAATGGAAGTGTTGAAATGGGGAGAGAATCGCTCTGTTTGTGATCAAAATGAAGTGAAACCATCAATTTTAGGGGTTAAAAGGAGATGGGGGTCGGGTTTTCGTCCAATTAATCAGGTAAAATCCAACTTTTTAATCACTCAGTTCTGGAAAACCTACTAAGTCCGTGACACGAGGCCTTGTGACTTTGTAAGTTAATGCGCTGGAAGAATTTATTAAGCAAGGATCATGTCTGCGACGCACTCAGGTTGCGGACTCCCATAGAAACTCATCTTGTAAAGTTAAATTTTCATGAAAGAGTCCGCGACGCGGATATATCGCATACTTTCCTTTGACACTTTGCTATTGGTGGTCTAGGCACTTGCACTCGTGGGAATATGTGTGCGACACAGTGAGGTCGCGGACTCCACTGTGCTCCATCGATTCCTAAAAATGAAAATACACACACATGCATAATATATCATCATTCATTTTATTTTTTTGTGAAAAGGAAACAACCCCTAACTAAAAGTACACTAAACTACCCTTTTAAAACAAAATAAAATGCAAGAAGTTGTAAAAACACCCTGCCTCATGTTGCCTCCGGAGTAGCATCTGATTTAACATCGCAGCACGACCAAGCTTCCCCTCGTTCATTGCTCAACTCGACTTGTCATTTAAACTCTTCTCCAAAATAATGTTTCACCCTTTTTCCCATTCACAGTGAACGTGGATTGCTTCCCTTCATTCCATAACTCCACAAAGCCATGGTCGGTCATACGTACCACCTCAAATGGTCCACTCCGTTTCGATTTTGACTTACCTGAAAACAACCTTAATCAGGAGTTGAACAACAATACCATTTGTCGGGGCTCAAAAAGTCGAGACATAATGTGCTTGTCATGCCATCGTTTAGTCTTCTCCTTTTTAGAGCTTGGAATTTTCAAAGGCATGGAGTCGGAATTCATCCAACTCATGTAGCTAATCCATCCTTTTCTTATTGTCTAGTTCAAGATCCAAGTTCATTTTATTAACTTCCTAGTAAGCCTGATACTCTAGTTCAATTGGAAGGTGACACGATTTACCAAACACCAAGTGATAGGGAGAAGTACCGATTGGTGTCTTATAAGCGGTCCTATACGCCTATAGCACATCATCAAGCATCATTGTCCAATCCTTCTATTGGGCATTCACTGTTTTTTTGTAGAATCTGCTTCACCTCTCGATTGGACACCTCTACCAAACCACTGATTTGAGGGTGGTATTTTGTAGCTATCTTTTGCCTGACTCCATATTTAGCTAAAATGTTCTTCACTAATTGATTTATGAAGTCTGTCCCTCCATCACTGATTATTGCTCTCAGAGTTCCAAAACGAGTGAAGATTTATTTCTTGAGGAACTTCAACACCACATTGGCATCATCCGTTAGTAATGCAACTTCCTCGACCCACTTTGACACATAATCCACAACCACAAGTATGTAGTTATTTCCATTCGATGGTGAGAATGGCCCTATGAAGTCGATCCCCAAAATTTCAAATATTTAAACCTCCAGAATGTTATGCAAAGGCATCTCACGTCGCTCGAAAATAAGCCCCATCCTTTGGCATTGGTCACAACTTTTCACATAACCTGCAACATCTCTAAACAAGGTAGGCCAGAAAAAACCTGATTGACGCACCTTATGTGAAGTGCATTCACCAATGTGATGACCTCCATATGACGACAAGTGGCAACTATCCATTACTTCTCTCATCTTAGAATCAGGTACACATCTCCTCCATCATTTTGTCCAGCCCTTGCTTGAATAAATATGCCTCATCCCATAAGTAGAATCGAGCATCGTTATTAAACTTCTTCCTTTGATGTGAGGTTGCACCTAATTGAAACAAACTGCTAACAAAATAATTCACGATGTCAGCATACCATGGGAGATCAGTCACCTCAAGTGCCAATAGTTGCTTATCAGGGAATTCCTCCCTAATCTTCCCTTGATCTCCCACATGTGACGAACTCACTAACCTGCAGAAGTGGTCTGCAATCTGGTTTTCAAAATCTCTTCGATGTTCGATCTCGATATCGAACTCTTGCAACAATAGAATCCACCTAATTAACTGGTGCTTTGCATCTTTCTTGTTTAACAAATACTTGATAGCTGCATGGTCAGTATAAACAACAACTTTCGTACCTACCAAGTAAGATCTGAACTTGTCAAAAGCATATACCAAGTCTATCGTTTCTTTTTTTGTCAAAGTGTAATTGGTTTACGCTGCATCCAATGTTTTGCTTGCATGGCATTAAGTGGAACACCTTCTCTTTACGTTGTGCCAGCATCGCTCCCACCGCTACATCACTTTCAAAACGGAGCTCCCAATTTAGGGAAGTTAAGATCAGAGCTTCTATGAGCTTGTTTTTCAAGACCACAAAAGCTTTCACACACTTTTCATCGAATTCAAATTTCATCTCCTTCTCCATAAGAATGCACATGGGCCAAAAAATCTTGGAAAAGTCTTTGATGAATATCCTGTAAAACTCAGCATGACCTAGTAAACTTCTCACCCGTTTCACAAAAATGGGAGAGGAGATCTTTTCAATTACTTCCACTTTGTCATGATCAACTTCCAGCCCTATCTTTTACACCTTATGCCCCGAAAAATTCCCTTCCTTTACTAAAAAATGACATTTTTCCCAGTTCAGGACAAGATTAGTTTGTTCGCACCTAGCTAACAACCTGTTCAAATTCTCCAAGCATCTATCAAAAGACTCCCAAAACACTAAGAAATCATCCATGAATATATCCTCAAAATATTCAACCATATCATGAAAAATAGTCATCATGCATCTTTGGAAATTAGACAGAGCATTGCATAACCCAAAAGGTATCCTCTTGAAAGCATATGTACCATACGGGCAAGTGAAAGTTGTTTTCTCTTGATCCTCTGGTGCAATCAAAATTTAGTTGTACCCTGATTAGTAATCCAAAAAACAATAATATTCTTGCCCAGCTAACCGGTCCAACATATAATCAATAAAAAGAATTGGGTAATGATTCTTCCTAGTGGCTTCATTAACTTCGTGTAATTCATGCATATTCGCCATCTTGTGACTGTGCTGGTTGGGATAAACTCATTGTTTTCATTAGTAATCATTGCCATGCCTCCCTTTTTAGGTACACATTGTACTAGACTAACCCACTTGTTGTCCTAATTGGGTAGACAATACCCGCATCTAGACATTTGATTACCTCCTTGCGCACTACATCTTTCATCACTGGTTCACCCTTCGCCGAGGTTGCACAACTGACTTGTTCACATCCTCCATGAATATCCTATGCATGCACAAAGTGGGGATGATGCCATGTATGTCAGCCATCTGCCAACCTATCATTTTTTCCTATTCCTTAGTATTTTAAATGATGCTTCAACCTGCATTTTAGACAAGGCAGCAAAAAGGAACACATGTAAAGATTCATTGGCACCTAAAAATGCATACCTGAGGTGAGAAGAGAGAGACTTTAGTTCCAGTTTTGGTGCTTCCTCAATCAAAGGTTTAGGAGATGGTCCTAAGTCTATCCAATGCTTCCACAAACTTGCAAAGAATACTCACATTCGGGACATTTAGCACTTTAGCCATCTCTTGGGCTTCAATATCTCCCTCAATGTCTTGCCTAATCAACACTTTTTCTAAAGGTTCCTTTCTTTGATAAATTTGGCCATCATTTCCTATTCAATGATTGTGATTGTAGACAACTTCATTGATTAGTAACATCAAACACATTGGCCTTATCATGAGAACTCATTATTAGCCTGCCAGCTGCCATATCGATTAATGAACCTCCCGTTGCTAGGAATGGCCATCCCAGAATAAATGGGACATCAGGATCGGGCTCAAAATCTAGAATGACAAAGTCCAAGGGAAAATAAGAGTTCCCACTTGAACCAAGACATCTTCGATAACACCTTCTAGCCTTGACACCGATCGATCACCTAATTGTAACATAACGGTTGTGGGTTAGGGCATTCATAATCCCAATTTGAGAAACATAAAGGTAGGCATCAAATTAATACTTTCTCCCTAATCACACAAGCCTCTTGGATCCACACATTTGCCAATTTTTATTAGAACAGTGGAACTCCAAGGATCTTTCAACTTTGTCGGGACCCTGTTCTGGATTCTAGAATTACACTCTTCAGGGAGTGCCAGTGCTGCATACTCGGTCAATTGACTCTTGTTATCCGCCACATCTTTCACATATTTGGCATAGTTGGTAATTCCCTGCAACACATTAATTAAAGGAAAATTAAAATGTAATTTCTTGAGTAATTCGATGAATTTGTGAAGCATTCCTCCTCCTTTTGCTTTTTGAATTTCTATGGAAAAGGAGGGGTGGTTTTTCTTTTGATTCCTCAATCACCCTTTGTTCACTTCATTATGTTTCCTCTACATGTTTTTCTCTTTCTTCAACAACTTTTGCATTTGGTGCTAACTCCTCCAATGAAAATCCCCTCTGAGTTCTCACAATATTCACTTGTTTTGGATTTGGGTCGGTATTTCCCGGCAAACCTCCTTGTGGTTGGGAGTTTTGGGCACTATCAAACTGCCCAAACTGTTTCTCCAAATTTTCATTCCCAATTTATTGTTTCGAACATCTACCACCAATTTAGCTTGATCTGCCATGATTTGTTTTGGCATGTCTTCCACACTCATATCAACTTGCTTGGAAACCTGCTGATTACCATGATTTTGTTGATTTCCTTGGCTTTGTTGATGGTACTGTTGCCTGCTACTCTGTGGTCTGTATTAATTTTGTCCTTCTTGTTTGTTCTGATTTCCACCTCATGAAAAGTTAGGGTGATTTTAGACCAGTGAAATGCCCGTTTGTGTGCAATAATTGCTGCATGTTCTACTTAAATCTAAACCTCCCACCTAGCGTGGGCTTGGGCTTCTGAATACTTGAAGTAACATTGGTAGTATGTAGGATTACCATATCCCTCACTTTTGTTTCTTCCATCATCACAGGTGGTTCTTGGTCTTCCATATCTTGTGGTTTTTCAGGTTTCCTGACCAGACGAGGACCAGGACGGTTTCACCTTCTTCTCCTTCTCTGGTAATGAACAATCTCTTTAATTTAGATAGAGTCTTTACCAAACCCTGGTCTTTTTCCAGTGCAAAAACCTAACACAACCTGCACAAATGAAGAGACAATATCAAGTTGTCAACACTTGTAGAAATAATTTAGACACTCAGAAACTAGATATCTGCCGATTTAGAAGTCCCCGGCAGCGGTGCAAAAAACATGTTAGGTCTAAAAGCGCACGCAAGTGTACGTGGTCCTTCAAGTATTAAAGAGACTTTTCGAGCTTAATGTTCGTACGCAAGGTACTTCACATAAACGAATAACAATTTGAAATTTCTATCTTAGTTCATTCAAGGATCAAGTAGATTGAGAAATTTGTTTAAATTACTAATTTAACACTAACAAGAATTAGTTACTTTGAGTAAATGATTTCAAAAAAGAAAATTAAAAACTTGGAAAGATATCATAGATTTGTACTATAAATCAATTTCCGGTTCAATGTGGTTCTATCCCAAGGTTCAAAGGGTTAACCATTGCGGGTTGGCAGGTTCTTTTTCCGATCATGATCTTCCGACCTCTAATCGCCTACCATTAGTGACAACCTAACAACATTGTTTCGCGGGATTAGGTATGAACCAATAAAGTTTCACTAAGCATTCTTTTGCATTTCAACCAAGTGTGGTATATAAGTATATAATGTTATCCTACACACAAAACAATCTAGAACACACCCTACAATGAACACACCTCTTGCATTCTTCAGTCTATCCCTCTATTCATCTTCCTAGTTCATAAGTGGATGCTAATTTGATTCTAATGTTGATCAAGCATTAAAATAGTGAAATGATAATGCTATCATAAAGTATAAAATAACCTTTCTTACACAAGAAACAAGTTCACATTAAACCATCAATCATAGCTACAACCCTAGGACAAGAATTTAAGTTACTCATAACACAAAATAACAATATCAAAAATGTAGTAGAATCATATAATTATTTACCAAAGAAGAAGAAGAAGAAGAAGAAGAAGGAGAAGAAGAAGAACAAGAAACAAGAAGAATAAATGGCACAAAAATCCTCTTTTGTCTTAGCTCCCGTCTTTTTGGAAAGTTTGATGTACAATAAAAGGACATTTAAACTATTTATAGTCTAAAATAAACACGTGGGTCAATTTTTCTATGCAGGTCCGCGATGCAGACCTGTTCCCTTACACAACAATGACCCCCGCGACGTGTCTCTATCGGGAACTCCCCTATTATGGGGAGTTCGTTCTCTGCATGGATGAAATACCTTCGCGACACGAAGGTGCTCTTTAGTAGCACCATTTCCAAATTATTTTCCCTTATTTTCCGCCACTTCTTCTTCTACTTACAGACCTATGTTTCGGTGCCCTAAATTTAGCTCGTTTTCCAATGATTTTCAGCCTGAAACATCTAATCATATTGGTTAGAAGATACATAATTAAAACAACTCTAAATACTTGACTTTTCCACCAAAAATGTCATGGGATAAAATGGTTATTAGGCGTATAAATACGCCTAAGATCACTTGAGTTGGAAAGAAGAGGGGCTGCAGACCCAGACTTGCAGGATGGGGCGTGAGCCCGCCTATGGTCCATGGGTGGTGGGTGTGGATCCCCTCCTTCAAAAGTTGTTAAGTTCTCGGCTAAGGTTTATCCAAAACCATTAATTCCAAGAGTTACTATATTAGTGTGTGGTCATTTTAATTCATTATTTTAGAACTATATAGGTACTTATAGATCATTAAAATAAAATTAACACTTCATAACTAACAAGACAAATATTTGAAACTACCTCCCCTCCAAAATTTCTCTGTCTAAGGCTCCATTGAAAAGCAAGAGCAAGGTCAAGCTAGGATTCAAGAAATACCTTTCCTTCTGCAAATTCTAGTGGAAATCGACCTAAGGTATGGATATTTTCATATTTGGGTAGTTATAACCCAAATATCCCCTTCAAAATATGTTCTTAAGACTTCTGATTTCCCCAAAAACCCAGGGTGCCATGGGTCTTTTTCAAAATGATTTCTATTATTTAATTATGGTTTATTATTGTTGATTACGATAAATTGTGATTGGAATAATGGATTATTGTTGAATTATGATGAAAATATCCCGTGTACCCATGAATCCCCACCTTTCTAAATTACGAACTAAGGTGTGCCTTGATTGATCATGGAAGCTTGACAATTGACTAGGTTCAAATTTACCAAGTTGTTGAATCATGATATCCCTCTATCTAGTGTGGTAATTCTAGAGGTTAGGGTTGATCTCAATTCATAGACTTGAAGATAAATTGGGTTTGTATATATTGATGAAGATTTTATATGAACTCATAATTCACTTAGATAGTGATGATCTTATGACTATTGTGTATTGGCGGTATTGATACAAGATCCTTCTCTGCTATACGGTTACACCTAACTATGCATAAAAGGTCTATGATTATGGTAATGTGATTATGTTGATTAAAAGGCTACTCTCATGAGACTCTATAAACATGATGTGAAAGGTTTGAGTTTTTGCCTAAAATAATCCCTCCACTATGACCTAAATCTAAACTACATCCTTGTATTATAAAAGTGAACAAAAAAATCCTTGCACTATTCAAAAAGTTGCAAGATTCATCCTTCTGTCTATTTTTTTTAAGAAACTCAAGTCATCAACCAAAAATGTGTCAAGTCTAATTAATATATGTACACACAATTAAGCTAGTCAAGTTGGGTGATTTTTTTATTTTTCAAAAATGAGAATTAAGATATTCACACAAAATATTTTCACATTCTAAATATTCTTTGTAAAAATATTGCCCAAATGCAACTCCATTTTCAAAAATTTCAAATAAAGTAATTATTATTTAATTTTCACAACAAAAAGCCTACATAATTTCACTATATTACCAATATTTTTATATATTGTATAAAATGTAAATTGCATTGTCTATATAATATATAAGTACTATATATTTTTTTTATTAAAGAGAATCTCTAAATATTTGAACATAATATTTTTAAAATGATTTTTTTTTTGCATATTCTTTCAAATCATTGGATCCTACTCTATAAATATATCAAAACTTATGTATTGTTGCAAGTCAATTTACTTGATTATGAAAAAAAATTACATATAAACTAACAACACATAATTTAAATTATGAGACTAAAATATTCATTTTTATCCATATCCTTGTCCTTTTTAGGTAACATTGATCTTCTCGATGTAGTTAAGACATGACCAAATTGAAAAAAAAATATTTCTTTATCTGTTCAATTAGTTTCTTAACAAAAATAGACTGAAGGATGATTCTTGTTATTTTTTAGATAGTATAAGGATGTTTTTTGCTTAATTAGATAATATAAGCATGTACATTAGATTAGGTCATAATTGAGGGATAATTTTAGACAAAAACTCTGAAAGGTTTAGTCACATGTTGACGATTCTAAGGTTGAAAGGACCTCACCTAATGAATCCATGAGCAATTATGATACCATGTTGGTTTGAGTGCATAGTGCATTATTTTATGAACATGAAGTTAAATAAAGACTTATCATGGATGTTTAAGGGATTTAAGCTTAGCACCGAGTGGATATAAATATGATATGGACACTTTCATGCCATTTAGTCCGACATCTCTATGGGTTTCTTTTACGTTAATTAGTCCTGTTTCCCAATATGGTTATCTCATGAGATGGAAACCTTTTACCCTAGTTAGTCTGGGTTTCTAGTAGTAATCTCCTTATCCCATAACTATGTGACCGCATATGTCTTTAGATAGTGTATCCACCTAAATGTTAAACATGTTAGTACTACCTTATGACACCTATTATTAGGGTGAGGCATGACACTGATTCCATATAACTCACATGGTCTATGTCGATTAAGGCAATATTTTCCTACATGACAAGAACATGATCCATGACATGACAAGAACAAGAATCTGAAATATGAACAAGAACATGAGTTATGTACTATGATTACTTAAGGGGTTTTACTCAGTGTGAGTGAGGGTATGGGACTTCAATTATGCATTGCACATGTAAGCTTTGAAAGTGATGGTGGTATGTTCTTTGATGACATGATGGTTTATGAGTCAATTCATTTTTTAAATGAATATGTTCCATGAATATGAACCATGACTGTGAACCATGAATATGAACATGAACATGAACATGAATGTGAGCTATATCTAAAACTTCTTAATGAGCTTTGCTTAGTTTGAGTGGGAGCATGGGACTTCATTTTACATTGTACAAATAGACTTATAAAGGGGTTATGTTATGGTTTCAAATTGCTATCAAGATATGTGAGTCCATATAAGTATGATATGAATTTTTCCATGATGTTACTTATTGTATGATGGGAACAAGAATCACTACTTGTGTATGAGTGTGGACTATGGATAAGGTCAAGGTAAGTTATGCATGACTATGGTAGCCTAAGTTTGTTTATGGTATGGTTGACTATGTAATTTGTCTAAATGTGTATAATAAATTTTATGCTTGATAAAGGCATGATTTAAACTAAATGAGCCTTTTATGCATATTTTAAGGATTCTTATGCATGACATCCATACTTAGTACATTATTTGTTCTTATCCATATTCTCTACATTTTCTTATAAGTGTAGGTTTCGGCCGTTGAGGTAAACTTCTCTTTTAAAGTAAATCTTGGGTTGAGTATTATACAAGCTTGGTGAGTCATCATGGTTCAAGGAAAAAACTTTATTCATTTCTAGTTACTTTGTACTTTCCATTTTCAAGACTATGATGTAAAGGTCTATGTTACCAAGACTTGTATTCGATTTATTAGATGGTTTCCTTGAGACAAGGTATACACTCTTATATTTCTTTTATATAAAAAAAAGAACTCCTATTGTAAAGGGTTTTAAATTCCGCATTATTTCTATGTGCTTATGTTCATGATTATGCTAAGGTCTTATATAAGACCCTTTTTGGGTCAAGTACGCCGTGTTACATCTATGGGGTACCCTTGGGTTATAAAAAACTTGGTATCAGAGAAAAGGTTTAGAATGATTCTAGGATGATGTCTCATGAACTACGTCTAGTAGAGTCTTGTTCATGAGTGTGAGTGCGCCACACTTATGAATGAGAGGCTATAATATGCTTAGGAATTTTCACTTTTTTCATTGCACTTTTGTCGTGTCCTGAATTTTAACTCTATAAAGTCCTTATCCTAACCCTTCTCTTGGGTATATACGATATGACTACAAGAATGGTGGTAGAAAGAAAAATGGAAGAGAAGATTGTGAATGAGAAAGTTCCTCCCCAAGATCCACTAGAGCATAAAGATCGTCAAGCTCCTAATGATGAGGGGGCTATGACAAATGTGGCAATAAGGTCAGCTCTCCAAATTAATATTCAAGCCATAACAACCCAAGTCAATAGGTCATGTTAACCCTAATAAGAGCACTGTGGCTTCAAGGTTGAGGGATTTTACAAGAATAAACCCTCCTAATTTCTTTGGTTCTAAGGTACGTGAAGACCCTTAAAAGTTTTGTGGAAGAGATCTACTAGATAATTGATGCTATCGGGGTGACTTCTAGATAGAAAGAAGATCTAGCTCCGTATAAATTGAAGGGTGTGGCCCAAGTAAGGCATACTCAATGGAAGAGGAATAAGATAAAAGGAACAGGTTTCGCAGGTTGGAAAGTGTTCAAGAAAGCATTAGTTGATAGGTTCTTTGAAAGGAAGAAAAAGGGAAGCAAAGGTGGAATAATTTATCAATCTTCTCCAAAAAGATATCGGTGTTGAAGAATATTCTCTAAACTTAATCGAAGTGTCCAAGTATGCTCCATATTTGGTTGAGGATCCTAGGGATGATATGAGTAGGTTTGTGACGAGGGTGTCTAGCTTGGTGAGATAAATAATGTCATTCGGCTATGGTTCATCATAATAACATGGATAGATCTTGTATTTATGGTGTATGCTAAGCTAATGGAGGATGAGAAACTCCAAAAAATGATATGGAAGTGAAGAGGCCTTGGAACGATGATGGAAATTTTTCTAAGGGTAATCCAAGGGGTCAAGGTCAACCAAGGTTCAAGGAAAGGTTACCCAACCAAGGCTTTTCTAGTTCTACTAGGGTAAAAAAAAAGGATAGTTTTCCTAACCCTAAGCCTCAAGGGGGAAATAGTGGTGGATCTTCTATGACAAGGCCTACTTGTGTCAAGTATGGCAAAAACATGATGGTAAGTGACTTGTTGGCATGTGTGTACTCATTGTGGAACGAGTGGCCATATGGTAAGAGATAGTCACATGCTAAAGGTTCAAGGAAGAGAGGGCAAACAAGACCTTCCTAGTGGTTCAAACTCTGGTGCTCCTAAGAAGAACAACTTTTATGCTCTTCAATCCCAAGGTGAGAAAGAGAGCTCCCCCTGATGTGGTGACCGATATGTTACAAGACTTTTCTATTGATTTTTATACATTGTTCAACCCCGGTTCCACTTTCTCCTTTGTTACACTTTTGTGTCTATGAAATTTTAAATGTTCCCCAAAGTGTTTTTAGAGCCCTTTTCGGTGTTTACCCCATTTAGTGACTCGGTAGTGGCAATAAAATGAAATATGAAAAGGAACATGAATTATGTAATATGATTACTTAAAAGGGTTTTACTCAGTGATAATGAGGGTATGATATTTCACTTATGCATTGCACAAGTAAGCTTTGAGAATAAAGGTGGTATGTGCTTTGATGAAATGATGCTTTATGAGTTAGTACATGTTTTATATGAATATGTACCATGAATATGAGAATGAACATGAATATGAGTTGTACCTGTAACTTTTTAATGAGTTTTGCTTTGTATGAGTGGGAGTATGGTACTTCACTTGTACATTGCACAAGTAGACTTATAAAGGGGCTATGGTGTGCTTTCCTTATGATATGAAGATATGTGAGTCCATGTATGCATGATATGAGTTGTTTCCATGAATGATGTTCTTTATTATAAGATGGAAACATGAATGTCTACTTGTGTATGAGTGTGGACTATAGATAAGGTCAAGTTAAGTTGTGCATGACTATGTAGCCTAAGGTTGTTTATGGTATTGTTTCACTGTTTAATTTCTCTAAATGTTCCTAATGTCTTTTAAACTTGATAAAGGCATGATTTAAGCTAAATGTTCCTTTTATACATGTTTTAAGGATTTTTATGCATGGCATTCATACTTAGTACATTATTTGTGCTAACCCATATTCTCTACATTTTTTTATAAGTGTGGGTAGCAGCCTTTGAGGTATACTTCTCCTTTCAAGTAAATACTGGGTTGACAATTCGCCGATATTGGTTAGCCCTCATGGTTCGAGCGCAAGACTTTATTCATTTCTACGTACTTTGTACTTTCCATTTTCAAGACAATGATGTAAAGGGCTATGTCCCTAAGACTTTTATTCGATTGTATTAGATGGTTTCCTTGAGACAAGCTCTAGACTCTTATATTCCTTTTATGAAAAGACTTCTATGGTAAAAAGTTTTAAATTTCATATCATTTCTATGTATTTATGTTCATGATTATGCTAAGGGATTTTATGAGACCCCTACGGGGTCAAGTATGCTATGTTTCATCTAGTGGTACCCCTGGTTCGTGACACATTAAGTCTTTACTAAAAACTAGCACAAAGGCTCTTCTGAAAATTAAAGTTCCCTTCTTCTTTAAATGTGAAAATGTTTCTCTTAGGGATACATAGTCCCGATATACTCTTTGTAAGAAATGAACTTCAAACTTTACTCTTTATTTAACTTAAAACTCAATTCTTAAAACAAAGATAAAGTATTTGTAAAAAACTTTTGGAGAACTCTATGAACTGCTCTTGACTTGACTCTTAATTTTCCTTGAATTTGAATTTATAGATTCAAGGATTGTGATTTGTGATACGAAAGATCTCATGATGGTTAGGACTGTTTTTAGATAGTTAAACATGATAAAAGATCAAGAAATCACTACATGGAAGTAAGTCTGCGACGCAGAGATGGATTTAAATATTTGGTCACGAATAAATTTTGAGGAAGAACGGTCTCTCACCACTCCATGACGCGAAGAACATTTTTCAAATCCTGAGGAACATGTCAGTAACGCGAACTTGGTACTCAGATTTGTCCGACTTATTCCTTCTTTTTTTCTAACCCCAAATCACCGAAATTCAATTCTTTTTCTCAATTCCTCTTTAGATTAAGATACCTAGCACATTTACACAAGAATCTAACTAAAGAAAACTCTAACAAATGACCTTAAACACTCAAGAACTTCAAAAATGCAACTCAAGAACATCAAAGTCTCAATCTTTTAAGATGAAAATCATACTCAACTAAACATGTTTGGCGCATGAGTGGAAAAAATCAACGTTATGTGAAATCACATACCTCTTAGGGATCATGCTTTGACGAAATCCACAAGTGATTCTTGAATAATTTTTACATTCTTTCTCCTTCTCCTCTTTTCTCTTCCTATTTTCTCTTCCTCTTTTCTCTTCTCTAAAACCCAAACTCAATATCGTAATTGCATAAACAGAATCCTATAATTTTGGACCCCAATTAGTTATCAAAAATGTAATTGCGTTTTGGATTCTGGAAAAGACCATAATGTCCTTCTAAAATCTGGACTAGAGTTTTATTATTTGAATAACCTAACTTCAAATGTGCATTTCTTACTCATACAAATTCGGAATCGCGCAAATTCTGTGGCGTTGAAAAGATTATTCCAAGATCTTTCCTAGGATATCTGGAAGGACTCCTAACTCATCATGAGTTATCAGATTTACCAAAAACTCAACTTAACATATTTGATAAAATTTCCTGATTTTTATATTCTTTCCAAAAATGACTGTTTCCAATTTAACTTTTTTCTAGTTCTTTCAATTAGCGAGATGTTACATTATTTGTGATTATTTTTGTATTTTTATATTGTATACATCAATTTCACTCGCCCTAAAATAAAAAAAAATATTTAACATGCATTAAATTGTAAGCAACTGTGGATGGGCGGGGTTGGTGGGTGCCCCGTGCCTACTTAGAGATCCTTTATAAAATAAACAAATCATGTTTAGTGTGCTTCATCTACGACATTTTCTACCAACTCAAACATCTTTTACTTAACTATTTTATTTATTTTTATATGTTAGAAGTCTTCATAAGTCAGTCTCTCCCCCCTCCTCTCACACAAAACATCACAGAGAGACAAAGAGAGAGCTGAATCTAAATTCCCTGATGTGGCACCCTCCAATGGCCAGCATTTATAATTATCTATTTTTGATTTTTTCTAAATTATTTCTGAATTTTTTACCTCAAAACAAATACATAAATGAGTAAAAATATCACACCAAATAAGGAATGAAAAAATGGCACTGTGTGACGACCTAAGACTTTATTGGCAACAAACAGCCCACTTTAAACTTTTTGGCAAAAAAAGATTTTTTTGTTATTTATTTGGCATTAAATAGCCACATCTTTTTTATTTGAAAATAATTTTTTTTTTATTTTCTCACTCTATTTCTTAATAGTTATCATGTCTGCTTTTATTGTTCCTTTTTCCTCTCTCCTTATAATTTGTCAACAATTTTTTTATGCGTATTATTCCTTATATTTTTTAATTCTGTCTATCTTCCTTTTTTTTCTCCCTCTTTCAAGTTAAGGATTTCTATCTTTTTATCTAAAATGTTTTTATTAAAGATCAATCACAACATTAACTCTTCACGGTAAGTATCACTCAAATCATATGAATTTTATTTATATTGATTATCTGCGTTATTTTAAAAAAAATTTAAAAAATTTACATTGTTTATCTTGTAGTTGGATGCAAGATTTATTTTTTTTTACAAATTGTCGTATTTGTATTTTTTGCAACGTTTTCCTCCCCCAAAAACTTTCATATATCGTGATTTCCTAAATTAAGATTTTCTCAATTTCTAATAAATAATTAATTAATATATCTCTGACAAGTTTTTAAAATATTGAATTTTATTGATTGGATTTGATAAAGAATATTTATTTTTTCTCCAACAAATGTATCTAAGTTTGTTAATGAATTCAAACGAACACATAATAATTTAAAATTATCTAAATTTATTAATAAATTTTATTAATTGCATTCCAAAGTAGTAATGCAAGCAACTGTATACTAAAAACACTAATTCAAACAAACGTATACCAATTTATAAAGCAATAGGAATGAATGTATCCAATACAAATGTATATCTATGTTAATTTGAAAGATATTATTGCAAATAAATGTATATCAATTTATTATGCGGACAAGGACCTAAAATACCCTTAAAGTATTGAAAATGGTACAAAATTACCCTTCATCCACCTATTGGCTCCAAAATGCCCTTTTCATCCACCTATTGGCTCCAAAATACCCTTGTCATCCACCTTTGTGTTCAAAATTGACCACTTTTTTAATTGTTTTAAAATTAAACTCTTTAAATATTTTTTAAAATACTTGGCTTTCAATTATTGATTATAATTATAATTTATTAATATAATTTATAAACCAAACCACTACACACTCATTACTAACTAAACCTCACCCAATTAATAATCCAATTATAATATCAAAATCGTCATAAACACAACTAAAACACGATGAAATTATAGATTTCTGAAAACGGCATTCAAAATTATTCGAGTCCGAATTGGAGCCCCAATTAAATATAGGTTGAGCCGCTTATTTAGGAGGATACCTTCTTTCAAAATAGAATTAGAAATTTATGATTAAAAGGTAAAGAAGTAATGCATTCCGAATTGATTCATGCACTTTTTTTAAAGATAATTTTATAAATATTTATGATTTTTTAAAAAACTTTAATATATTATTATGAAAAAAAGTTACCTATGAAATAATATCACATAATTGAGACGTAAGAATAATTAAGATAAACATAGTCAGACTTTTAAGTTTATTGGTGATTTTTATTTAGTCACTTGAATGTATGATAATTTACTTTTATAATTTTAAAAAACACTCAATTGACAGTAGCTTGTATTAATAATGTGACAGATTCATTAATTTAGAGGGATTTAATTATTAATGGGGTGAGTAGTGGATTGATTTATAAATTATACTAATAAGTTAAATTATAACATATAGTTGAGCATCACGTATTTAAAAAAATATTTAAATAGTTTAAATATAAAACCGTTAAATAAGTGGTCAATTTTGAACCAAAAGGTGGATGGCAAGGGTATTTTGGACCCAATAGGTGGGTGGGAAGGGTATTTTGGAGCCAATAGGTGGATGGAGGGTAATTTTGTACCATTTCCAATACTTTGAGGGTATAGGCCCTTTTCCATTTATTATGAATATGAACAAATGTATACCAATTTATTATGAATAAGAACAAATGTATACCAATTTATTATGAATACAAATGTATACAATGCAAATGTAAAATTAGAAACATAAAAATGAAAACAAATATGTCAGTTTACAAATGAATATGAGTGAATGTATCCAATATAAATGTATACCTATGTAAAATTTGAAAGATATTACTGCAAGAAAATATAATTGTACACCAATTTATTATGAATACGAACGAATGTATCCAATACAAATATATGTCAATCATTATATAAATATTATTAATAGATACTAATGAAAACAAATGTATACAAATTTGTTAACTAAATATGAATTGAGTTCAAAGGCAAAATAATAGATAGGTAATGAACTCATAGAAACCTTTGACATAAGTATAATCATGATCAAAATATTATTTGTTAATTTTACGAAAAAGATATAATTCTAAACTATATTTTGCTAGTTTTAAGTGAAAATGATTTGAGATAGAACAGAGATGGTATTAATTATTTTTTTATTTTTAAAAATATAAGATAATTTGGAAGAAGAGAGTTTTGAATAATCTTTTGCTAGTTTTAAGGAGATGGTTGGAAGTTAGAAGAGAGATGAAATTAAATTTCTTTTATTATTTCAGAAAAATGCGTAAAAATTTGAAAGGTGAGATAATTCTAAATAATGTTATGCTAGTTTTAAGGAGCAATGGTTGGAAGTTAGAAGAGATGTGATATTACAAATCTTTTATTATTTAAAAATAAATAAAAAAATGTTGAAAATCACTTTTAGGCTAATATTTGTCAATTTTTTATTTGTTTATTAATTGTTCATTAATATTGGGTTATATGTTGTCAATTATACGTAACACTTATCTAATTGTGTCAATTCCTCAATAGGAATATTACAGCCCAAAACGTGCAGCCCAAACCATTTAAAACTCAACCCAGTAACATAACATTAATAAACCAATTAAAAAGGTTAAGTTATGGGCCTTAAAAGAATATCTATCTATCTATCTATCTATCTATCTATCTATATATATATATATATATATATATATATATATATATATATATATATACTAGATAGGGTTAGCCTGTGCTAAGCACAGGCCCAACATTTATATTTTGCAATGTTTTTGATAATTCCTTCAGCTTCAGTTCTCTAATTTTCTTCATCATATTGCTTTTCAAACAACTTATAAACTTCAATTTTGAATAAAACTAAAAAAACATGAGCAAGTATATAAAAAGCTTTAGACTAATTAGTTCTATTGGTATATAATTACTATTTACTGACGCAACAATAAATTGTAAAATAAAAAGTTAAAGCAAAATAATCACAAGCTTCCACTGAAATTTCTTAACATATTTTTTTGTTACATAATTGTAACTTCATTGGTTCTTCCGGTAGTTATTTGATCTTCATATAATACAAGATATTCAACTCAAATTTCTTAACATATTTTTTTGTTTCAGCAATCCCTGCATAATATATATTTCATAGAAACTTCAGTTAGTTTCAAACTATTACTTCATATAATTATTAGTATTTCGACAGAGCAATAGTTTCTAAAAGTGAGAAGACAGTGGATTGCTTCCTTCCTGATCTTCTCTGTACATGCAACTCCTATTGCATAAGTTGGAACATTTTATTGTAGATTACCTCATGTTAAATAGATTAAAAGGCTACTAACCATGTGAACAAGCAACCTCATTTCCTGCTAGAAATCCTTCACACTATTATCTCCTTTATCTGAATTAATTTATAAGCATCATATTAAGCCTGTGGTATTTTCAATAACATATCATCAATGGATATTAACATATAGTGCAGGCTACTTGAAGCAAAAGGCCTACTATTTAAGTAGAGTAGGATAATTTAATAATAGTCTTCAAGATTTACTTGTAATATTAAATATCAAAGAACATTATCGTTGTAAACATGATTTTGACCGGCAATTACCTGAAAGGCAGCAACAAAAGCTCTTATTTAGTGTGATGTTAGATGAATGAGTTATGGTAAAAATAGAGTGTCACCTTAAAGAACATATTAAAGTCTAACCTCAAGTAAATATCCATCAAATATCTAACTAACAATAATAATTTATCACAATACAATTAACAACATGTCAGTTGTCACACATGTACGTTGTCCAACAAAAAGCTTAACGAAAATGAAATCCGGTAGAATACAACATTTAGCCATATAAGATCAGAAAGAAAAACAAACAATATTGTAACCAGGTAAATAACGTAACTTCAATAAAATGATTGTGTTAAAATATTACAATATATACATACGGAAATAATCAAGCTAGCAAGAATACAGATACATAGATGTAGCTAAACTATTTATAGAAGAGGCGCTAGTCTAAGAAACACTACTTGAACAACTCAAAATTTACTTTGGAAATGACTAAAATCGCAACTCATATAGTCAAGTTCGGTCAGAAACTAAAACACAAAAATTTATTTCTATTATACACATAAAGGTAATACCAATATACCACATTCAACAAATTATTATATCTATTTTCACATTCTAAATATCATTTTCACCTTAACTCCACTCAAAAGTCAACAAATAAGCTACCTGAATCTCTATTTTAATACAAATAGTTTAGAGATAATGTCTATTTGACTTAAGTGTTTTCAAATAACAAAATTAAATTTGATGTAAGATTTAATAGAAATAGTCATAGATTTCTACCATTGTTCTCAACATCATTTCATCTAAGGGTGCAGATGAATTACAAAACAAAAATAAAGGTATCAGATAGAAAAGACAACATAAACTCAAAATTATTCTAGAATAATGAAGTAAGCTCATAGCATGAATAAGACTATCCCATATAAAGATCTACATTATACAAAACTCTTAACTGAATCTTTTTTTTAAAAAAAAATTCATTAGCAAATGCATTGAAATTACTTACCAATTAAAAGAAAAAAGATATTCATTAGTGAGGTATCAAACATTTTACAATGTTCCAAAACATAAGTTAAGAGAAGAAAAATGAAAAGGCAGTCGATGTAGCCTAGTAATAATAAAAGTATAAGAAATAATATATTTAACACTCCATTGAAATTGTATGATACCATTTCTCGGGGCCTTGCACCTGATCCAAGTAAGCATCAGATGTGACATACCTCAATGAAATATACTTGTATCTTGATTCTAAGATATGATTTGATATCGAAGATGCTGAAGCGAAATTGTTATTTTAAGTTTAATTCGCATGACCGCATTTAAAAAATCATAGAGCGTAGTAAAAGAAAGCAACACAAGCATCTTATTTATATATTACATTCTATTATTCTAAGCCAATTGAATGTTGTGCAAATCCAACCATCTAACAATGCATCTTTTGATATTCTAAGAAACACGATGAGGTAATCATGGATCTCCTCTGAATGAAACAAAAGAAAATCAAAAGCACGACAAAAACTGAAAAGCATGGGGATATATCAAGAGAAAAAAGATATGCAAATATTACCTTTAATAATGTAATAACCGATTGATCATCAAATATATCAACACTACAATCATCCAAACAGTTAACCTGCAAATGGGAGTAAACAAGTAAAACATTGCATAAGATTCTCAGTATACCTAATTTTAAATGGCATACATCTCAATTGTCATAGGATTGAACTCCTCATCAAGTACCCTTTTTATTGACAATGAATAAGAATCAAATCATTTTTTAGATACTACAAATTATACTATATAATACTGGTAAAGGGGTAGAGTCGTACAAATTCATCCATGCACTAAATTACTTGCAATTAACTCTTGAACTCACTATTGAAATAATTTAGAAAAAGGAGGAAAACAAACATTTGCTCATAATGCAACAAAATAAAACTCAAAAGTAATATCAAAATTAAAATCAAAATACGAAGATAAAATAACTCAAAGAAAAGAACACCCCCTAAGCTGATCGAGCAACTGATTTGGGCAAAAATCGATATAAAAGTTAAGACATGAAACGAAAACACTAGCTTGAGAAGTTTTTTTAAATATTTTTTAAAAAACTGGTACTAAAACAGGAAGGTGAAATGGAGATGTTTAAAGACACATCCATTTGGAGGAATAAAAACATACCTAAAATGAAGATGAAGAGAATTTAAAGAAAATACATATATATGCCAACAAAGGTTCCACCCAATTCTCTTCCTGCAGTGGTGGTGTGGAATATTTATAAAGAAGAATGGATGGTTCTAGAGTAATGCAGAGAGTGTATTTGTTAGTCTATATTTACATTTTTACCCTTTGTATTCTACATAGTAAAATAGACAAATGGATGGTTCTAGAGTTAGGCAGAGAGTGCACTACCTTTGATATTTCTACATAGCAACAAAACGACAAAATATATCTGAAATGAGAAAGGATAGTTTCTGATTTGCTTAAAATACATTATATTTTACCCTTGACAATGAGTATATTTACATTATTACCAGTGGTCGTCCATCTTGTTGGCTCTTTTATATATATATATATATATATATATATATATATAAAAGGATAAATTAGCAATTAAGTCACAATTACTAACATAATTAGTCAAAATAATAATAATTTAAAATATTTATTTAAAATGGCCGAGTGACAATATTTTTATAAAATAATGTGTATTCATATTTTAGTATTTTAAATTAATTTATTTATGAAAAGAGTCATTTATTGGACTAGAATACACACTCATAATCGTTTTAAACTGAAAAAATAAATAAATTAATACTCCCTCCGTTTAAAAAAATGTTCTTATTTCCTTTTTAATTTGTTTAACAAAGAATGACCCCTTTTCATTTTTGGCAACACTTTAACTTTAACTTTCTACGTGGCATGTTTAGGACCGCAAAATTAAAAGACATTTTGATACATTTGACATTATTTTAATTTAGCTGGCACATTCTCAAACAAATACGTGCAACAAAAGTAATGTATATTAACTGACACATTTTCAAACTTTGGCTATTGGCCACAATACAATAGGACGCTCGAGTAGACATTTTCTTTTGATTAATAAATTCAACATAATTGTAAGGCATCATATATTGGAGGATACAACTTAAGAGTTGGTAATCTTCACACCAATCGAATCATGAGAAATTCTTGTAATTATGGAAACTACAACAATCTTCTTGAATAGATGGTTGGACAATTCATTTTTTAGATAACTTCAATTTTATAATTAAAAAAAAAGGTAAAAAGGACGGTTAAATTTAGTTCAATCAATAAATCCATTTCAATATTATTTGGAGATGATTATTGGCTTTTCTATTGATTAATGCATACCTATAAATAATATGTTCGACACATTTCGTAAGGCATCAGTCGAACAATAATTATTTATGCTCTAAGCTCTAAATTATTATACGAAGTCTAAATTGTTTAAGATATTTTAAAAATATTTTCTACAAGACCATCTGAGATTTTTATATATTAGAAAATTCTTTTATTTACTTATAATATATATATATATACTTAAAGTGTATGTCCAACTTAAGTAGTGTTATTAATAAATGTAAATAAAGAAGTGAAAAGCTGAAAACTTCCCTCCTAAAGTTCCCACCAGATAACTCATTAATCATCAAAATTACTATCTTTATTTTATTAAAAACAAAGCAACTCTTCCCATTCTGATTGTGCATTACGGAAGAGGATCCAAACACAAGCAACATTATCAGAAGTAAAAATTGAGGTTAATCTCCAAACGCCGTAATATTTTATATTTTTATTCTCTGTTTGTTTGATTTTGTATGAACTAATCTGTTTTAGTTGTCTATGTAGTTTAATTATGTAATCTAGAAAATTAAAATAATTTTAAACTTTGACCCATATGCCAATTTACTTATATATTGATGTTTGGCTTTAAATTAATTTATGTTCTTGTGATATAGTGTCTCGATGTAGAAAATGAAAAAAAATGAACTTTCTTTCAATCTGTAGGATACCCAAATCAGTGCAAAGTATCAAATTGTTAACCTTTTGTTTCTCTGTTAATATGATTAAACATATTTACTTTTTTCTTCAGAAAATGAAAATTCCCGAT
The DNA here is from genome assembly GCF_036512215.1 of Solanum lycopersicum. Taxonomy (NCBI): domain Eukaryota; kingdom Viridiplantae; phylum Streptophyta; class Magnoliopsida; order Solanales; family Solanaceae; genus Solanum; species Solanum lycopersicum. The sequence continues at coordinate 25,936,130 of NC_090802.1, read as the reverse complement.
CATCGAAAATGGATGGTAAATAGACTTCTTCCAAAATCGATCAGCATATACAAATGAATTCATAAATGGAATGAATGAAATTATTGAATTTGCTTGTAGTCAACAAAAGTTCTTGTCCGAAAAAGTGATAAGGTGTCCTTGTAAGATTTGTAAAATATGAAGTTTGAAGCTAATGTACATGTTTTTAAGAAAGGATTCACACCTGGTTATTGGTATTGGACGTGAAGCACCTCCTATTAATTTGAATGAACATATTGATGTAGGTGTCTCTAGTAGTCATCAAGACTGTACATTTGACATTCCTCCAAGCAGTCAAAGCGACATTCTAAGGGAACACTTCGAACAAATAAATAGATATCACATGATGCTGCTGGTGTAGAATTTGAGCATCATGTTGAAAAAGATGTAGAAGAGTCTCCGAATATGGATGCTACAAAATTTTATAAAATGTTGAATTCAGCTCAAGGACCCTTATGGCATGGATGTAAATATTCAGAGTTGTCTACGGCAGTCAGAATGATGAGTATTAAATATGAATACAATATGTCCCATGGCTCTTTTGATGCAATGGCACAACTAATGAAGGACACAAGTTATCCAGATAATAAGATACCTCCTGATCACTATCGGGCAAAGAAGTTAGTGTCAGGGCTTGGTCTAACTAGTCAAAAGATAGATTGTTGTGTTAATGGATGTATGTTGTATTACAAGGCCGATCAAGAGATAATAGAATGTAAGTTTTGTAAAGAACCTCGTTACAAAGAAACTAAGGGAAGAAAGGATAGCAAAAAGATTCCACACAAGACTATGCACTACCTGCCACATATTCCTAGGATTCAACGTCTATATGCTTCAAAGCGATCTGCCGAGAACATGAGGTGGCACAATGAAAATCGCAGAGAAGAAGGTGTGTTGTCCCACCTTTCAGATTGACAAAGCATGGAAAAATTTTGATCAAATTTATCCAGGCTTTGCTAAAGAGCCTAGAAATGTTAGGCTCGTTCTTTGTTATTAGGGTTTTACTCCTTATAGTCAGTCGGCAACACCGTATTCTTGTTGGGCAGTGATTGTCACTCCTTATAATACTCCTCCTGATATTTGTATGACTGCTCCATATATGTTCTTAACATTGATCATTCCAGGTTCTCACAATCCCAAGAATAAAATTGATGTGTATCTTCAACCACTAATAGATGAGTTGCTACAATTATGGACAGATGGTGTACTAACTTATGACATATCAAAGAAACAAAACTTTCTTATGCAAGCGGCATTGATGTGGACAATTAATGATTTTCCAGCTTATGGCATGTTGTCAGGATGGATACAACTGGTAAATTAGCATGCCTAATTTGTATGGAACATACAAAAACATTTAGTTTGAAAAATGGAAGAAAAGTTACTTGATTTGACTATAATTGTCAATTCTGCCTCTAAATCATGAATTTAGAAGAAATAAAAATTCTTTTTACAAAGGAAAAGAGAGAAGTCTAGGCCTCCACCCAGGTTAACTGGATATCAAAGTGTGGGGAAAAGTGAGAGGGTTTCCTAAGATCACTGAATCTGGTCCACACAAATTCTATGGCTTTGGAAAATCACATAATTTGACCAAAAAAAGTATTTTTTGGGATTTGCCATATTGGAAGACCAATTTAGTTCGCCATAATCTGATGTAATGCATATAGAGAAGAATGTTTTTGACAATGTTTTTCATACTTTTATGGACAACAAAGAGAGGACAAAGGATAATGAGAAGGCAAGAATGGATTTGAAAGAATATTGCCATTGAAATGATTGCAATTGAATGATAATGGGAAATGTATTAAACCGAAAGCAAAGTTCACCTTAGATGATGGCCAAAAGGAAGATGTGTGTGAACGACACTAAAGATGCCTGATGGATATGCTTCCAATTTGAGTAGATGTGTTGCTATGGAACATTTGAAGTTATTTGGAATGAAAAGTCACGACTGTCATATTTTTATGCAATACCTTCTTCCAGTTGCTTTCAGCGCACTTCCAAAACCTATCTGGAAGTTATTAACTGAACTCAATCATTTCTGTAAAGACTTGTGCTCAGCAGTAATACGGGAGGATCATCTAATGCAAATGAAACAAAATATTCCTATAATCTTAAGTAAGTTGCAACAAATATTTCCACCCAGCTTTTTTGATTCGATGGAGCACTTATTAATTCATTTGCATTACAAAGCAAGAGTTTGTGGGCCAGTTCAATATCGATGGATATATCCATTTGAAAAGTATAAAGATATTTTCCTAAAATCTATTACTTGTCTAATTAATTTATTACATAATTTATTTATTTCTTAAATTTAAGTGTAGGTTCCTGAACAAAAGTAAAAAGACCATAAAAACAAAGCTAGAGTTGAAGGATCTATTTGTCAAGCATATTTGGCTCAAGAAACCTCATAATTTGCTTCCTATTATTTTGAATCTCATGTCCTATATAATAATAATAGGGTTGGGAGTAATGATGATGTCATTGAAAAAGATGGAATCAGCCAACTTCATCAGTCTTTAATCATTCTGGTCGAAGTTATAATAAAAAGGATGCTGATATCCGATGGTTAGATGATAAAGAAGTTATTGCTGCACAATTGCATGTTCTTATTAATTGCGATGAAGTTAAACCTTACCTCAAGTAAGTTCCAACCACATTATCCATTTGATTATTAAGAGAAGCTTAATTATATTTGGTGTGCTAATTCAAATACATGCAGTTTGTATGAGCAAGTCTTAAGAGATGTTTATTGTAATCTCATTGATGATGACATTGATAAACAAATAGCTGAAGACTTCCCATGATGGTTCAAAGATTATGTATGAACTAATATAACAATTTTGCATAAGAATGTATCACTAATAATTCAAATCTAATAGGATTTTATTACTTGATAGGTGAATAGTAATCCACAAGTGATGTCGCAGAATCCATTTCTGAAAATCGTAGCAATGGGACTACTAAGACGAGCAAAATCTTGGCTTGTTTATTTTGCGAATGGATACAAATTTCATACTTCTTCTTGGGATGAAAGAAGAATTACATATAACAGTAGGGTGTGTGTTAGTGGCACTGGACAAGATGGTACTACTAGCGAATATTATGATGTTCTTAAGGAGATTATCGAGTTAGAATGGCCAATGACATCATGTATGAAGTCAGTTTTATTTTATTGTAATTGGTTTGATCCTATAAAAATGGCATGAGAGTTGATAGTCAATTTGGTATTGTTGAGGTTCGAAAAAGGAGAAGATATTCTAAATTTGACCCTTTCATCTTTCCTGAAACAGCAACCCAAGTTTATCATGCAAATCATCCTGAAAAAAAAGGAAATAAGATTGATTGATGGATAGTTAAAAATACAAACCCAAAAGGAGCTATAGATACAAGATACAATGTCGAAGTTGCTTACCGAGGGGAGCAATCACGTGTTACTAGTGCAAGTATAGAGGATGACCCAATTGATGGCTTACGGGATGAACAAGCTGATGGTGAAGAGGTTAATGGAAGTAGTTTACAAGTAATTGGCATTGAAGATGGACATGATCTAATTGAAGAGGAAGATAATGAAATATCAAGTCAAGAAGAGTAAAGTGATAATGACACAACAAGTGAAAATCAAAAGAAAATGAAGAAGAGGAGGCAACAAGTGAAGAGGAAGAATTTTTCGATAGTGATGATTCAGAAGGTCAAGAAGAAAACGAAGACGAAAATGAGGAGGATTGAGAATATTAGTTTGTCGATTTGTTTTTCCACTGTACAATAATACATTTGGTAAAAGCTAACGTCATATGTTCTGTTCAACAAAATTATTTAGTGTTTACTTTGACGTAGTGCTTATTTGTGTAAGTTAATATAGAATGAAACATTTTAACCGTTGGAAGTTGGTGTACATCTTATTATTCAAAACTAATGATGATCTAAAGTTGTTTTATTAATTTTTATATGTTGCAGATGTCAGGTGTAGGATCAGGAAAGTTAGATGGACAGCCTAGTTGTAAAGGAGGAAAGTCAAGTAAAAGAGAGACACAGACAACAGAGCGACAAACAATTCAATTGCCTCCTATAATTCCAAAAAAAATTCTTTAAATTTCATACCAGTTCACTTCAGATCAATAGCTCTTCTTCGCGTCAACCTAATCTTGATGTTAATCGACCCCAGCTACATAACAATCATGTGCCTCCTATAATCTTGTCACAATCCCTCTATTACCATACTAGTCCAGGTCATGTAAATAGGTTTCTTTTACTTCAGCCTAGTCTTGGGCTCAATCAACCTCAGCCTTCTAACATTGAATCACAACTTCAATCTAATCAATCTCCACCAACAAATCAAGAATCCGAAACATTGATATCACCATCTGATAATAGGACTCCAACACCCATCTACTATAGTTGACAATGTAAATGAAGATTATCAAATATGGTCTGTACCTGAAGAGGTATCTATATATATATATATATATATATATATATATATATATATATATATATATATATATATATATATATATATATATATATATGCTTATATTTTGATATTTTTTATGTTGGTTTGATCCTCACAAGATAGTTATCGATGGTATTGGTAGTTGCATTCGTTGTAACTTTGAATTCGCTAAACCTTCATAGAAGAAGTTTCCAAACTACTCACCTGATGTGGTTTGAGGAATTCAAGGTAAAAAGGTTTATATGACACAGGTGGTTGCATACCTCATAGATTGATCTATAAGAAAATGGTAATTATATATCTTGTTTAAAATATATTTATTTCAAGAAAATAACATGATACTTAGCATTGATAACATAAATATATTTTTTTGATTATAGAAAGAAGGTATTGGAAAGATCCTTCAGTTTTAGAATTTTATTTCCGAACTCATCGCAAGAAAAGTGATAAAAGTTGGGTAAGTGAGAAAGCAGAAGCTTCTTATGTAAGTGCTCACTCACTCTATTTTCCAATTACTTGTTCGGTCTAAGAATATGTTCTCTTATTCCTTTCTTTATGAGGTAATTTAGTTCCTTTAATTTCAGAATTTCTTTTATCTCTTTTTCTAGTTACTTGTTTCGTTTCAAAATATATATGATTTCGATTTATCATCTATTCTTTACATCAATTCTTTGTGTTTACTAATACCAAAAGTGTAGATGTGCAAAGTTCCACAGACAAAGAGGTAAGCTTTTACATTTCTCCGTACATAAGTAAACTAGCTAAACGAATCTGATCGACTAAAAAATAGAAGCAGCCTAACTACAAACTAAGCAATTAGAATAAAAGTACACATCAAGCTGGTCGCAGGGAAGCTTGTAGATTGCACTAGTCATTGATTTTATTGTGTTACAGAGTATCATTAGGGCCTAATATATAGGTGGGTAAGAGGTGCTTTCCATCAAATATAAATATGCATAGTATCTAGGTTGTTTTATTGTTGAAAAGTTATTTTCGTTGCGGCTGTAATGTTATATATTTTTGTTCCTGGAATGCTATATATTGTTGGTGAAAAGTACTATATTTTTTTATGGGTAAATTCTCTTCTTAACTGCTGAAATGTTGTTTTTTAGCTGCGAAAGATGTAGATTTTTGTTTTTGTGAGGATGAGCAATTTTTCTTGTAGATGTTCTATAGTTGGAGTAGCTGGAACAATTACTTGTAGGGTAAAAGATTGTGCAACTTTTTCTGAAAAGAATTGAATTGCAGATGTGCTCACTTCAGGCATAAGCTTAAGCTTTTTTCTAAGGGTGTCTCCGTTCTTACAATTATAACAAAGAGAAGGTCCCTCATAACATTAAATATGTTGTATAAACATATTAAATAAACACTACTTGAAAACTACCTAGAAAGTTAGAAAGGAAAAAAAATATAACTCGGCTTAGTTAAAACATTTAGCTTCAGCTTAAGTTTGTTTTACATTTGGATTGTTTAGGTTGTTTTATCTCTGCAACTCGATGGGTTATAGAATAATTGAATCCAACATTCATTTTATTTATTTATTTTGCATTTTGAAAGCTTAATTAAGACATTTAGTTTCAATCGAGTGAGATCAAAAGTTTATTTTCTTTGTTGATTTGTGTGCTAAATTATTTTTGTATATAGGAAATTTATTTATATTCTCTGCCTCATTCAATCTTTTAATTATAAAAATGGCTTGAAATATGCTTTCCATCATTTAAGCAGATATTGACCTACTAGTTGTGAAGATATTGATATAATTTACATAAATTGAATTGTTCATTTGAGTTACCATTTTTCATTTTTTTTCTTGTTGTGCTTACATTTGATGCTAGAATCCAATATATTTTGCTAATGATATTTTTTTTTTTAATGACACTATACATGGACTAATATATTATATCCTTATGTAGTTAGAGTTTGAAAGAAAGAAACAATAAATATTAGCTGCTCAAAAAATGCAATAGATGGGGAGGGAGAAGCTAGTCAACCTGCTCAACTAAGTGAAGTGGATATATGGGTGCAATCTGTTGGTGGAAAGAAAAAAGGGAGAGTCAAAGGTCTTGGATTCCTAGGTCAAACTGTAAAGACATCAAAGCAATCGATATCAACTTTGCCTGAAGATATTGATGAGATGATAAATCAACAGATAAATGCTTCAAATGTTGATTTGTATGCTCAGTTACAGAATGAGCGGCACAAAAATAAGAAGATGAGAAAGGAATTAAACTTGTTGATGAAGCATGTATACAAGAAATCATTTTCAAATGAGAGATCATCTCAAAAAGACAACCAAGCTTATGAAAGTGATGGCGACTCTAATAGCATGAATGAAAGAGAATGGACACTGATAACATGAATGGAAGTTATCATAATTATGATTTAGATGGTTGGTAGTTCTATTGAGGATTCAATTTTGAAGTATTTTTATTTTGAACCATTTAAGAATTATACATTATTGACATGGATGTTATGAATTATGTTTTTTTGTTAGTTGGAATGATTTTATTTTGAATGATGATTTTGAGAATTATTGGATGTTTTGAAGAGTTTTTTTGTTTAATTGTGAAATTTATCTAGCAGGCAGAATGGTAAATAAAATAAATACACACGAGAAAAGTATGTCAATAACATATAAAATTATAGGTGTTCAAATTTGTAAATTTTAAAAAATCAAAAATTTTAATACATAAAACTTTAAATTATTATCATAAAGTTTCATAACAATAACTAGTTTTGAAAGACATGGGCAAATAATGACCTTTAGGAAGAAGGAAGATATCATCTATTTTAGGTCTCATAATCATTTGTACGGAATGTAATGAAGATTTTCAGCAACTTAATTTAATCCGAAATATCCCCCCCCCCCCCCCCCCTTGTTTTCTCTAGTTTGTTATTTTTTAATTATATTAAGTTAAATTAAATAAAGAAAAAAATACATAAATCAATACATAACAAACTAAAATGTTGTCATTTTTAATAAATATTGAAAGTATTTCTAAAGGATCCTATTAAATGTCAAGATATTGTTGTTTTGAAAAATTCCGCTATATAAAACTAGATTAAGAAAATGTGATGTGACACCTCTCTTTGTCCAAGAATCTTATTTATTTATTTTTCTTATTTTTTGATATTTTATTTATTTGTTATGATTTAACAAGTATGAATGTGGCAATTACTATTCTTTTCATTTATTCACATTCTTTGATATAAATTCTAATTGTCTTTATTTTCATTGTTCCCATGACTCTTCATGACCATAACTCTTAAATTTTATTAATAGTCGTGTTCATGATTTCATTTGGTATTTTCTATTGTAATCTTATAAATAGAGACGTTGTAAATTTTTCTTACAAAAAATATGATCAAATTTATATAGCATATATATGTATAAAGCTCCCAAATTTGTGACGAAAGTGATTTGAGATTATTCAACTAAAAGAAAGGCACAAGTATTCTATACTTTATCTTTTCTTTTCGATCATCATTATTTATTTAATTTGATTATCGATAGATTTTTATAGAAAATACAAAGAAAATAGATGGACTGATGATAAGAAATTGTAAGTAATTTTTCTCAAACTCTCTTTTATATTTATTTCCTTTTTCTTTGTATGTTTGACTAAGAAGTTGTACTACTTGATCATAAGTTTTGCTAAGTGATAAAATATATGAGGTATTCAATTATAGTTTTACTTTATTGTTAATTTTTTAAAAGAATTTATGTATTTTACAGTATTTAGAGAAGCGAAGGGGAAGGATGATAGAAAAGTAAATTTTTATATAAAATTAAATTTTGAACTTAATTTCAATTTACAACTGTAAAATAATATCGTTTCATTTTCTGCAGATATAGATAATCTAATAGACGGAGTGGAGAAAATGAAATGGTAAAACAATTAATTTAAGATTAAGAGCAAAAATGAAAAATATAATAATTTAGAACTTTTGGTAATATTGAATACTTAATTATAAGAATAATATTTTTATTTCTAAATAGTCATTTTGTAATAGTAACTTTATTGCGTCTATGTTACTCTAAATCTCCATAATTTTATATTTTTTTCTTTTAATTTTATTAATTGAGAGGTAAATATCTCTTCCATGAATTGTAGTACTTTAAATTTCCAAAAATTATATATCGAAAATTTATGAAAAAACTGCTTACTAAGTTATGTATGATATATTGTTATGAATCTTATTTTCTTTATTTTTATTCCACATAAATACACTGTACATGAATATAACAAATAAGTGACATGTTTTTTTTCTCCTATTACTGTTTTTCAATTAAATACATGAAATCAACAAATATTATAAAGCTAAAATTGTAGAGAACTAACGTGTCACCTCTGTATAATGACTTCCAATTGCATTATTTGTTTTCTCTTCTTGGCATTTTATTCCCCTATTTTTTTATATAATAATACAATAATCTGTCGTTTTATGATTTTAATTTAAAAAATTATCTTCACAATAATAACAATAACACCAGCAGCAACAGCAATAACAACACCTGCAATAACAACTACGTCAACAACATCATTAACAACAATAGCAGCAACATCATCAACAACAACAATAACAACAACAACCATAATTAAGTAGTATAATTATTTTAATTTAAAAATCTTCATAACTCATGCCACCTTTTTAAATGACTTCTGTTATAATAATAATCATTAGTTTTGTGATTTTAACTCACATTTTCATCACTCCTATTCTTAATATTCTCCATTACTCATATGTTTTTTTTAAAATTTCTAGCCCTCAAATAATATTTTACTTATAAATTTTAACACCTTCTCATAATTTTCTTACTGTGAATTTTTATATAATTTCAAATAAAAAATTATATAACACGTCTTATAATTCAAGAAATTTATTTATAATTTTTTTTCATCTTTTTGATATTCTTCTTGAAAAAAATTTCTTGTATGTTCTATAATATTATAAAAACTCAAAACTCACTTCTTCAACTCTCTTAAGTATATGATAAATTTATCTATGTTAGAGTTGTGAAAAATTAAAAGCGTAACATTGATTGTTATTTTTAACTTTTTATTAGTATTAATATTTAATTAGTGATTTATAATAGACTGTAAATGGTATCTCATATAATATTATAATTTTTCTATAAAAGAAAGATCATTCTATAATTTGAAATAATTGTATAAGCAGTTTGATTTAATTCACAAAATTAAAATTTATATGTGTATACATGAAAACTTTATATACTTTATTTTCTAAATTCTAAGATACCCTTAAGAAAATTTACTAATAACGTTCATGATAGCGTGAAGAGTGAAAAAATTTTACTTGTTGGGATATAAGCACGATTATATAAAATTTCAAATTAATAAATTTGAAAATGTTTTACCTCCCAAATTAGGCTTTTGAGTCCTTAATTATCAAAATTATGACTGAAATTTTCTTTACAGACTGTTAGATGTTGATATGACTAAATTAATGTTTTCTTGAAAATCTTCCTATGAATTTTCTGTGTGTCATCAGAAAAAGGGAAAAGACATAAAGTAATCATTTAAGTTGTTTTGTATTTTTAAAAAGACCCATTAACTTTGTAACTGTACTATTACCCCATTAAACAATTATGAATCAGTATTATTATATCATTTTTTGATCAATTCCAAATTTTAAGAAGCAAGTGTGTTCACACACTAATCAATACATGACACGTGTTAATTTAATTAAAAATATATTTTTTTCATTTTAAGTTTTTTTTTTGTTTCTCCGAAATTTGAAAAAGTTTAATTGAAATTTGGATTAAAAAAACTGAATAATACTTACTAATGTTTAGATATAGTTTCAAATTAAAGAGATAGTTAAATTAATAGTAGTAAAAAAGGAAGATGAAATTGTGATAAAAAGTAACATTTAAACTGAGCAACTTCAATTAAGATGAAAATGATTTTTTGAAGAAGGAAGAAAGAAAAAGAAAAAAAATAATAAGGAGAAAAAGTTAAAGTAATTAAAAAAACAAGAAAATGTATTTTATAGCAAAATACTTGCAAAAATAAAATTATAGTCGTTTTTTTTGTTTGTTCACGCTCTCTAAGAAAATGCATACACTCTCCATGTCAGGTGGACAACAAATGATGTAATAATATCAGTTAAGAATTGTTTAGGGGGGGTAATAGGACGCTTGCATAGTTTAGATGTCTTTTTAAAAATTCGGGACAACTTGAGGTGTCACTTTATGTCTTTTCTCTCAGAAAAACTCAAATGATCAATCTTTAGTGATTATCAAACCCATAAATCTCATTCATGTAATTTCTCATCAAGTTATCATGGATCAAAATGATAATCAACAAATTTTATGATTCCTTCAGTCAACGTTGCTATTATGTAAATATATTCATAAAATAATAAATAAGACAAGGCAAAAAGATTACCCGTCTCTATACCATCACTAATATAACTATTATTATTTTTCACAAAAATATAGAAATAAACATCACTTTCTATGACATAAAAAAAATAGTGAAGAGAAAAGAATCTGAGAAATAGAGAACTTTTAATTGTCTTTTAACCTTACTTGCACAATATTCATGTATCATCTTTAAGTTTCTCTTGCTTCAATTTACAATAATATTAATCAATTTATTTATTTATTTCAAATCTAAAGTACAAAACACAAATTTTTAATCACAGTTACATAAAATGATACACATAAAGTACCTATCTTCAACAATTTTGAATTACCACAATATTCATGAATAACATGTAATTATGATAAATATTAGCCACATTATAAATTGTTATAGCAAATCAATTCTTTTTGTGATGCCGCAACAACTGTTGATACATACGCTAGCTCGGCAGCTGGTGGTAAAAGAGGAAAAAAGTTTGGTTGGTTAAGATGAGCTTATTGAAAGGATCATAACATTTGTTGGTTATCATTTTGATCCATGATAACTTGATCAACAATTACAAGAATGAAAGTTGTGAGGTTTGATGATATGATCGATCATTAAGATTTTTCTGGAGAGCAACTGGAATATCTATAAGAAAAATTTTAGGAAAGGAATCCAAATTAGTCATATGAACATATAAAAGTGTTTCAAGAAATTTCAATTATCATTTTCATAATTTAGAGACTCTAAGCCTAATCTAGGAGCTACAACATTTTAGACTTATTTATTTTGAAGCTTTCTATAATCGTTTCTATATCTCAATTGTTATTTCTAACTAGTATTCGTATCTCCACGTTGTGCATATTTTTAAATGTCACAATTGTTAAATTAAAAGTAACTTATAAAAAAAAAAATTAGATGTTAATATGTTATTTAAATAGTTATAGTAATACATCATCATATAAACTCAATGATTTAGTATATAACTTTATTTGCTAATAATAATATTCTAATAGTTATTGCTTAGCTACTGATTAAATTTACAATATATTTATTTTAGGCTATTTAAAAACTATTTATTTTCCCCATAAAAAATAAAATTTCAAATCTCCACATGACATGTGTACTATTAAAAAAAATTAAATTTAAATATTTTATATATGTATAATTCAAAACCACAAATTTTAAAAATATTACTTATTAATTTAAACTCGAGCCAAATTATTAATGGAAAAGTTTATTAAATTGTAAATAACAAATATTTAGAAGATACACTGAATTTTTATTATATTAAAAAATAGCCGAGCTATTTTAATTTTTCAGAGTTAGAGTGCTATCAATAAATTTTAAAAATATCATAGATCATTTACATAGTTTTGAAAATAGTAGAAAGAAAACACTATGAATTTGATTGGAATTTGAAAAAGTTAGTTGGATATTTTTTTCCCATTCAAAAGTTTGTTTATGATTTGATTTTTTTTTAAAAGTATGTAAAAAAATTATGTGCTTTAAGTTGACGGTGTTAATATATATATATATATATATATATATATATATGTTAGAGGAACAACACAATTTTTACATTGATATCCGAAAAAAACATTGAAGTTACATCATCAAATCAACTAATTAGTTCATCAACATCCTAGTCTTTAGAAAGAGTTTTAAAAGTTGTTTAAAATCGTTTACATAATTTTGAATAATAATTTAGTATTGATAACATGAATAAAGTTTTAATATCTATCATTCAAGGACTTTCTATACAAATACCACACATGCTTTTCTTGCTTCTGAATTCTGAATAATTTTTATTTTTATTCTAATATAATTGCTTTCATATTATTTGCAACACAAATAAAAATTTATTAGATAAAAACAGTAACATAGGATAAAGTCAAAAATTTAAGATTATTTTATCTTAAAATCGATATATATGCGTGTGTGTGAAGGAAACTGAAAAATGTCAGTACCATAAAAATTAAAAATATTTTTATATTTAAAAACACAAAAGTAAAAAGAGGGAAAAAATCAAAATTAAAAGAAGAAAAAGAATGAGAAAAATTGTTAAAAGGAATATGAATATAATTCATGCGATTCAAATTTACATCAAACTATAATTGCAATTATGCAATTTAAGTTCAAAATAAATAAAATCAAAATATTAAAAATGACTACTTTAAACATAATATTGAGAATGGAATGTTGAAACCACTTAATTGATGTTTGTTATTTTATTTTTAAAAAGAATTTTAAAGAAAGGAAAAATCACAAGTTACGACCACAATATTTAAAAAAAATAGATGCACACAAATAAACAATAATGGCACATATATACGTCAAAAAATGATAAAGTATTTTATTATTATCTTTTTTCTACAAATTGATATTTATTATTTTATTTTTAAAAAAGAAGATAAAATCCTACAAAATTAACTAACCACAAAATTCTCAATTATGTCGATGTAACTTCCCATTCCCTATTGCCCTCATCACAGTCACTTTCAAGAATTATCTGGAAAAAAAAAGAAGAAGTAAAGATTTCATCTTCTTTACAAATTCATCATAGTGTAGTTTGTTTTATTGTTTCTTTTATTTGTATTGCACGTAATATGAAAGCAATTATATAAGAACCAAAAAAAATATTTAAAATTCAAAAGCAAGGAAAACTTGCATAAGGTATTTGTGTTGAAAGTCTTTGAGTGATATAGAGAATTTCTTTTTTACATGTGAATATATTTGTTCATGTCATCAACATGAAATTATCATTCGAAACTAGGTAAATGATTTTAAATAACTTTTAAAACTCTTTCGAAAGATTAGGATGTTGGTGAATTGTTTAGTTGTTTATGATATAACTTCAATGTTTTTGGATATCAATATAAACGTTGTGTAGTTTCTCTAACAAACTTTCTGATTATATATTATCGTATTTATTTTAGTTCTCATTTTATCGATACATAGATTGTTAACACCATCAACTTAAATTACATTAAAAAATTTTTGAATTTTCTTTCTACTATTTTCAAAATTATATTAATGATCAATAATATTTTTAAAATTTGTATATCTCACTTATATGACTATCGGTGAAACTCTACATGAGTAAAATTGTTGAGCTATTTTTTAATATAATAAAAATTAATTATACCTTTGATAAGTGATACACATGCAGTAATTTCTTTTTTTTATAGTCGATTTTTTCTCTCTTTTTAGTAAATTAAATTACAAAATGATAAAAATTTAAATTTAAATTAATATTCTATAACATTGATAAGGATACATATAGGATAACTAATATTTGGACACAGAGAAAAAACTGTTAACATTTTTAAAGTAGGTATATAATGAAAAATATAATTATGTCTTCTTTACAAATTCATCAAATATAATTTTATTTATTTTTCATTTTAATAATAATTTCTTTGCGTAGATAAATATATTTATTTGCTTAGATGTTGTGGAAAGATTATTATTATTATTATTATTATTATTATTATTATTATTTTAGATAGAAATTTTCTGTTAATCAGTTCTTAATTTTAATATATTTAGTCATTTTTTGAAAAAATAAAAATTGAAACTAATAGTGGGTCGTCCTTATCCAATTATTTTTTCTCATTTAAATATTTTAAATTCAAATTAAAAAAACGTTAACCAATTTTAATTTTAAAAAAAGAAAAAAATATTTATAGAATGAAGGAATCAATGAATGAATGGAAGGTGATTGATTGTCTTTATATATATATATATATAATATCCGGTATGATTGAAGCAAGTAGAAGTCATAACTCATATATGACATATTCACATAAATTTTCTATTGTCCTTCAAAGCTTTTTGACTCACTTCCCACTTCTTTTTCCAGAAAGCTTATACGTTCTTTATAATTTGTACATGCAATATAAAGTTACACAGCAGAGAACAACAACCCAATTAAGTTCTACAATGATTTACACTACTCCTTTTAGCTGTCATGATTTGCTATACCATCAAAAGTAATTTTACGACTGACTGTCGTAGAACAATTATTAGACGTGTTTCATACTTTGTCTCTTCTGTCAAAGATAAATTAAAGGCAATGCATAAGATGAAGAAAGATGAAAATTGTGAGAGGAGAAATTGTAGCATAATTTTACTGAACCCGCATTTTAATTCAACAATCAATTTCATTTAACTTACACTCTCAAAGTATCCATGATTACATGGTGGATGGAGCCAATGCTCATAAAGAACTTTAGAAAATTTAAGGACAATAAAAGAAAGTCAATCAAAAATTTTAATATTGTACATTTTAGTAGAGACATTGAATGATGATACATTTCCGACGGAAACCAGTAAAGTTTGAAAGTAGAGGAAAACTGGGATTGTAACCAAGAAAAGAACATTAATTGCAAGTAGATTAAAAGATAAGTCGATCTATATATAGAATATGTGTTTCAGCCTTTCTCTTACATCATAAGGGCATCAACTTGGTGGAAATATTGTTAACCAAGATACTTCGCTGAATGATGAGAAAATCGAATCCCGGACTATAGGCTTCCGAAATACAAAAAGAGCTTCTAAAAAATCTCTCTTCATAAGTTAAATTTAATGAAACAAAACATATGCCTAGGTTATAAATTCCTTGCGCTGTAACTACTATTTACCTCATAAAATTGAATTTTATGATTATATTCCCCCCACCCCCATAATAACCAGTTAATCAGTTTATGCCAAAATCACCATGCCCAATGAACTTCAACTTCTTATTTGATAAAATCCTTGACTACATAAGTAATCACTGATCTTATTAACCCTATTCAAATTTATCATCACTAAATGATTTATTTTGTAAGACCTCCACACCTTCATCATCTAGGTGCTTTATTGTTGCATTTTCATGACCACATACACCTCAGTTACCTAATACAACAATACCATATTTAATATAGTCCACAGGTGGAGTTTGAGGAGGGTAAAATGTGCGCAAATTTGACCGCTATCTTCTAAGATAGAGAGGTTGTCTTCAAAAGACCCTCAGCTAAAAGAAAACAAAAACACAACATTTAAGAAGACAATCGCAACAACAAGATAGTAAGAAAGTAAAGGCTCTAAGCCAAACCTGCAAAATAAAAATACCAAAATCAGCGGTAGTATATGCATATGATATTAACTATTGAAATCTTTAAAGTGTTCAAGCTTTTTCTTATATTTTCTTTTTTGACAAGTGTCAACGCTATGTCCTTTTTCTCCACTAAAAACTACGATATACACTTTCTACACATTTTACATACTCCAAAATTATTAGATCCTGGAAGAGGTTGAATAGCAACATATATGCTTTTAAGTTAGGCATGAAATATATTCTGTGAGTAAAGAATCTCACTCAACTCTATGTTACCAGAGCACCATTCACTCCACTGCATTGCATAGAATTGTGCCCCTTATCTGTGACTGCACATATGAGGCAGCTGTCCCACCAACAATAAGTATACATGTTAAAAGCATTAGATCTTTCCATTTAGAAGCCATAAAGCTCACCCATGTTCAGTAAACTATAGGAGCGGAAGAGAAGGCATCTCTAAAGATAAATATTCCAACCCAAAAAGTTTTAGCAATCAATTTTTTTTATACTTGTATTAATACCAAATT
Organism: Solanum lycopersicum; assembly: GCF_036512215.1. Taxonomy (NCBI): domain Eukaryota; kingdom Viridiplantae; phylum Streptophyta; class Magnoliopsida; order Solanales; family Solanaceae; genus Solanum; species Solanum lycopersicum. The sequence goes on along the minus strand of NC_090802.1, from coordinate 25,919,654 downwards.
AAACACTCATATAAGAACTCAATTAAATGTAAAAAAAAATCAATTTAGCCTGCTTCTTATGATGATAGAGGCATCACAATTCGACCTCAAAGAATCTAATTTAGTCAAATTTTGTGCAATTTTTTTGTTTCAACTACATTTTCACATAATATTGTATCCAAAAGTAAATCATTCTGTCAAGGAATAACGGTGTCTTAATGAAGAAAAATCGACATAAAAATGATTTTTAAAAAAATATTTTGGTCTCCATCCATCAATAGGCATTAAGGAAAATATTTGAAACTTCAAAGCTTATATGGTATATCATTTCTATTTACTAAGAATAATAACACTATATCATAAAAAAACAATTAGTAGAAAGCTTTCGGGAAAAAAAGTGAAATATACTAAGTTGGTAGAGCCCGTTGGAGCACACTCGTTGTTCCTTACCTAAATAATGACAAATCAATAGTTGGTAAATCTGAAATATTTTTCTAAAATTATTTTATGTATTAATTTTACTATTGTCTTGAGCTATAAAAATATACTAATCATGACTTTATGCATTAGTTCTTAATAGTTTTGTTATCAGTTGTATTATCCCTGATCTGGCCATTTTTTCCCAAATACTATAAGCTCTAAATAATTTTTGATATAAACTTCTTTTGCTACTTGGTTATTATATTTTAACATAGTATCTAACTTATAATGATTCTATAAATAGTTGTTAACTAGTTATAACATGCTACCTAAAAAAATGTATGACAGAGCGGCAAACAAAATCATTTGAAAGTAAATACTTGCCAGCATGAGAACATTGGCTAACATATGCATCATCTGATATGATTCTTTGAAGGATGTTTGATGTCTATGGACAACCCATGCTTAGAATATGTGTAAATAATATGTAGTTAATGTCACCAATAGAACAACCAGAGTAGCATTGATATTGTCTCTTCTTCATCCTTTACAAATGTGCACTCGCAAGCATATCTGCATATATTATCACACAAACAGATTACATAAACAAAGTTCTATTAAGAACAGTTTCTTTAAATAAAAAATCCCTTACACATTCTTTATAGCAAGAAAAAGACTTTTGGAAATTGAAAAACGACGTCTAATGATCTGCTCTTCATCTTCCTCACCACAATTTTCTTAAATTTCTTCAGCTTGGTTGGTGGTGGAAGTGGATTCTCAACTCCATTACATGGTGTGATATGTTCAATTACTGTTTCTTTGTCAAGAACCCAGTAAAATTTGTGTATCGGCTTGCTGTGTGAAGTTTGGGAGATTTTGACTCTTGCGGTAGAGATGAGATAGGTATTCATGAGTTTAAGCATTTCTGCATACTGTTCAATTTCATCTGCATACAGTACTGCCTTTATTTGGCATTCCTGAAAGTAAGAGTTGTAGAGATTTGAGGATAAGTTAAACTGTTTATTAAGAGTAAAATAAAACAAAAATTTTCATATGAGGTAAATATTAAAAAAGGAGAATATTGATGAGATTAAATGTAATGAGCTCATTTGTTCATCTTCCAAAATCAAATTTTGGAATCTACATTTCTTGTCAGGGCTTTCTCTCGGGCGTCCGATTTCCACAATTTGAACTTTGCAAATCCAATCTTGTGTTGTTAATGCTATTTGATCGATGTTCAATCTTAGTACCATGTTTGTTAGAAATGTTTAACCAAGCAGTAGTATCTGCAAGATAGCATCACTATTGAGTGAAAATCCTTTCTTTTATGTGGTTGCATGAACATGAACAATTGAATTAGGAAGAACATGCAAGAACATATTGTCTTCCACATACTGAAAGTATATAATTTGTAATGAAAGTACAATAGGAATATTTGTAATGAAATTCAGAACATGCAAGAACATAATTATCCCTAACTCAGTGAAACATTAGAAAATATAATTTCCTCAAATCTGTCTGCTAGTAATAAAATTGAAATTTTAAGTGAAAATAACAAGTTTAATTTCTCCAGTATTGATTTTCTGCTTTGATGATAACAAAAATCTGGAAGAAAAATTGAAAATGGGAAGAGGGAAAACATGAAAAGGGGGAAAATACCTTAGAAAGAGAGCAATATTTTTTTCTTCAGGAAAGGATGAAAAGTTTGTGCTTTAATGTAATGATGTTGATGAATAATGTGTAATAATGTGTGTATATATATATATATATATAATATATTATCTATATATAAAAATATATACAATACAAAGTAGACACGTTATACTATATAAAAGTACAGGTGTCTTCTTTAAAATTAATAGATTTGACAGCCAATGAGATTCTGCCAAAAAAGAGAAAAAGTTATTGCATTTAATAGTAAAATTTAATGATGTATGTCAGAAAAAGAAGTTATTACATTTGAAATTTATTTTGTTATTATTAGATATATAAATTTGGAAATTGATAAATATGGAGTACAAAATAAAAATGGCAGGAATCACTTATCTTTGTTCAAGTATATGTATTGTGTATTTATCTTGAGTGATTGCTATGAAGTTGCCTTTTAGGATCTTTTGAGAATTTATTTGAGAATTAACAGTTATTGTAACTATATAAAAATAAACTGAAAACCAGTATATTATTTTTGAGGTAACAAAATGATCGTGTAGCAAGTTTTAACTCCTGTCCAAGTTTAATTTTACAGTTGGTATGTATATATACATAAAGCTTTCACGTCTATAAAAATCAATAAATTACTACATGAGATAATAGATATCTTCTTACCTGGACATAACAAAATTAGTAAGACTTATTCTTTAAATTAGAAAGGACCACACAATTTGGTAGTGAACCAAGTCAGATATACTTGGTGATTGACATGTTTCAATTTGTCCAATGTTCTACTGAAGTCGTGACTGCATTCTTCAACAGTATGAGGTCTAAGTGTTGAAGCGAAAGGAAACCAAGAGAAAAGTAAAAATAGTTTTATATTCATTTAAGTACATAGCATGCAAATTCCCTGGAAACTAACTCACAAGCTAACTCACTGTGAATTCTGTAATCTGAATAGAGCAGTTGCATATACATGTGAGAAAGAGATGAGCTATTTCTTCTATCAAATAACATTGATCATATTTCAATCTGGAATAATGTTGCCAACATAAGGTTGATGATGAAGAACATTGGCAGGCCAAATCAATCTGGTGGTAGCTTGTTACTATTGAATGATGAATACCGTGAATTCACCGTGATGGATAAATCTCACGTCAAATCAGATAAGATTTATCAGATGAATGACATATTAGGTCAGCATCTTAAATTGCTTTCTCCTGTTCCAGTAGGTCTTTGCGATGAATGATAAGTTTCATGAACTGAGATATGTCTCTTACATCAGACCAGATATAATAGATTTATGCAGTTAATCAACACTTTCTTGTAAATAGTATTCCCAGATAAGTTAACTATTATGTAATGATACAAAGCTGCAATGATAAGTATGATTCCTGGGATCAATTTCTCTCGAGGCAGCAATGACACTTGAAATAAAGGCGAAATTTGTTGTACGTCCTTCTCTCCTACTACACATTCCTGCTCAAATCAAGACACTAGTGAAGAACACTTCTCATGGTCCATGTTTGTACATATCCATAACTCAGAGGAACATGCATTTTACATAATGATAAGTTGGAAACAAGCAACTGTTATATCTCTAAGTTATTTAGGCCTCAACTTCTTAAAGTGCCTCTCTATCATCTCAAAGTAGTGGTAAAGTACACTCTACCCTCTCGAGAACCAATGTAGAGGGATTTTACTGGGTACGTCGTTGTTGTTGTTTTACCTTCTTGATAGTTAAATCTGTTGGATGTCTTCTCTACGTTCTAAATGTGCAATACCAGGGAAAATTTACAGTGGTGAAAAGGATTAAATTTCCTACTGAAGCAGTGACAATTATGGTTGACATATATGGTTCAGAAATGGAACACGATACACTTCCCCAGCATTAATCCTCTCATTTAACTATTTTCTCATAGAAACTTCAGGAGCTGAAAGTGACATAGAAAAATAATTTTGTTATGCTAAAGTTTATTACATACTACATAGGGCTGAGGCTTAAAGGACTAAACATAATGGATAACCCAAACACAATTAAAAGGGTTGAGCAATGGTTTAGTCTAAATTAATTATGATATTGTACTCTCTTTTTTTAACTTTAAATTAATATAAGAAAAAGAAATACAACGTCACAAGAATATTTAAAAAGTTAAATCTCATTGAGCACCTGATCTTTAAAAGGTTTACAATTATAATACTTAAAATTTCAATCCTTAAGATTATAGAAGATAACACTGAAATCGTGGAGTACTACATTTACATAACATATTTGTACTTTGTCTTATTCAACAAATCTTTGAAGAATCTTGACAAAAGTACTTCGGTAACTTGCATATTTAAGTAGGTTACAAAAGAATTATTTTAACATTCTCATAAAAGTCCACAGATATAATGAGGTATCTGAGGACTTTAGTGGAGTTGGATCTCTTTCTTATAGATCTAAAGCTAAATGACAACAATGTTCATTATTTTGGGAACTCAAATACATTGTATGATACTCCTATCTATGTAATTGTTCACGTTTTCGCTATTTCCTTGGAGGAGCTCGAACCTAAGAGTAGAAATATATGCGTCAGTAATAAATCTATTAGTAAGATATCAATTCAGTTATAGCTTACTCATATCTTATTAGAAGTCATCAAAAGAGACCTGTAAAATGACACGATTTCTAGCCAA